>NC_044979.1:142223187-142523187 GCF_008728515.1 Papio anubis
ATTTCCGCAGCTGCTTCAGGAGCCCCTAATGCTGGCAGAGCAGAGAACCTACTTGAAATGTCAGATCAGCTCAGGACTGAGCCCCATTCAGATATGCAGAAGCTGAGCCTGGCTGATGAAAGCCCATCTCTGACGTCTGCTGCCCCCTCCTCCTGCATACTCCCCCGCCTCCTCCTCCATTCATTCATTCAACACACATTTACTCTCCGGGTCCCAGACACAGGCACTGCTAGATAAACAGAACTGTGAAGATGACTTAACAGAGTCCTGGCCTCAAGAAGTTTACTCTCTCTGACAGCAAGGGAGGCATACATGCCCAAGACCTATAGTCCTGGAAGCTATATAGGAGGCAGAGGCAGAGGATCATTGAGCTCAAGAGTTAGAGGCCGCAGTGAGCCATGACCAGCACACAATGCACCAACCTGGGCACAGCACCATCCTGTCCACACAATAATACAGATACTTCACGCCACTGTACGCGCATTACTATGCGCGCATTACGTGCGTACGCGCGTACACATACGCGCGCATTAATACGCGTACGCGCGCGCACACACGCGCATTACTACGCACATACGCGCTAACACGCGCGCATACGCTGCCACATGACCGGTGCGCACAATGCGCGCGCGCATACGCGCGACATATTGATACGCGACACACGCAAAATACGCGCATTACAACGCGCGCGCGCATACGCGCGTGCGCGCCACGGACACGCCATAATACCACATTACGCGCGCAGACATTACGCTGGCAGCAGATACACGCGCGCATCATCACACAATCAATCAACGAACCGAACCTGATGAGATGACACGGCGATCATCACGGCATAACCCATGTCCAGGAAACCACCTAGCCTGAACTGCAATCTCTTTCTTCTTTTTGCAGACAGGAGTTCTCACTTGAGCTCCAGGCTGACTGCAGTGGCACATCTGCCCACTGCAACTCCTGACTCCTGTGTCTGCGGATTCTGCAGTTCCTCTGCCTCCCCCTGGCAGGAAAAGAAGCTGGGATTGCAGGCGCCTGCCACCATACTCACACTTTTTAGTAGAGATGGGGTTTCACCATGCTGACCAGGCTGGTCTCAATCTCCTGAACTCAAGTGATCTATCCGGCTCGGCCTCCTAAAGTGCTAGGATTACAGACGTGAGCCACCGTGCCCGGCCGGAACTGTGACTTTCTACTTGGAACTGAGCTCCCTTCCCAACACCAAAATGTGTCTTTCTCACAGCTCATTCCGTTGGAATTTCGAGTTCGCAAATTCTTTGTGCAAAACATCTAACTTCTATTTCTGTAACTGAACTTGATTTCAATTCCCATTGTGCTGGGTGTCAGAATCTTAATTATGTCAGGTAATTACAACCCCTTCTTACCGTAGACTGGGGAGAGAGTCGAGGCCCCAGATGGGACTGGAGCATTCTCAGTCCGAACAGTGAACACAGAGTCACCCTCAATCCTCTCTACTCTCGCTGTCTTGAGGGGCCACTGCTACCTCCTCCTGGTCCTGGCCTTGAGGCTTCTCAGCACTGGCTTTCTCTGAATTCCTTCTGTGCACAAGTGAATCATTCAGCTTCTTCCTGAACCAATAAGGATTTCTCGCCCAGGTACTCCTGTTCCATGGTTACTTGACTGTTACTGCACCATGCTTGACCCCGAGGGGAACTCTGCGAAGCTCACCACCTCCCCCAGCTTCCCAAGGGAAAAAGACACATGTACCCTCCCCTCTGAGACCTCCAAACCTGTGTGGGTCTCTGTCATAACTACCACCCCTGCCTCGTACCTGTGCACACCCGAGGACTGTGTCAGGAGAGGCGGATGCGTTGATGTCTAAGCGTTCTTGCATCCTTAACTTGGAAACCGGAAAGGCATGTTCTTTTCTTTGATCTCTGGATGTTTCATTTTGTTTTATTGTCATCTCCATCTTTCGATGCCTCATGCAATGAATTGTATGTGGGAGGAAGGGAGAGGCAAACGTACAAGGACACAGAGGTATCCTGGGAGAAACTGTGACTCTTACTATAAAATATGAATCTCACTCACTTCTATAGCACCTTGTACTTTATTTTCATTTATTTATTTATTTATTTATTTATTTATTTATTTATTTTGAGGCAGAGTCTCACTCTGTCACCCAGGCTGGAGTGCAGTGGTGCAACCTCCACTCACTGCGACCTCCGCCTCCTGGGTTCAAGCAATTATCCTGCCTCGGCCTCTCGAGTAGCTGGGAGTAGAGGTGCCTGCCACCACGCATGGCTATTTTATTTATTTATTTATTATTTATTTATTTATTTAGTAGAGACAGTGTTTCACCATGGTGGGCCTCAGACACCTGATCTCAAGTGATCTGCCAGCCTCGGCCTCCCAAAGTGCTGGGATTACAGGCGTGAGCCACCACACCCAGCCAAAACATGGATGTCTAATGGGATAATTTCAAGCACTAAAGCAAGCTAATTGGGAGCGTCAATGGCAAGGAGCAGTAGTAATCGTTTATGAAATCATGATGAGGTGCTGGCAGCTGATGCACACTCATAGTCCCACTTAATTTTTCAAGTGAAATTCCCACTTGGGAGGAATTTACTATGAGCCATTTTCCAAATAAGAGATAGAGACGAGAGAGTCTCTACCTCTTCTTTGGTGCAAGGAGATTGGTGCAGTCGGTGATCGGCAGAAGTGGATATGCACCCAGATCTGTCTCAAGTCCAAACTCCAACTCATCACTTCCCTAAATGTGTTCTATTCTGCCAGGCTGGATAAGGGAAGTGGTTCTGCTTCCAAACTTAATATGTGACAGAGGGCCGGGCGCGGTGGCTCAAGCCTGTAATCCCAGCACTTTGGAAGGCTGAGATGGGCGGATCACGAGGTAGGAGATCGAGATGATCCTGGCTAACACTGTGAAACCCCGTTTCTACTAAAAAATACGAAAAACTAGCCGGGCGAGGTGGCGGGCACCTGTAGTCCCAGCTACTCGGGAGGCTGAGGCAGGAGAATGGCGTGAACCCGGGAGGCAGAGCTTGCAGGGAGCCGAGATCGCGCCACTGCACTCCAGCCTGGGTGACAGAGCGAGACTCCATCTCAAAAAAAAAAAAAAAAAATACGTGACAGATGAGGCAACCTAAACCAAAGTCTTCTTGAATTTGGCCAAACCATATGCTGCCAAGGCTTGAATCCAAATAACCATAACAAGCCGTCCCAACTATGCCACAACCTACATGACTCAAAGGCAAGGGAATCCCAGGCAACAAAGTCCAGGAACAGGCACTCTGGGGAGTCTGCCACCTCTGATCCTGCTCCCGTGGCACACACAGTGCCCCATCTGCCTCCAGACCTGCGCTGAAGGAATAAGGGGAAGAGGCAAACTTTGTAAGGTGTTCCAATGGTCACTTGAGGCCTCTCAAACAGGGACTCTGTAGATGATGTTAATGGGCCAAACGGAATGCACATCTGCCCCTAAATGTGTTTCTTTCTCTCTTTCTTTCTTTCGAGACAGGGTCTTGCTCTGTTGCCCAGGCTGGAGTGTAGTGGTGCAATCTTGGCTCACTGCAACCTCCACCTGCTGGGTTCAAGTAATTCTCCTGCCTCAAGCCTCCCAAGTAGCTGGAACCACAGGCATGTGCCACCATGCCTGGTAATTTTCTGTATTTTAGCAGAGACAGGGCTGGTCTCGAACTCCTGGCCTCAAGTGATTCACCCACCTTAGCCTCCCAAAGTGCTGGGATTACAGGCATGAGCCACCGTGCCCAGCCTTCTTTCTAAATGAGGCTTCCTTTGTATTTTTACATTTCCTTCTACAAAAAAACTGGCATGGTGGGCACAGGGGCTTACGCCTATAATCCCAGCATTTGGAGAGCCCAAGGCCAGTGGATTACTTGAGCCCAGGAGTTCGAGACCAGCCTGAGTTAACATAGTGAGACCCCAGCTCTACGAAAAATTAAAAATTAGCCAGCCATGGTGGCACGCACCTGTGGTCCCAGCTATTTGGGAAGCTGAGGTGGGAGGATCTGTTGAGCCCAGGAGTTCCAGGCTGCAGTGAGGTATGATCTGGCCACTGCACTCCAGCCTGGGAAACAGAGCAAAGAGCTGTCTCAGAATAAAATACTTTTAAAACAAACTAAAAACTCAATGGGCCAGGTGTGAATGGTTCACATCTGTAATCCCAGCACTTTGGGAGGCCAGGTGAAGCAGAATAGGGAATGAGGGTAACCAAGGGTTAAGGCAGAAACAAAAGAATAGCAGGTGCAGCCAGTTCTAGGCAAGATTAGGCTTCATAGAGGCCACGTGTTCATCCCGTCAATCAGAGGCTGATTGACCCGGGGTGTGTGTTGGGGGGGGGTGTCAGCCTATGATTGACGGGGGGGCAGCGAGGGAGGGGGGATGAGGGGGCGTGGCTCCATTTCAGCCTCTGATTGGTCACAGGCCAATCCTTCAGAGGGTGTAACCAATTGGAGGCCTCTAACGGGAACCTAGGGGCGTTAACTAATTCTTCCAGCTTAATAAAAATCCTAATGGCGGCTATTGAGCCGTTTGCTCTATCCCCCTCCTGCTCTGTGAATTGTACTTTCTCTTTAATAACTGTCTCTTCCTTACTCCGGTTTTTGTTTTGTTTGTTTTCATTGCTTTGTTCTTTTGTTACTTTGTGCATTTTGTTCAATTCTTTGTTCAACACGCCAAGAACCTGGACAATCCACGGTCAAGACCTTACGTCTAGTAACAGGAGGATCCCTTGCTGCGAAGAGTTCGAGACCAGCCTGGGCAACAAAGTGAGACCCTGTCTCTACTCTCTCTCTCTCTCTCTCTATATATATATATATTTTTTTTTTAATTATGTGGGCATGGTGATGCATGCCTGTGGTCTCAGCTACTCCTCAGGCTGAGGTGGGAAGATCGCTTGAGCCAAGGAGTTGAGGCTGCAGTGAGCTATGATGGCACCACTGCACTCCAACCTGTGTGACAAAGCGAGATCCTGTCTCTAAATTAAATTAAAAACAATATCACCAAAACAACAACAGGTTGGGCGGTGGTGTCTCACGCCTGTAATCGGAGCACTTTGGGAGGCCCAAGTGGGAGACCATTTGAGGCCAGGAGTTCGAGAGCAACCTGGGCAACATAGTGAGACTCCACCTCTACAAAAAAGAAAACTGGCCTTGGTGGCGCGCGCCTGTAATCCTAGCTACTTGGGAGGCTGAATCAGGGGGATCGCTTGAGTCCCGGAGGTTGAGGCTGCCGTGAGCTGAGATCACGCCACTGCACTCCAGCCTGGATGACAAACTGAGACCCTATCAAAAAAAAAAAAAAGTGCCCTGCTCAGTTTTTCCTGAAATGCGCAGCCCTATGCCTGTAGCCAGGAGAGAACTCCGCGAGCCAGCAAAACACAAACTCGGCCAGGAAACGGACCACAAGCCCACCCGGAGGAGCCAGAAGAAAACGCTGCGCCGCGGGTTCTTCTTCCGGGCCGGCGGCGAGCGCTTCCGGGGCGGCGGCGAGGGAGGTGGAAGTGCGGTGTCCTGGCAGGTGGCTGCTGTAGCTGGGCGGGCCGTGGGAGGCTCCCGAGGTGGGGGCCCGGTCGGGATGGCTGCAGCGGCGGCTGGGGCCGGGAGCGGGCCCTGGGCGACCCAGGAGAAGCAGTTCCCGCCCGTGCTGCTGAGTTTCTTCATCTACAACCCGCGCTTCGGGCCGCGCGAAGGAGAGGTATGCGGAGGGGGCCGCGCGCGGAGTCAACGGGCCCGAGGGACGGCGTCGGTACCCCCCGGGGAGGCGGCCCTGTGGTTCTGCCCACCTCGAGCGGCACGGACCTAGCCTGCGTTGCGCCAGGTGCGAGTACGGACCGGGGACTGCGGCGGGGACCTGACAGCAGGCAGGGACCGCTTCAGGTCCTGGGTCGATGCCTGTCTATGGAATAAAGCCCCGTCGGGTCTATCACTCCACCGCAGGTTGGCAGAGGCTGTTGCGCTTTGCTTTGCCTCCAGTTCTGGGAAATTAAAATTGAACTTGGCTTTGTTAAGTGGTTAGTCCCCAGCTAGAAGCGTGGAAGCAGAGTAGCAGACGCTAGCCCTCCAAATGATACCAAGCCTGGAGGACCCTGTAAAGTTTTCAGCCAAATGAAATAAATTAATTCCGGGAGGGTGTGTATATGTGGCGTTTTGTTTTCTGAGGTGGGGACGGCGACTTTCTCAAAGGATGTACGGAGCTGTGTTTCATTACCAGCAATTCACAGTTCTTTTAAAGACTGTCCAGGCTGGGCTCCGTGACTCACGCCTGTAATCCCAGCACTTTAGGAGGCCGAGATAGGAGGATTGCTTGAGGCCAGGAGTTCCAGACCAGCCTTGGCAACATAGCAAGACCCCATCTCATACCCGCCCCCCCCAAAGAAAAATGGAAAAATGAGCCAGGCGTGGTGACACGCACCTGTAGTTCTAGCTACTCAGGAGGCTGAGGCCAGAGGATGGCTTGAGCCCGAGTGGTTGAGGCTGCAGGAGAGCTGTAATTGTGCCACTGCACTACAGCCTGGGCCACAGAGACCACGTCTCAGAAAAAGAAAAAAAAAAAAACTTGTCAGTTCAAATGCCTGGGAACTGACTGGATTTAATTTTCAGGGAGCTGTGTGTCTGCAGATGTGCACACTTTTATTTCTTATAAGCCTTGGTGTATTACAAATTACCACCAGAAATCTAGAGACTGAGTTTTCATAGAAATTACCTGGTGCTGCTTCAGATATAACGTGACTAACTGAATATCAAAACTGCCTTTCTGGCTGGTGGGCAGTATTTGCACATGTCGAGATAATTCCTGTTTTTCTTACTATTTTAAATAATAGAGACGAGGTCTCACTGTGTTGCCCAGGCTGGTCTTGAACTCCTGAGCTCAAGTGATCCTCCCGCCTCAGCCTCTCAAAGTGCTAGGATTACAATTCCTGTTTTTCTAAAACGTTTTTGTTTTGTTTTGTCATTAGCATGTGTGACACAAGAGGTCGACATTGACCTTAGCGTTTTCAGTAGCTAAGATGAAATGTTTATATTAATGTGCTTCTGTTTCTTCATGTTTCAGGAGGAAAATAAGATTTTATTTTGCTCATCCAAATGAGGTAGAAAAAGAATGAAAAGGGGCCAGAATAATAATGTAATATTTATTTGTGTGTGCACAGTTCACCAAAGGTAATACGGGAGGCTGTTGCAGTGTGCCTTTTAGAGTTCAGTGAATTCTTAAAACTTCTGCTGGAGAATTGTCTCAAACATATTTTTTTAACCTTTTAGGACCTTTAGCCCATCAAAACCTGCAAAATCTTTACATACCCAGAAGAATAGACAGTTCTTCAATGAACCAGAAGAACATTTCTGGATGGTCATGGTATTTACATACACAGTGTATCTTTCTGAAATTGTATGGTGAAGTTATGGGTGATCTTTACTATTCAGAGTTTGGGAAAGTTCTCTGGCTGTTGCATCCAAGTAACATTAAAATAAAATTAGTTGGAATTTTAAAATCAAGTTCTTCCTATTTGCTTTATTTGTTCTTGGGGCTGTTTTAAGAAGTTGTGTTTCTGGTGCTATAGCATGTTCAAAGTTTTTAAATTAAGGCAAAATAAAAACCATGGTATAATGAATTCATTGTATAATTTCAGTTTATCAAACTTTGCAGGTTGTTCGGAATCCTATAATTGAAAAACAGAGTAAAGATGGGAAACCAGTTATTGAATATCAAGAAGAGGAGTTGTTGGTAATGTGTCATTATTTATTTATTTATTTTAGATGTATTACTGAGTATGTTGAATCCCTCAACTGGTCGGATTTAAACTCGGTGGCTTTTGCGGAAGTTTCTCGGGGTATATAGCAAAGGTTTATGTTTATCGTTTACATGAGCACGGTCTTTTTAAAATGTATATGCACCCTATCTCACTAACACCTTCTACTCTTCATCTACATTGAAAGCCCTCCTAAAGTAAGGCTGACTGAGTCACAAATTAGAATGTAAACACTTCTGGCTGGGAACAGTGGCTCACACCTATAATCCTAGTACTTTGGGAGGCTGAGGCGGGTAGATCACTTGAGGTCAGGGGTTCAAGACCAGCCTGGCCAACATGGCGGAACCCTGTCTTTACTAAAACTATAAAAATTGGCCAGGAATGGTGGCGCACACCTGTCATCCCAGCTACTCAGGAGGCTGAGGCAGGAGAATCGCTTGAACCAGGGAAGCAAAGGTTACAGTGAGCCAAGATTATACCACTGCGCTCCAGCCTAGACAACAGAGTGAGCCTCCATCTCAAAAAAAAAAAAAAAAGTAAACACTTTTTTTCAGCACACAACTATTGTGGGACCAAGTTTATAAACATTATACCGTTACGTCAAGAGTCAGTGTAGCTTTGCCATCTATCCAGTAGACATTGTGTTCCCTTGAATTGAGATCTGTGCTGTTTTTGTGTTTGCAGGACAAGGTTTATAGTTCAGTGCTACAGCAGTGCTACAGCATGTACAAGGTAAGCCTGGCATTTGTTTCTGAGAGTCCAACCAGTTACCCCTATTTATAGGCTCCAGGGTTGTTTAAAGAGAAATCTTTGAATGACTGCAAAGTGACTGTGTATTTATCTTAGAGAAGAAAATAATGAGGCCTTGGAAACAGGTAGTGAGGTTTATGCCCACATTTATTCAGCGAGTATTGAACTCCCTTCTCTCTCTCAGCCTCATAGTGGGAATGTGTCCCCCACTGATGAAAAAGTGTGTCTCTGTCCTCAAGGAACGTACAGAATGCAGATAATTTCATGATTTAAACATTTCAGTGAGGCAGGGCATAGTGTATCACACCTGTAATTTCAGCATTCTGGGAGGCTGAGGCGGGAGGATTGCTTGAGCCCAGGAGTTCAGGACCAGTCTGGGCAATATAGCAAGACCCCATCTCTACAAAAAATTTTTGTACAAGTTAGTCAGGTGTCATGGTGCATGCCTGTAGTCCCAGCTACTTGGGAGGCTGAGGTGGGAGGATCGCTTGAGCCTGGGAGGTCGAGGCTGCAGTGAACTGTGATTGCGCCACCACACTCCAGCCTGAGTGACAGAACGAGATTCCATCTCAAAAAAAAAAAAAAAAAGGATAAAAATGGTGATTCCATTCATTGAAAGAAAACTGAAAAATAAAAAATAAAAATTTGGGTGATATTACTTATGTAAATTGAAACTTCAGGGTAAGTTGAAATTTTTGAAAGATGCCTAGAGCAATTAGGTGGTTTCATAAATAAGACAGCATCACTTAACAGTATTTTTTGTAACTTACATTTTTAACTCAACTTTTCTCATTTAAATATTTTCTCTATTGAAAAGAACTGGGAGATTTAATGAGCTGAATTAATCATCTAAAGGAAAGGCCGGACGCGGTGGCTCACGCCTGTAATCCCAGCACTTTGGGAGGCCGAGATGGGGGGATCATGAGGTCAGAAGATCGAGACCATCCTGGCTAACACGGTGAAACCCCATCTCTACTAAAACTGCAAAAACAAAATTAGCCGGGCATGGTGGCAGGCGTCTGTAGTCCCAGCTACTCAGGAGGCTGAGGAGGGAGAATGGCGTGAACCCAGGAGACGGAGCTTGCGGTGAGCCGAGATCATGCCACTGCACTCCAGCCTGGGTGACAGAGTGAGACTCTGTCTCAAAAAATAATAATAATAATAATCTAAAGGAAAAAAAGAACTTCTTCTAGTTCTGCTGAAAAAGTGAGCGTACGAAATTGATTGTTTTTTTCCTGTGGTCTTTTACCTCATTAGCTTTTTAATGGAACATTTCTGAAAGCCATGGAAGATGGAGGCGTTGAGCTTCTGAAAGAAAGATTAGAGAAATTCTTCCATCGGGTAAGTACTTTGAATTTCGTTTATAACTTTAGTGAGCATTCAGCAGATTTTTAGAGAAATATGGACAGACAAGTTTGTTTCTTATATACAAAAAACCCAGAACTTGAAAGTGGCAAAGAGCCTGAGACGGACCGTCATAAAACTGGAGCAGCGAGGAAACGCGTGAGGCGTGCGCTCTGGACCCTCCTTCCAGCTGTAAGGCAGAGCTTCCTGCGTTCGCCCGGGGCTCTTAAAGAGTCCTGGAGTCATCGTTTGGCCTCCTCGTGTTTTACCTGCGTCTGTCCTGGGCTTACTCAACAGCGGTCTTTTGTGTGATGGATCAGTTGATAAGGAAAACGTGATTATTGGAGTTGGACATTGTTAGGGATGGGCTCTGTTCACTGAACAGGCATAAGCTATGTCGATGCAGGAAGAGTTACTGGCTGTGGGACTTTGTCAGATGAGCCATTAGGGACATTTGTCCCAAGTGCTGTTCTTCCATTGTAATGGAATTGTGCATATTTCACCTGACCTTGTCAAGCTCAGTTTATCTTTTTTTTAAAAGGAAACAAAAAAAGAGACAGGGTCTTGTCCTGGCTGTTTTGCCCAGGCTGGTGTCAAGCAATCTTCCCTCCTCGGCCTCCCAAAGTGCTGGGGTTAAAGGCATGAGCCAACTCGCCCAGCCCAGTTTCCCTTGAAGAAACAATTCTCAATCTATTTTCTTCTGAAAATACCTTCTGTGTCTATTGTTGAGTTCAACTTTTCTCTCTAAAACAGTTTTCATAGCTATTTTTGAATTTTTTTGTTTCTCTGAATTACTTTTCTTTGTTTTGTCATTTTAATGACCACAATTATCCACTCGCATATTATCTCCTGGTTTCTGTTCTTGTCCTCATTTCTCTTACCCATCGACATATGGATACAACTGTTGTCCTGACTACATATCATTTAGACCTGATTTTAGTATAAGATGGCACTCTCGGCTGGGCGTGGTGGCTCACACCTGTAATCCCAGCACTTTGGGAGGCCGAGGTAGGCAGATCATGAGGTCATGAGTTCAAGACCAGTCTGGCCAACATGGTGAAACCTCGCCTCTACTGAAAATACAAAAAAACTAGCTGGGCGTAGTGGTGCATGCCTGTAATCCTAGCTGTTCTGGAGGCTGAGGCAGGAGAATCGCTTGAACCCAGGAGGCAGAGGTTGCGGAGAGCCGAGATTGCACCACTGCACTCCAGCCTGGGCGACAGAGCAGGACTCCATCTCGGGGGGAAAAAAGATGGCACCGTCTGTAGTATTAATGGATAGATCCCTCATTAGGCTAATCTAATTTGAAGGGCACTACTATAAGGAATTACTTTTTTTTTTTTTTTTGAGACAGTCTCACTCTTGTCACCCAGGCTGGAGTGCAGTGTGTGATCTTGGCTCACTGCAACCTTCGTCTCCCAAGTTCAAGTGATTCTCCTGTCTCAGCCTCCCAAGTAGTTGGGATTACAGGCTACCACGCCCAGCTAATTTTGTATTTTTAGTAGAGACGGGGTTTTGCCATGTTGGCCAGGCTGTTCTCAAACTCCTGACCTCAAGTGATCTGCCTGCTTTGACCTCCCAAAGTGCTGGGATTACAGGTGTGAGCCACCGCGCCCGGCCAAGAATTAAATACTTTAAAGTGCTAGCTGGGCACAGTGGCTCATGCCTGTATTCCTAGAGCTTTGGGACACCTAGACATGAGAATCACAGAGGCTGGAAGTTCAAGACCAGCCTGGGCAACATAGCAAGACCCTGTCTATACCAAAAAAAAAACAAAAAAATTTTAGGCCGGGCGCGGTGGCTCAGGCCTGTAATCCCAGCACTTTGGGAGGCTGAGGCGGATGGATCACGAGGTCAGGAGATCAAGACCATCCTGGCCAACATGGTGAAACCCTGTCTCTACTAAAAAATACAAAAAATTAGCCGGGCGTGGTAGCAGGTGCCTGTAGTCGCAGCTACTCAGGAGGCTGAGGCAAGAGAATGGTGTGAACCTGGGAGGCGGAGCTTGCAGTGAACTGAGATTGCGCCACTGCACTCCACCTGGGTGACAGAGTGAGACTCCATCTCAAAAAAAAAAAAAATTTAACTTTAAAAAGAGGTAAAACACAATACTGAATAAACATTAACTAGATATGTTTGAACTTTGTATCTTGGAATTGGTACTGAGTTCACACTCGGTTACCCATGTTTTCGCCATGGCCTCGTTGTTGTGCTGTTTGCTAGTGTGTAATTGTACCATAAATAAGAGTCTGACATAAGATTATTTTCAGTTATCAAGAAGCATTATATTCAGTGTACTATTAGTAAATTTTATGCCTTTTTCCACAGTATTTGCAAACGCTACATTTGCAGTCATGTGACCTCCTTGACATTTTGGTGGAATCAGCTTCTTCCCATTGGATAAAATGACTTATTTGAAAATCCAGTCCTTTATTAATAGAGTGGAGGAAAGCCTGAATATAGTCAAATACACTGCGTTTCTCTATAACGATCAGCTCATCTGGTAGGTACACCCCAAGGCGTGGTATTAAAAGAAGAAATTGAGATAATAAAAACAGCAGTGACTGGATTGATGGCAGGTTGTCAAACAGGAACTTCTAGGGGGAGGCTGGGTAGGAAGCATCTTCATAGATATTGTCAAAATAAAGCAGTGATTATTTAAAGCAGAACTAGGGTGATTTGGGTTAAAATTTCCAAGCAGAGGAGTTTAAAACTGGTTGCATGAAAGATGAAAGGCTGGGCGCAGTAGCTCACGCCTGTAATCTTAGCACTTTGGGAGGCCGAGTCAGGCAGATCACTTGAGGTCAGGAGTTTGAGACTAGCCTGGCCAACATGGGGAAACCCCGTCTCTACTCAAAATACAAAAATTAGCCGGGCGTGGTGGCTCATGCCTGTAATCCCAGCTACTCGGGAGGCTGAGGCAGGAGAATCGCTTGAACCCGGGAGGCAGAGGTTGCAGTGAGTTAAGATGGCGCTACTACACTCCAGCCTGGCAACAGAGAGAGACTCAGTCTCCAAAAAAAAAAATGTTCCTATCAAGTAAGGTTTAGGAATCCTATTTTTCTTTTGGAGTTTTTTCCAAAATGACGAATGTGAGAAGCGGAATTTTTATAGCTTTTTCTTTTCTTAGAGACGGGGTTTATTGTGTTGGTCAGGCTGGTCTCAAGCTCCTGGCCTCAGCGATCCACCCGCCTCAGCCTCCCAAAGCGCTGGGATTACAGGCATGAGCCACTGCACCTGCTTTCTTTTAAAGAAGCTAGAGTTCTTTTTTTTTAATCCAAGAAATCCAAAGTGTTATATAAACCAGGAAATTACCTGCTATCGTCAAACTGTTTGTGTCCTGCAGTAGGAACAAGGTGGTCACAAGACTGCCCAGCATACGTGACCCCTGAGAGCTGGATGGCAACCGAGGCCGCGCACTTTTGGCCTAGAGTAGGTGGACAGAAGCCATGGAGGCATAGCAGGGAGTGGCCGGGCCTCCCGCAGCTGTTCCAGGACCCTCAGGTTTTATGTTCCCATTGACTATAGCCCACGTTCTTTTTTTTTTTTTTTTTTTTGAGACGGAGTCTCGCTCTGTTGCCCAGGCTGGAGTGCGGTCCCGGATCTCAGCTCACTGCAAGCTCCGCCTCCCAGGTTTACGCCATTCTCCTGCCTCAGCCTCCTGAGTAGCTGGGACCACAGGCGCCTGCTACCTCGCCCGGCTAGTTTTTTCGTATTTTAGTAGAGATGGGGTTTCACTGTGTTAGCCAGGATGGTCTCGATCTCCTGACCTCGTGATCCGCCCGTCTCGGCCTCCCAAAGTGCTGGGATTACAGGCTTGAGCTACCGCGCCCAGCCAGCCCAGTTTCTTAATTAGGGGTGTGGCCGTATTTTACTACTATAACGTGAGTTCAGCTAATAGAAAAGGCAAAACTAGTTCCCCTGAAATTTACCTTCCCTGCCAAAATCTTGTGGCTCCATTTTAAGAAGAGAAACAAGTTACTGTAAAGAAATTTGAATCCAGTTAATAAACAACTTGGTGGGTTTCCACATGAACTTTGTTATCTCCTAGGAAGACAACACAAATTCCTGGTGAAAACCCATCTACTTTTTTTTTTTTTTTTTTTTTTTTGCGGTGGAGTTGCTTTCTGTTGCCCAGGCTGGAGTGCAGTGGCATGATCGATCTTGGCTTGCTGCAACCCCTGCCTCCTGGGTTCAAGCAATTCTGCCTCAGCCTCCTGAGCAGCTGGGATTACAGGTGCGTACCACAACACCCAGCTCATTTTTTTGTAGAGATGGAGTTTCACCATGTTGGCCAGACTGGTCTCGAACTCCTGACCTCAAGTGATCCGCCTGCCTCAGCCTCCCAAAGTGCTGGGATTACAGGCGTGAGCCACCGTGCCCAGCCTCCACCTATTTTTTAATTTGACAAATTGTATATGAGGCAACCTTCCACTGTACTGACTCTGCTGTAGTTGCTTTCTGTGATACACACACGATGTTAGTAAGTGAAATACTGCCGTGGAATGTAGGAGATGGGAGGATAGTTGTGCTCCTGTAGCATCAGGTCTGCAGAGGGAGTGGCTCCTCCCCAGATGAAAATGACAGGAGGTGCTTGCAAGTGACATGCATCCACGGTGATAGGGAGATGTAGTGTGAGAAGCCGGAATCCAGCAGCAGTGGCCCATGGCCTTGTCTCCACCGAAAAGAGAAGAGCAGCTGAGATTCTGATCTCTGGGACGGACACAAGCCCTGCCGTGGGTGCAACCTCACAGAGTGAGGAAGAGCGAAGAACAGGGTCCTGGGAACATTCTGGGAGGCAGCTGGAGCCAGAGCTGGGAAGCCAGCAGCATTGTATGGAAGGCTGGAGTCTAGGACAGTCTGAGGCACGCCCAGCTCGAGGGGATCCCTGCTGGCATTGTCATCTTGGAATAGCATCCGAGGGGTAGAGCGGGGCACAGCTCTGGTGGCTGCACAGAACTGTTCTGTTGTCACCTCCAGTGTGCTCGTGGGGCAGGTCAGTCCCAGGAAGTAGCAACAAAAAGAACCTTCAAGAAAAACAGCATGTTACTCCAGTTGCGATTGCTTCCACCTGTCATCCCAGCACTCTGGGAGGCTGAGGCAGGAGGATCACCTGACATCAGGAGTTCAAGACCAGCCTGGGCAACATAGAATGTATCTCTACAAAAAATGCAAAAAAAAAAAAAAAAAGCTGAGCACTGTGGATAGCAGAAGCAGTCCACTTCTGAGAGACTACAGAGGTTGAGGCCGGAGAATCACTTGAGCCCAGAAATTTGAGGTTGCAGTGAGCTATGATAGCACCACTGTACTCCAGCCTGGGTGACAGAGCAAGACCCTAAGAAAAAAACAGCACGTTTTGACGGAATTGCTCATTTAAATGCCAAGAAAGACTTTTAAACCAGGTGCGGTGGCACATACCTATGGTCCCAGCTACTGGGGAGGAGGAGGCAGAAGGATCGCTTGAGCCAGGAGTTACTTGGAGACCAGCCTGGACAATATAATGAGGCTCTGTCTCCACCAAAAAGGGGGAAATAAAAGAATTTGTCACAAGCAGAGTAAATATCACCCTTATGTATTTACTTAGTATATTGTTGTGATTTTTTTTTTTTTGGGACAGAGTCTCACTTGCTCGGTCGCCCAGGCTACAGTGCTGTGGCGTGATCTCAGCTCGCTTCAACCTCCGCCTCCCAGGTTCAAGCGATTCTCATGCCTCAGTCTCCCAAGTAGCTGGGATTAGAGGCGCATGCTATCAGTCCTAGCAAAATTTTGTATTTTTTAGTAGAGCCGGTGTTTTGCCATGTTGGCCAGGCTGGTGTTGAACTCCTGACCTCAGGTGATCTGCCCACCTTGGCCTCCCAAAACCTGCTGGGATTACAGGTGTGAGCCACCGCGCCTGGGCACCTTCAGGATATTTCAGTGATCTTGAATAGAAAACCCCCAGATCCAGCCTCACTGTCTGTCTGTCTCCTTTTAAAAAACTGATTCCAGAGTCTGATGCCGGCTAGTTTCTCTGTGCTTTCTCCACGTGCTGTTCCTTCCTGCCTCATTTCAGATCAGATGGTTTGCCTGAAGCTTGTTTTTCTCCTCCTCCTCCTTTTTCTATACCGAGATCCAGAGAATTAAAATCCATGTACATTTCTGAGACCTAGGATCACGTTCCCTGTCTACAGCACACCCATATTTTCCCAGGGGACTAGGGGAGAGATTGTGGGGTTACCGTAAAACCCAGGAAGCTAAGAGACATCTGCTGCTAAAATGAAACAGTGTGACTTTGGAGGTTTCCTGCATAATCCTACATGGAATTCAACCAGTCCGATCCCTTGTGACTTTTTATCTCAAATGGCTTGTAAAATACAAGACTACGTAGGAGTAGCCTTTTGCAGGTCAGGATGAAGTTCCAGTGCCTGGACTCCAGTTTAACTCTTTGCCTTCCTGAACTTCGCAGTCAGGAGGTGAGCCTCTTGATATAATGTTAAAGAAAAAAGCACCGGTAGTCGCAGCTACTCAGGACGCTGAGGTGGGAGGTTCGCTTGAGCCTAGGAATCAGAGGCTGCAGCGAGCTGTGGTCACACCACTGTAATCCAGCCTGGGCGACAGACGAGACTCATCTCTTGAAAAGTGAAAAAAGATGAGGCCAGGCATAGTGGCTCACATATGTAATCCCAGCACTTTAGGAGGCTGAGGCAGGAGCACTGCTTGAGTCCAGGAGTTCGAAACTAACCTGGCAACGTAGCAAGACGCCCATCTCTACATAAAGTAGAAAAATTAGCTGGGCATGGTGGTGCACGCCTGTAGTCCCAGCTAGTCTGGAGGCTGAGATGGGAGGACCACTGGAGCCCTGGAGGCTGAGGCTGCAGTGAGCTGTGATCGCACCACTGCACCCGGCCTGGGTGACAGAGCAAGATGTTGTCTCAAAAAAAAATTTTTTTTTAATAAAAAATGAGCTTTATCCAGAGCTTAAAATTTTTTGGAGAAGTTTGACAAAGTATACCACGTAAATTCAGATTTACCTCAGTGCTAAGAATTATGTTAGGGAAAAGGAAATTCATTTTGATCTCAGGTAGAAAAATAGATTGTTTTGAGTTTTATGTAGCTTTAGACTTTAAAAAGTTAGAATTTATTCTGTGTCACTAAAAATGACTTGAAAAAAATTTTTTTTTAAATGAGCTTTATCACAGCAGTGGAAAGACGGAAGACAATTCCAAAACATTTAACCCAGTGCTTTTCTGATGTTCCAGGAGTGGATTAGAACAAGACGACATGAGAATTTTATACAAATACCTTACCACCTCCCTTTTTCCAAGGCACATGGAGCCTGAGGTACGATGGGGACCGTAGCTGCACACACTTACATCCAGGGGCACAGAGAGGGCGGGTGGAGTGCGATGGTGGTGCGTGAGAGCGTTTCTGATCATTGCTGATGTATATTTTGTCTTAGTGTGATATTTATGTCGTTGTGTATCAGTTAGCACAGAAAACCACATGCAGCTCTCCAGTGTGTGACATTCAGATGTGATACAGAAAGCATCTTTTTGTGTGGGTGCGTTGGTTTTTTGTGTGTGTTTTTGGTTTTTTTTTGAGACGGAGTCTCAAACTTTTGCCGGGGGTGGAGAGGTTCAAGCGACTCTCCTTGCCTCGGCCTCACAAGTAGCTGGGATTTACAGGCGCCTGCCAACACGCCCAGCTAATTTTTTTGTATTTTTAGTAGAGACGGGTTTCACTATGTTGGCCAGGCTGGTCTCGAACTCCTGACCTCTTGATCTGCCCACCTTGGCCTCCCAAAGTGCTGGGATTACAGGCATTAGCCACCGCCCCCAGTCCAGAAAGCATGTTTTTAAGAGGAGTGAGTCATTGAGTAGAGGAAAAATTGGATTTTATTTTACTTTTAATTTGTATATTTTATTTATTTATTGAGACAGAGTTTTGTTCTTGTCGCCCAGGCTGGAGTGCAATGATGCAATCTCCGCTCACTGCAACTCCACCTCCTGGATTCAAACAATTCTCCTGCCTTAGGCTCCCAAGTAGCTGAGATTACAGGTGTCTGCCACCATGCCCAGCTAATTTTTGTATTTTTAGTAGAGATGGGGTTCCACCATGTTGGCCAGGCTGGTCTCGAACTCCTGATCTCAGGTGATTCACCCTCCTCAGCCTTCCAAAGTGCTGTGATTACAGGCGTGAGCTGCCGCTCCTGGCTGAAAAATTGGATTTTGGATCGGGTTCTAGGAACCTTTAAAATGCCAGTGATCTTTAAAACAGTCGACCTGTGTCGTCTTCTCCTCTATCAACATGAGACCTAATTTTCAGTAGATGTTTCAGTGCCGACCTGGCTTTCCACTCTAGTACTGAATTTCCTGGTTTTCCCAGAGAACTTGTAAATGATATCACTGTGTTCTCCCGAAAGTATTTTCAGAGCTTAACACACAAAAATCATTGGGCTCAGCTGAACTCTCTCTCTCCGCTTGTTTGTTCCCTCCCTCTTGTCCTCCCTCTTTTTTTTTTTTTTTTTTTAGAGACAAGGTCTCATTGCGTTGACTTGTCTGGTCTCAAACTCCTGGGCTCAAGTAATCTGCCTGCCTCGGCCTCCCAAAGTGCTGGGATTATAGGCATGAGCCACCTCACCTGGCCAAAAATTGAAAACCTAGCCGGGTGTGGTCACACATGCCTATATCAGGAGGCTGAGGTGGGAGGATTGCTTGAGCTCAGGAGTTCAAGGCTATAGTGAGTCATTATCATGCCGCACTGCATTCCAGCCTGGGCAACAGAACAAGATCCTGTCTCTAAAAGAAAAAGACAAATAGTATGGAACCAACTAGTAGATAATGAATGCTGTTTTTCAAAGTTTGGAAAATAAATAAAAAGTCTGATAAGTCATTCTCAACATTAAATTTATTTGCAGTTAGCAGGAAGGGATTCTCCAGTAAGAGCAGAAATGCCAGGAAATCTTCAGCACTATGGAAGGTAGGACTTCTGTTCTTTGATTTAAGATACTGGGTTTTCTTTCTTCCTTTTCCTTTCTTGTTTTCTTGACTCAGAGTCTGGCTGTGTTACCCAGCCTGGAGTGCAGTGGCAAGATCTCGGCTCACTGCAACCTCTGCCTCCCAGGCTGAAGCGATTCTCATGCCTCAGCCTCCCCAGTAGCTGGAACTACAGGCACACGCCACTATGCCTGGCTAATTCATTTTGTGTTTTTAGTAGAGACATGGTTTCATCATGTTGGCCTGGCTGGTCTTGAACTCCTGACTTCAAGTGATCTACCTACCTTGGCCTCCCAAAGTGCTGGGATTACAGGTGTGAGCCACCATGCCTGGCCTGTTATCTTTTTGGTAAAGATAATATGGACGTTGAAATATCTTTGTGCCATCTGATTGACAGTAATCAACAAGGAAAGTTTATGTTTCCAATGAGTTAAAACTTACTTTAGCATACCCTGCCTTTTTTTTTTTTTTTTTTTTTTTTTGAGATGGAGTGTCTGTCACCCAGGCTGGAGTGTGGAGTACAGTGGCACGACCTCAGCTCACTACAGCCTCCGCCTCCCGGGTTCAAGCAATTCCCCTGCCTCAGCCTCTCGAGTGGCTGGGATTGCAGGTGCCCACCATCACGCCCAGCTAATTTTTGTATTTTTAGTAGAGACGAGGTTTTGCCATGTTGGCCAGGCTGCTCTTGAACTCCTGACTTCAGGTGATCCACCCACCTCGGCCTCGCAAAGTGCTGGGGTTATAGGCGTGAGCCACCATGCCCGGCCAGCATATTCTCATAAGGTGTTATCCAAATAGCACCTGGCATCGAAAGCAACTGGTGAATATTAAGTAGGAATGTGTTCTGTTTCTAGATTCCTGATTCTAATTCACCTCATTGAATCACGCCATGTCTGTTCTTACTTTTAAGATTTCTTACCGGACCCTTGAACCTTAATGATCCAGATGCAAAATGCAGATTCCCCAAAATTTTTGTAAATACACATGACGCTTATGAAGAGCTCCATTTAATTGTTTATAAGGTAACAACTTTTTTCCCTCCAGCGTTACTGATTAATACTGAAGTCGATCTTTCTTGCATGTGTACACGAGTGCATATGCAAACCTCTTAAATGTTTCTTGGAAAAGATGTTGGAAGTTCTGATTATGGTAAAACTCAAAATGGGTGTTCTTCTAGAGTAATAAGTTTATTTTCAGCTCCTTTTAAACAGTTTTGTTATTAGTGAAAGAGGAACTGTTTAAGATGGTGATTCATAAACGTGTGAAGTCCCACGTGCTCTCAAGCCAAAGGCTGTCAGAGGTTGGTGCTCCCTGTTCTCGAAATGGCTCCAGATGGGGGCCGTGGCCACGTGTCTGTGCATGTTGCTTTTGCTCTGATTTTAAGGCTATGGGCTTGCTAATTCCATAAGGATCGTATTTGTTTCTGTCAGGACATCATCTTGTAAGGATATGTACTCAGGTTGTGTTTCTAATTAAAGGCAGTTTTTGGTTCAAGAAAGAAGACGAGCATGTGTATGTGCTTCTCTTCTTTCCTGCCTGAGGCTGCGGAGTTTTCATTCATAAAGGCTCAGAAATGATGCTGTTGGGGAACAGGAAGGAGCGGGGTGTGTCAGGATGAGGGAGTCCTGTCCCTCTCTGGAAGGTAGACGGGATTTGTCAGCCACGCCTGATGGAGGGCGGTGCTGGAACAGGCCTGGAATACGAGTGGCAACCCTGTGCTAAGGCAAAGGAGCCACAGCCCTGCGGAAGCCCAGAGAAGCTCCTGACTTGGAGGAGGGGTCACCTGAGTTGTCAGAGTGGGGACTGGGCCTGGAAAGGTGGGGAAGTGAAGTGAAGTATGGCAGACAGGCAGTCAGCCTCCCCTTCCCCCATCCTTGCACAGATAGGCCCGCGGCTGAGCATCCATCCCTGGGTGACAAGTGAGGGTCTGTTTAAAGAAAGGAAACAGTCTGAAGAGACCCCGAGTGGCTAACGTGGATGTCTGCCCCTGAGAATGAGGCCCTGCTCATTCTGGCATTTCTGTCTCCCAGACGGAACTGAGACCTTCATCCTACTCTGAGTGAAGCCTGGTGAGCCTTCTCGTTCCCTCATTGTTAAATATGGCTGCAAAAACAAAAGTAGAGGTCTCAAAAGAAACAAAAATGATTCCGAGGACAGACAAGAACTTTAAAAAATTAGTATCTACTAATTAGAAGAGTTGTATCTATTAATATAAAATGGAAATGGGCCAGGTACAGTCCCAGCACTTTGGAAGGCCAAGGTGGATCACTTGAGGCCAGGAGTTGGAGGCCAGCCTAGGCAACATAGTAAGACCCTGTGTCGAAGAAAAATGTTTAAAAATTAGCCAGACATGGTAGTGCTCATCTGTAGTCCCAGCTGCTCAGGAGGCTGAGGCAGGAGAACCACTTGAGCCCAAGAGTTGGAGGCTGCAGTGAACTATGATCACACCACTACATTCTTGCCTGGGTGACAGAGTGAAACCCTGTCTCAAAAATAATGAAACTGGCATCAACAGTTTCATATCTAGCACCAGACATTATGTGACAGTGGAAGAGAGATTTTCAGAGTTCTGGGAGAAAATGAATTTGAGCATAGAGTTCTTTGCCACGCCAAGCTGTCAACCACAGATGAGACAAAAGACATTAGCACAGGCACGGTGGCTTACGCCTGTAATCCCAACACTTTGGGAGGCCGAGGTGGGCTGATCACCTGAGGTCTGGAGTTCGAGACCAGCCTGGCCAACATGGGGAAACCCTGTCTCTACTAAAAATACAAAAAATTAGCTGGGCATGGTGGCACACGCCTGTAATCCCAGCTACTCTGGAGGCTGAGGCAGGAGAATCACTTGTACCCGGGAGGCGGAGGTTGCAGTGAGCTGAGATTACGCCACTGCACTCCAGTCTGGGCAACAGAGCAAGACTCTGTCTCAAAAAAAAAAAAACGTTAAACATGAAAAGCCTCAAAAAGTTTACCCTCATGCACCCTTCCTCAGGGTGTCACACAGGGTCATCTGTCAGCAGAATAAGTGAACAAACCAGGAAAGAACAGTTGGGAATCCAGAGCAGTAGTTCTCACGCATGAGACGGTACAAGGAAATCTTGGGGTGATCAGGCTCTTAAGGTCTGCTGGCGACACCCCGCCTCCAGCAGCTCCGTAACCAAGCAGGAGGAGGGAGGGCTCCAGGGTTCAAGCCGCCAAAATAAAAAGATGTTTCGTTCATCACGTGGTGTGCTTGAGAGAGTCAAAGTTGGGCTGTGACAGAGGCAGGGAAGGGGAGATTCCAGGAAGAGCCTACAAAAAGATGTGGTCGAAAAAGCAAACCAAAATGTTGGAGGTGTAATTTAGAGCAGGAATTGGAGTAGGAAGAATGTCCATTTGTGGATCAGGCGAAAATCTGAGACCCCATCTCAAGAAAAAAATCATTCCCCTTTGAATGACCCAGGTAATGACTCTGAAATCTCCATAAGCCTGGTGTATAATATGCTGTTGATTGCATTTCTGTTTTTAAAGTCAATCTATAGACATAATTTGGGGTGTGATAATGGGATTGTGGCTGTGTTAAAGGGCCCTTACATTTTTCTTAATGACTTTGAGATACAGTGCACGTACCATACAACTCACCCTTGTACACTTAAAATGTACAATTTAGTGATTTCTAGTTGCAAAGTTCATGAGTCTCCAAGACCATCCTCACTTCTGACACCAGCTGCGAGTTTGGGAGTCCCCATGACCACCTTTAGGGTAAGAGTTCACTAGAAGTACTACAGGACTCAGAAAAGGCTTTCTACAGCAGTACGCCCGAGCCAAAGGCCATGTGTTCCAGAACCCCCAGGGGGTGCCTGAAACCAGGGACAGTACCAAACCCTTCACATACTGTGTTTTTCCTGTACATACATGCCTGCGATAATGTTTAATTTATACATTCAGTACAGTAAGAGATTAATAGCAATAATAAGGCCGGGCACAGTGGCTCACACCTGTAATCCCAGCACTTGAGGCCGAGGCAGGTGGATCACTTGAGGCCAGGAACTTGAGACCAGCCTGGCCAGCATGGTGAAACCCTGCCTCTACTACAAATATAAAAATCAGCCAGGCATGATGGCATGCACATGTAATCCGAGTTACTCAGGAAGCTGAGTCAGGAGAATCGCTTGAACCTGGGAGGCGGAGGTTGCAGTGAACCAAGATAGTGCCATTGTACTCCAGCCTGGACAACAGAGTGAGACCGCATCTCACAAAAAGTAATAGTAATCATGATTGGACAATAACAATACACTGCAATAAAAGTAATGAGAATGTGGTTTGCTTCCCCCTTACCACAGTATTTTATTACACTGTCCCTCACATGACCGAAACCACGGGAAGCAAAACCAGGGATAAGGAAGAATGTATGCACAGCTGTGGTTTATTACGGTGAAAGAAGAATACAGGTTAAAATCAGCCCGGGGAAGAGGCACATGGGGCAGGGCCCAGGAGCCACCAATGGAAGGACTCCATTTGCTTTAGGTTTGTTTGGTTTTTTGGGTTTCTGGGTTTTTGGTTTTTGGTTTTTGTTTTTGAGATGGAGTCCCGCTCTGGTGTGAGCTTCTGGCTGTCCTCTCCCGCTGGGGTCATGCGGACAGCACAGTGCCTGTTTCCCCATCGAGGATGTATGGCAGTCTCTATGGAGTGCTGCCATCCAGGGAAGCTCACCTGAGCCTCGAGATCCAGAGTTTTTACTGGGGATTGGCCACAGAGACACAGCTGGCCCCGTGTGGCCGGCCTTAGTCTCCAGCCCTCCAGAGGTGGGGCGGGTGCTGTACGGGCTTGGGCTGTAAGGGATATTGGCCTGTAGTTTTGTTTTCTTGTGATATCTTTGGGCAATGCTGGCCCGATAGAATGTGTTGGGAAGTGTTCCCTCCTATTTTTTTGGAAGACAGTGAAGCACTGGTGTTAATTCCTCTTTACATGTTTCATAGAATTCACAGTCAAGCTCTCTGCATCTGGGCTTTTCTTTGTGGGAAGTTTTAAAGTTAATTAACTGTGCGTAGCGTTCCATTATTGGAACACTAAGCTTGTTCGGGAGTTATTTATATCCTGCTGAAGGTCATCGCCAAGATCTCATTTTTCACAGAAAAGATTTACAACCTCCAGCATAAATGGGTTAATCTCTTTACTTGTGGGTTTATTTTGATTTTGTTTGTTCTTGAGTCAGCTTTGGTAGTTTGTGTCTTTTTAGGAATTTGTCCGCTTCAGTTTGATTTGATTTGTCGGCACGTGGGTTTTCATGGTATTATAGGTAAAGCCAGATATTCCTTCATTTTTCCTGTAAAGTCAGTAGTGATGTCTCCTCTTTCATTCCTGGTTTTAGTAATTTGAGTCTTCTCTGTTTGTTTCTTGTTCTACAGTCTAGCTGAAGGTTCTTCATATTTCTGGAATCTTCACAAGAAAAAAGGAAAAGTTTTTCAGTGTTGGTCTTTTCACAGAACTAACTTTTGGTTTCATTTATTTTCTCTATGATTTTTCTCTATTGAGTTTGTTTCTTATCTCATCTTTTAGTATTTCCTTCCATTTGCTTTAGGTTTCTTTGTTGTTTTTTTTGAGACAGTCTCACTCTGTCACCCAGGCTGGAGTGCACTGGCACAGTCTCGGCTCACTGCAACCTCTGCCTCCTAGGTTCACACAATTCTCTTGCCTCAACCTCCTGAGTAGCTGGGATTATAGGCGCACACCACCACGCCCAGCTAATTTTTTTGTACTTTTAGTAGAGACGGGGTTTCGCCATGTTAGGCTGGTCTCAAACTCCTGACCTCAGGTGATCCACCCGCCTCCGCCTCCCAAAATGCTGGGATTACAGGTGTGAGCCACCGCACCCGGCCCCACTTGCTTTAGGTTTAGTTGACTCCTTTTGTCCAGGATCTTAAGACGAAAGGTCAGGTCACTGATTTGAGATCTTTCATCTCTGAGACAAGATCTCACTCTCGGAAGTGGGAAGAGGTACTGGGGCAGGTGGGTATGTGATTTCAGGAGCGGAGGCCTGTGGCTGGTGGAAGGCGGCCAGCGGAGGAAATAGAATGGCTGTAAACCGTAGAGGAGGAGGGGGGAAGGCAGATGAGGGGTCACATGCGTCATGACATGAGCAGGAAGTCAATACGATGTCTAAAGAGGATACGCTAAAGAGTTAGGATAAGCCCGTTGTCTAATAACAGTTTAAAGTGGTTGCCAGGGAGGAGAGCTCAGAGAAGGAAGTCTGTGGCTTTCATCGTCAGGCTTGATGTTCTGTTGAGCCTTTTTTTTTTTTTGGAGACAGAGTCTCGCTCTGTCATCCAGGCTGGAGTGCAGTGGTGTGATCTCAGCTCACTGCAAGCTCCGCCTCCCAGGTTCACGTCATTCTGCCTCAGCCTCCCAAGTAGCTGGGACTACAGGCGCCCGCCACCACGCCCGGCTAATTTTTTTGTATTTTTTAGTAGAGACGGGGTTTCACCATGTTAGCCAGGATGGTCTCGATCTCCTGACCTCGTGATCCACCTGCCTCGGCCTCCGAAAGTGCTGGGATTACAGGCATGAGCCACCGCGCCCGGCCTGTTGAGCCTTTTTTAACCATAATTGCTTCGATAAATTTTAAACATTTTTGGTTATCTCTGGTCCTGGTTGTTGTAGGTTGCTATGTCTATGTCATAACTGCAATTATTTGCTATAATAAAGTGAGACAAGGTGATATCCATTTACTGTCTTTGTAAACTTGTGTCAGTGGAAATCATCACAGAATAATTGACAGTTTCTGCCAGTTCTCTCTGGAGTATACACAGAGAGATGAACACCATGAACCCCTAAGTCCCCATCACACAAGTGAGTAAGATTCTGGTTTTGTTGCCTCTCTGTGTTGTGTTGTTGGGTTTGCAAGAGCATTTTAAGTCCTCACGTCAGTCACGGACACTTCCCTGTGCTCTCTGAGGAGGACGTCTGTGGTCACCTCCCCACAGGCACCGTCACACCTGACAAGGTGCACAGCGCTCCTCTGGCATCACGGAAGGGCAGCCTGCGTCCAGATGGCTCTGGTTGACTGAAAAACATCTTTTTACCATTGATTTGTCCCTGTCGACTTTGAACAGATTGTGATTATATGAAAGTCTCCTTTTTTCTACCGTTTCATAACCTTAGGTTTGTTCTCTTCCCAGGCCATGAGTGCGGCTGTGTGCTTTATGATCGACGGTGGGTACGCGCCTTTGTCTCATTTCAGCCTAAGCTTTTTGTACTTTGCTGCGTCCTATTCTTATATGTTTTGGGGGTTTCAGTTGTTTGGGGGTTTTTTGTTTGAGACGGGGTTTCACTCTTGGAAGCGGTGTCACGATCGTAACTCACTGTAGCCTCGACCTCCTGCGTTTAAGTGATCTTCCCATCTGGGCCTCCCAGTGCGCTGGACCTGCCAGCCCTGCAGCCGCACCCTTCATGTTGTTGTTGTTTTGAACCCAGGAATGCGGCTGTGTTGGCCCGTGGTATGCAGGTCAGTAGTGCATAGCCTCCCAAAGTGCTGGGATTTCGGGTGGGAACCCCTACACCCAGCCCATTAAATGATAAATGTGTTGTCGTCAGCAATGTGGAGGCACAGAGAGGAGCCTGTTCCCCGATCTGAGGCCCCTGGCTCCCTGAACCCCAGCCATTGCCACCATTTTTAAGTCCTAATTAGTCCCTTGTCAGCAGAATGTGGGCATCTTTCTGTGCCCCGCCGACCGTGAGCTGGAGACAGCGGTGGCACCTCTACCGGGGGGCTCTGAGGATGGAATGAGGTCGTGTGTGTGAAGCACCAAACAGCACCTGGCCCAGTGAGTGCTGTGGAATGTTTGTTAAATAAACACACGACCTTCTGAGGCGTTTCTGGGGTCGGCAGCCGTTTACCACCCGACAGGGTCCACCTCGGTCACCTTTCCACAGTGAGAGGTCTTTGCCTTTTTCCATCTGAAACGTAACGGTTTTCCATCTTCTGCTTCTCTTGTATTTGAGGAGCAGGAGGGGCCTGAGCGTTTCATCGTTTGCTTTCCCAGATCAGTGAGGTTTTCGTTTGAATACAGTTGTTCAGCATCGGACAGTCACATGAATCTTACCGGTTTGTTTTGTCATGACTTGCCAGCCTCTATCCAGCCAACACTGGTTTGCGGCTGGACGTCGTGGACTGACCCAGCTCCGCGGTCCTGGCCTCTGACATCTGCGAGCAGTTTAACATCAACAAGAGGATGTCTGGGTTTGTACTTGGCTTTCTGTTCCGCGTTCGCAGCATTGACTTTTAAAACATCGCGTGGTTTTCTTGCGATGTGGGTGGTGTTAACAGTCCTGTGCTCTCGTGGAGTCTGAAGGCGGTGTCGTGCCATTCAGGCCTGTTGGAAAGGGTCCTGGGGAAGCCGACCTGAGTTTTTCTGCCCCGTGATGGCAGCTGGGGCTGGGTCTTCTGTTAAATACCTTCCCTCAGCTCCCTGCTGATTGGAACATCCCATTTCACTGGCCCCAGATGGATTCACGTTCACATGGGCGGTAGTCCAGCATGGTTTTAGTGTCTTTGCAGACACAGCATTTGCCTCTCATTGTGTGAAAATGTATAGGGGAAACTGGCTGGGATGTGGGGCATTGGGCCTGGGTACTCAATGTGGTGGCCTGAAGGGTCAACACTGAGTGAAGAGGCGGGATTCGCTCCTCCAACTCTCTAGACACTGAAACGTCTTTGAATTCTTCCTCCTAACTTTGGGATTAAAGTCTCACTCTGTCGCCCAGGCTGGACTATGCAGTGGCCTGATCTCAGCTCACTGCAGCCTCCAGCCTCCAGTTCAGCGATTCTCATGCCTCAGCCTCTCGAGTAGCTGGGATTATAGGCACGTACCACCATGCCGGGCTAATTTTTATATTTTTAGTAGAGACAGGGTTTCACTATTTTGGCCAGGTTGGTCTTGAACTCCTGACCTCAAGTGATCCACCCACCTCAGCCTCCCAAAGTGCTGGGATTACAGGTGTGAGCCTCAGCACCCGGCCTTCCCTATCTTTTCTCAATATAAAATAGTTACTATAAAGTGAAAAGTGAGGACATGGAAAGCCCTTTGCGAAGTTGAGTCCTACTTTTAAATGGGCGCTCTACACATTGGAGAAGTTACTAAAATGCTGTGCATTTAGGCATAACTCATGTTCTTAGTGTTCATATGTTGTTTTTTGGGGTTTTGTTTGAGATGGAGTCTAGCTCGGTCGCCCAGGCTGGAGTGCAATGGCATGATCTCGGCTCACTGCAACCTCTGCCCTCCCAGGTTCAAGCAGTTCTCCTGCCTCAGCCTCCTGAGTAGCTGGATGCCATCATGCCTGGGTAATTTTTTATTTTTGTAGAGATGAGGTTTTGCCATGTTGGCCTGGCTGGTCTGGAACTCCTGACCTCAGGTGATCCACCCACCTCGACCTTCCAAAGTGCTGGGATTACAGGCATGAGCCATCGCACCTGGCCAATAGCTTACATGTTGACAGTGCTGCTGAATCATCTAATTCTTTAGCCATGAAAATACCAGGTTTTCCTTTGTGAAGGAGGCATAAGTGAGTTAAATCGGTTTGGATCACTCAGGTTATCAACTAACAGATGGAAAGTGACAAAGTGTAGTGACCATAGAGAACGCGTCACCTGTTCTTCTTGTTTTTTTTGTGGGTTTTTGGAGACAGGGTCTCCTGCTGTCGCCCAGGCTGGAGTGCAGTGGCGCAATCATGGCTCACTGCAGCCTTGACCTCCAACGCTCTAAGTGATCCTCCCACCTCAGCCTCCTGGCTGTAGAGCTAGGACTACAGGTGTGCCCACGCCTGGCTAATTTTTGTATTTTTTGGTAGAGACGGGGTTTCGCCATGTTGCACAGGCTGGTCTTGAACTACTGGGCTCAGGCAATCCTCCCTCCTTGGCCTCCCAAAGTGCTGGGATTGCAGTGAGCCACCGCTTCTGGCCCCACAGAGTGTTTTGAGGATAGAAGCTTACACCCGATTTAAGTTCCTTGTCTATGCAGACGACTAAATTTGCAACTTCTTCCAGTTTTTCTTGTCATTATACTTTCCTTAGCCTTAGGGAGCTACTGAAAACAAAATCTGGTTTTATAAGAAGTTTCTTTTCATGTTCCTGGAAACTAAATCCTCCACGTTCTTTCTTTGCCTAGATGTAGAGTATTTCAGTAGTACCCCACTTGTCGGAGGTCGGATTTCCGGCACCCCCAGCCCTCCAGAACATGGCTGCGAACCCCGAAGCAAGCAGGCTGACTTCTGAGCCAGGCGGGGGCTGTGCTTTCGGCTCATCAGGCCCAGGGTGTGAGTGAGGGTGCAGTGTGAGGGAGGGGAGGGGCCCTGAAATTGAGGCTCAGCACCACCTAGGTCTCCGAGGAGGTCACAGCACTGCCTAGTCAGTTTAGGAAATAAAAAGGTGTATCCCATTTAAAATGTTCATTAGACTGCAGTGGAAAAGGCGACTGTGTTTTACGATGATTTCCACTGGGGATGATAGGAGGAAAAGCTTTGTTACATATGTATCGTCGTAGGCATCGGTCACGAGGCAGGTTCATTTCCATGGGACGCTCCTTCCCCGCACTGGGGGAGGAATGACATGTTACTCTCCTAACACAGGGTCGGCAGCCTTTTTCGGTGAAGGACCAAATAAGAAGCATTTCAGACGTCCCGGGCTGTATGTAGATGTATGTGTTACAACTACTCAACTGTCATTTTGGTGGGAAAGCAGACAACACATGAACGTGTGTGATGCGTGCTCCGTGACACTTTGTTTAGAAAAAGGGCTGGGCGGTGAACCTCAAGCTGTAATCCCAGCACTTTGGGAGGGCGGCGGGCAGATCACAAGGTCAGGAGATCAAGACCATCCTGGCCAACATAGTGAAACCCCGTCTCTACTAAAAATACAAAACTTACCCGGGCATGGTGGGAGGCACCTGTAATCCCAGCTACTCAGGAGGCTGAGGCAGGAGAATCGCTTGAACCCGGGAGGTGGAGATTGCAGTGAGCCGAGATTGCGTCACTGCACTCCAGCCTGGGTGACAGTGAGACCCTTCTCAAATTACAAGAAATCTAGTTGTATCGTTTGGTTATATCCATCCAGGGTATTACCGTCTTTGTGACATGTTTGTACAGGTCTGAGAAAGAACCCCAGTTTAAGTTTATTTACTTCAACCACATGAATCTGGCCGAGAAGAGCACAGTTCACATGAGGAAAACGCCCAGTGTGTCACTCACTTCCGTGCACCCGGATTTAATGAAGATTCTCGGTGACATCAACAGTGACTTCACCAGGTGATTCCAGCCACTTCTCCAATCAGGTGTCCCCTTTCTAAGAAAAAAGACACGGAAAGTCCCTTCAAAGCCAAATGACCCAGAGCCCTTTCCATGGGGTTCAAGCTTGAACCGCAGCCTTCATAGAGGCGCCACTTCGGAGCCACACACTTAGGGCCCTAAGTCGCAGTTCCCTAAGCCCAGGACTCCCTGAGCCTTTTAAATGCCACGTGCGCCCGTTCCATTTCCTGTTCTCGTTTTGGAATGCTTGCTTTCCCCGTCTAGCCCTTAGGAATAGCGAGCGGCGTTCTGAACTTTCTCCTCTTGGGGAGTGGTGGATGAGGAGATCATCATTGAAGGCCATGAGTGCACTGGGTTGTTGGAAAGAAGTCTGATGTGGGAGCTCTATGTTATTTTGAATCAAAAAAATGCAAACCTGATTGAAGTAAATGGTAAGTAAGTTTGGTATTTCAGAATTTTAATGCTGCTGATATGGAAAGTGTTCATAGTATTAAACCTGGTTAAAAAATAGAAACATGAGAAATAGAACAAATGTCTGCTGAGATCGTAAGAAGGTGCCTCAACATTTTCAACATTTGGTCCCTTTTCTCTTTCTTGGAAAACTGACAGGACTCCTGCTTATACAGGAAAACGATGGCCCAAAGAAAATTATTTTCTACAATGCTAAAAAATAATAATAATAATAACTTTACTGTGTATTAAGAAATGTCCCCTTTTTGGAGACAGGGTCTCACTTTGTCACACAGGCTAGAGTGCAGTGGTGCAATCATAGCTCACCACAGCCTCCAACTCCTAGGCTCAAGCAGTCCTCCCACCTCCATCTCGGTGACCCACAGGCATCTTATCCACCTTGCCGGATAACAACAGAGTCTTGCTCTGTTGCCCAGGCTGGGCTCAAACTCCAAGCCTCAAGCGATCCTCCGGCCTCCCAAAGAGCTGGGATTACAGGCGGGAGCCACCTTGCCCAGCCCCAAATGTCCTTTTTTAATATCCTGTGATATAAACGTATCTTTTGTAGGGAGAAGCTGCCAGGTTCATGTGGCGTTCTGTGATCCCCTCTTTTACCCGGCAGGGCTGACCAGGCATTTTCTCCTGCCCTCCCGCCAAAGCGGCCAGCCGTGCCCACCTCATGGGGTGACCCAGCAGCTGCTCTGCTGACAGCTCGGCTGCCCTGGAGAGAGGGGACGCACCTCGGCAGAGCTGCCCCCTTGGGCGATGCCCCATACACATGTACACTGTGTGGAAATTCAGTGTAAGCGTCTTTTTTTTCCCCCTTTATCTTCTCGGGCATACTACATTTTTCTGTTATTAACACTTGCATTAGTAATTGTGTGCATTAGAAACATCAGTTAATACAAGCCTGATCCAAACTGAATTCAATAGTTGAAATCCTGACATGTCTGCGGGGCGCTGGGTTTGCAGCTCAGGGGCTGTCACTTTCTCTGTTGTTCCATCAGTTCTCCCAGGATGACGACAGCGCCAGCCTCGTGCTTCTAACCCCCTCCCTGGGTGTCCTGGGCACTTTGCTTGCAGTTGCTTAGGCTGGGCAGCAGTGTTATATGCTCAGAACTACTGAGGCCTGGTAGGTTTCTTTTTTTTTTTTTGAGACTGGAGTCTGGCTCTATGCATTCCCAGGCTGGAATGCGGTGGCGGGATCTCCCAGCTCACTGCAAGCTCCGCCTCCGGGTTCCGCCATTCTCCTGCCTCAGCCTCCCGGTAGCTGGGACCACGAAGCCGCCGCCGCCCGGCTAGTTTTTGTATTTTTTAGTAGAGGCAGGGGTTTCACCCGTGTTAGCCAGAGATGGTCTCGATCTCCTGACCTCGTGATCCGCCCGTCTCGGCCTCCCAAAGATATATACAGGATTACAGGCTTGAGCCACCGCGCCCGGCCTGCCTGGTAGGTTTCTTAGGTGGTTTTCTCCCCTCTTGTTAACATTTCTTGGCTGGGCACAGTGGTTCATGCCTGCAGTCCAGCACTTTGGGAGGCCAAGGTGGGCAGATCACCTGAGGTTAGGAGTTCAAGACCAGCCTGGCGAAACCCTGTCTCTACCCAAAAATACAAAAATTAGCCAGGCGTGGTGGTGTGCACCTGTCGTCCCAGCTACCTGGAAGGTGGAGGCTGCAATGAGCCAAGATCACACCAGATCACACCACTACACTCCAGCCTGGGTGACAGAGCAAGATTCTTGCCTAGTCTTCTGGGATTTAAGGTCAAAATCAATGCAAATATCTATTCCTAATTTTACCCAAGAAGAATTTAATTATATGTCACATAACCTTTTAAGTGGCTGCCGCTTCCCTCCTCACTGTTGTCTGTCGGTTTTGCAGAAGAGGTCAAGAAACTCTGTGCAACGCAGTTCAACAACATCTTCTTCTTGGATTGACTGACGACGGCTCACCGAAAGCGTATTTAAAAGACACTCGGCAAACATTTGGGCATATGCAAGTTACTGGTCATATGACGGACTGCATTCAGGACAAGGGAAAAGCAATACTTGCTTTGAAGAATCACATTTCTACTCAGTCTCCTGATCTCCTGAAGTTTTTAGATTTTAAATATTTATGTGGAATTAATTAAAGGTAGTTGACTCTATCATTCCATTCTTTTGACATTATGTGAATATTTTACTAGAAAATAAGATTAATAAATTGTTAAAGTTTTTAAAATTCTGGTTTTATGTTGAGTCTCCTGCTGCCTATTTGTAGATTACACCAGCCACCAGGTCCGTGACCCAGGCTGGAATGCAGTGGCTCACGGCACCCTCAATCTGCAATCCTCCCGCCTCAGCCTCCCAAGAAGCTAGAACCACAGGTACACATCACCATGCTCGGCTAATTTTTTAATGTTGCAGAGACAGGGTCTCACTATGTTGCCCAGGCTGGTCTCAAACTCCCATAATCCAGCCATGTAGGAAACCTGAGATGCAGTGGGCCAGGCGGTATTTAAAACACTGCATCGAGTACAGTGCTAAGAACTGTAATGCTCAGGAAATCTTACAGCACGTGCCGTCCTAAGCCTCTGTGTGTGTCCTCGTGGCTGGCTACTTTTTCTTCTTGCTGGTGATGGGGACACGGTCACGTCCTCCTTGGGAGGGTCCAGTGTGAGGTGAGAGGATGACACGTCCACCGGCTCCTTGATCACCATGATGTCCACCTCCTAGTCTTGTCTCTTGGCTTCTTCCTCTCTCAAGATAAACATATTCAGCCTGAAAGCAAACATGAGAAGGTAGGAGCTTTTTTCAGGCCCCCTCAAAACCGCAAAAACAGTTTGATGCTATTTATAGTATACAGCCCTTCAGACCTGCATTTCAGCAGCGTGTTAAACAAAACTAAGCTGCTACGCTTTGCCTGAAATAACTGATGCCATGTCGACACAGTCCAAAGTAAACGTTTCATGTATCTATGAAAAGAAAAATTATTTTTTGAGACGGAGTTTCACTCTTGTTGCCCAGGCTGGAGTGCAATGGTGCAATCTCGGCCCACCACAACCTCTGCCTCCCAGTTCAAGTGATTCTCCTGCCTCAGCCCCCTGAGTAGTGGGATCACAGGCTTCCACCACCACGCCCAGCTAATATTTTGTATTTTTAGTAGAGATGGGTTTCACCAGGTTGGCCAGGCTGGTCTCAAACTCCTGACCTCAGGTGATCCACTGGCCTCGGCCTCCCAAAGTTAGATATGTGTGCGTGTGTGTGTGTATACATATACAATATTATATATAATTTTGAGATAGGGTCTTGCTGTGAGTGCAGTGGCACAAACACATCACTGCAGCCTCAACTCCCAGGCTCAAGCAATCCTCCTGCCTCAGCATCCAAACTAGCTGGGACTACAGGTGCCTGCCACCACATCTGGATAATTTCTGTATTTTTTGTAGAGATGAGGTCTTGCTGTATTACCCAGGCTGGTCTCAAACTCAAGTGATCCCCCTGCCTCGGTCCCCCAAAGTGCCGGGGTTACGGGCATGTGCCATAATGCCCAGCTCGTTTGGGGATTTTATGGAGGGTCCAATATGTAGACCCGATTAAGTCACTGGCTATCAGTTATTGAACTCAAGCTCCAGCCCCTCTTCCTTCCTGGGAGGTTGGGCTGGAGCTGAAAGTCCCAATCCTCTAATCTCCTGGTTGATTCCCTGGCAACCAGCTCCAGCAAGAAGCTATCGAGGGCCCCTCCCCTGGCCCCCAGTCATCTCATCATACAAAAGCCAGTCATTACCCTGACAGTCCACAGCTTTTGAAGCCCTTGGGGCAAGAACTAGAAAACGGCTGCGTGCAGTGACTCACCCCTGTGATCCCAGCACTTTGGGAGGCCAAGGCGGGCAGATCACTTGAGGTCAGGAGTTCGAGACCAGCGTGGACAAGTTGGTGAAACCCCGTCTCTACTAAAAATACAAAAATTAGCCAGGCGTGGTGGTGCATGCTTATAATCCCAGCTACTCAGGAGGCTGAGGCAGGAGAATCACTTGAACCCAGGAGGCAGAGGCTGCAGTGAGCTGAGATCGCACCACTGCACTCCAGCCTGGGCGACAGTGAGACCCTGTCTAAAAAAAAATAAAAAACTAGAAACTAAGACCAAATATTAGAACCAAAGATGCTCCCATTACCCTATTACTCAGGAAGTTACAAAGGCTTCAGGTGCTCTGCCAGGAACAGAGACCAAATACTAATTCCTTTTTATGTCAAAGACGCCCTTAGGAAATTATAGGCTTGTCCGGAAAGCACTTGGTCCTGATGCATTCTGGCGGCTACAGAACACAGGATGGAGAGCGAGCAGCTCGGGAAGGAGCGGAGGGACCTCGTAAGTTACCTTGCTTCCAGTTCGTCGTCTTCCATCTTCCGCTGCTGGGCCCGTGCTGTGCTGCGTAACCTGTCGTCCCTTATTTTCTCCTTGATAGCTTCTTCACGTTTATACGCGTGAAAGAGCGTGTTCACAAAGAAGACGTACATATTACTGACCCACGTGTTGAACTCTTCCTTTTGATCATCCTTGGGTCTCTCGTATTTCTCTGGAATAGAGTTTCATGAAGCTGAACATGAATGCAATCCTGCTGTAAACTGGGAGTCTGCGTGCTTTTTCTCGTTCTGGCCTCCCTGCGGTGGGCCCCCTGCTCCTCGGCCAGGAGAAGGGAGAGGAGAAAGGACGCTGCTCCCATGACTGCCTGGAACAAGGCAGGGGCTCAGTAGACCCTGGCTGGGATTATCAACCTTCCCTTGGAGTTTCCTGCTGCCTTGTTTTTTTTTGGAGACAGAGTCTCCTGTCGCCCAGGCTGGAGTGCAGTGGCGTGATTTCAGCTCAGTGCAACCTCCACCTCCTGGGTTCAAGTGATTCTCATGCCTCAGCCTCCCAAGCTCCCGAGTAGCTACAGGCATGCACCATCACACTCGGCTAATATTTGTATTTTTAGTAGAGATGGGGTTTCACCATGTTGGCCTGGCAGGTCTGGAACTCTTAACCTCAGGTGATCCACCCACCTCAGCCTCCCAAAGTGCTGGGATTACAGGCATGAGCCACTGCGCCTGGCCACCTCTTTTTTTTTTTCTAAATATCTTAAGAATGTGGGTTTTCTGATATTTTAATTTTCCATGTTTTCAAGAATAATAAACCCTTGTTTCTTGCTTTTTTTTTTTTTTTTTTTTTGAGACAAGGTCTCACTCTGTTGCCCAGGCTGGAGTACAGTGTGACCATGGCTCACGAAGCCTGGAGGAACTCCTGGAGCAAGTGATCCCTCCCATCTTAGCCTCCTGTTATGGCTGAGAAGAGCAATGCGCCACACACAAAGCTAATTTTTTTAGTTGTGAGACAAGATCTCGCTCTGTCATCCAGGCTGTAGTGCAGGGGCACCATCATGGCTCACTGCAGCCTCCAACTCCTGGGCTAAAGTGATCCTCCCGGCCGGGCACGGTGGCTCAAGCCTGTAATCCCAGCACTTTGGGAGGCCAAGGCAGGCGGATCACAAGGTCGAGACCATCCTGGCTAACCCGGTGAAACCCGTCTACTAAAATACAAAACTAGCGAGGCGAGGTGGGCTGAGCGCCTGTAGTGCTTCTCTGGAGGCTGAGGCAGGAGAATGGCATGAACCGAGGCCGGAGCTTGCAGTGAGCTGAGATCCGGCCACTGCACTCCCAGCCTGGGGCTGACAGGCGAGACTCTGTCTCAAAAAAAAAAAAGTAGTCTCCCACCTCAGCCTCCCAAGTAGCTGGGACCACAGGCCAGTGCCACCTCACGCCCAACTAATCGTGGTTTTGTTGTAAGACAGGTTTTGCTATGTTGCCCATGGCCTCAAACTCCTGAGCTCTAGTGATCCTCCCATCTCGGCCTCCCAAAGTGCTGAGATTATAGGTGTGAGCCACCATACCGGGCCTAGGTCTTGGGGACAATATTCGACATCTTGTATTTATTCAGAGTTTGAAACCCCTTTAAGACAAGGATAGCTATGTACCTGAGTGAATCCTCTCTCCTGGAGAACTAGACAACCGGTCACTCTCGCAAAAGGAAGTTCCTAGTAGTTACAGTTACCCCTCTCTATCTTTCTTGTCTAGGCTAAAGAATCTCTAAATCTTAAATTACCATAATGTTTTCCATCTTTTTAAGCAATTCCGGTTATCCAGTCACTTGGAAGATTTTAAAATTCAGAAAATCAAATTATATGCAATCCAGGACTCTAAGGTAGGAACAAGACTGAGTGTGAAGGAAGATTCCTTTTTTTTTGCTTGGAGACAGGGTCTCGCTCTGGCACCCAGGCTGGAGTGCAGTGGTGCAATCATGGCTCACTGCAGCCTCAAGCTCCTGAGTCAATCCTGCCTCAGGCTCCCAAGCTGCTGGGACTACAGGAGTGTGCCACCGTACCTGGTGAATTTTGCTTTTTTTTGTAGAGACAGGGGCTTGCTCTGTTGCCCAGGCTGGTCTCAGACTCCTGGGCACAAGTGATCCTCCTGCCGTGGCCTCCCAGAGTTCTGGGCTTACAGCTGTGAGCCACTGCACCTGGCGGCAACAATGTCTTATGTTCATTCATGAACTCTCAACTAGACACCTACAAGCTGGAGGACGGTAAGTCACGGCTGCCACATGCAACAATCAGATGAAATGGTACTGGAAGAGATGCCACGTGGGTCAAGGGGGTCCTTGACCACAGGCAGGAGCCACAGGCCTGGTGAATGGCACACCAGACTTAAGGAATGACCAGAGAGATCCAGGGCAAAATCCAGCTGGAGCTGGGACTAGAGATAATCAGATCAACAGGAAAGCACATTAGCTGGGGTTCCACTTCCAGTTCTATTTCTGTTCCAGGAACTGTGCATCTTGTTACGGCACTGCAGGAACGCCCTGTCTCTGCTGGGATGCCGAGCTCTGCGGGAGAAAATGACACAACCCACAGATTCGCGCCAGATGGAGAAGAAACCAAGGACATCGAGGGGTCGCAGAGGCTGAACGCGAAGAGTGTTGCAAGAAGCTGACGGTTTTCCTGACTATGGAGAGATCGGTTCAAGAGACGGCAGGATTCCTGGGGGTGGCAACATGGAGGCACTGCTGATGAAGAGGGGCCTTCAGTGGCCTGGGGAGGGCAGTGCCACATGGAGCAAGCTAAGAAGACACAGGAGAGGTCCTGGAGAAGGCGTTGCATGTATACAGCTCCCTAAGATGCATCAGCAAAGGGAGCAGGGAAGGAAAGTGGGATCTAGAGGGGAAGGTGAGGGAAGAGATTTTCCTTTTCTTTTTTTTTTTTTTTTTTTTTTTTTGAGACAGAGTCTCACTCTGTCGCCCAGGCTGGAGTGCGGTGGCGTGGTCTCACCTCACTCTGTCGCCCAGGCTGGAGGGCAGTGGCGTGGTCTCAGCTCACTCTGTTGCCCAGGCTGGAGTGCAGTGGCGTGGTCTCGGCTCACTCTGTCGCCCAGGCTGGAGGGCAGTGGCATGGTCTCAGCTCACTCTGTCGCCCAGGCTGGAGGGGAGTGGCCTGGTCTCAGCTCACTCTGTTGCCCAGGCTGGAGGGCAGCAGCATGGTCTCAGCTCACTCTGTTGCCCAGGCTGGAGGGGAGTGGCATGGTCTCAGCTCACTCTGTCACCCAGGCTGGAGGGCAGTGGCGTGGTCTCAGCTCACTCTGTCGCCCAGGCTGGAGGGCAGTGGCATGGTCCCAGCTCACTCTGTCGCCCAGGCTGGAGGGCAGCGGCATGGTCTCAGCTCACTGCAACCTCTGCCTCTGGGGTTCAAGCAGTTCTCCCACTTCAGCCCTGAGTACCTGGGACTACAGGCGTGCGCCACCACACCCGGCTAGTTTTTTTATTTTTAGTAGAGATGGAGTTTCACTATGTTGGCCGTGCTGGTCTCGAACTCCTGACCTCAGGATCCACCCGCCTCGGCCTCCCAAAGTGCTGGGATTACAGGCCTGAGCCACGGCGCCCAGCTGAGAGAAGAGATTTTCCTAACTGGACATATGGAGCACATGTGTGCCGATGGGAACGCTCCATTAGAGGAGGAGTGACGGGAAATGACAGGCACTGTAGTGCCGATACACAGGGGAGGCCTCGGAGAGGACAAGGGCCTGGGATGGAGCCTTTAAAAGTTCACCACTGAGTGGGTGGCCGGCCAGAGAGAGAGACCGTCAGAAAAGGGGGAAGGCTAGGCACGGTGGCTCACACCTGTAATCCCAGGGCTTTGGGACACCAAGGCGGGAGGATCACTTGGGCCCAGGAGTTCAAGACCAGCCTGGGCAACACAGCAAGACCCCATCTCTTTAAAAAAAAAAAAAAAAAAAAAAGCCAGGCGCGGTTGGGCTCCTACCTGTAACCTCAGCACTTTGGGAGGCCGAGGCGTTCAGACCCAGGAGTTCTTGGATCCAGGAGTGCAAGACCAGCCTGGGCAACATAGCAAGACCTCACCTCTTTAAAAAAAAAAAAAAGGCCAGGCATGGTTGGGCTCACACCTGTAATCTCAGCACTTTGGGAGGCCGAGGTGGGCAGATCACTTGAGGTTAGGAGTTCGAGACCACCCTGGCCAACATGATGAAACCCCTTCTCTACTAAAAATACAAGGCACAGTGACAGGTGCCTGTTATCCCAGCTACTAGCGAGGCTGAGGCAGGAGAATTGCTCGAACCCAGGAGGCGGAGGTTGCAGTGAGCTATGATGGCACCACTGCACTCCCGTCCGGGTGACAAAGTAAGACCTTGTCTCCAAAAAAAAGAAAGAAAAAGAAAAGGGGGAAACACCAGGGCTTGTTTAATCATGGAAACAAGGCCACATGCAACTGGCAAGGCCAGCAAAGTGACAGCGGAAAATTCCCATGACATTGATCATCATTGGATGACCCTGAGGAAAGGAGAGGCGTGAGGTTGGAAGTTCACGCAGACAGGGCTGAGGAATCAAACCAGAAGGGAGGAGGTGCAGTCAGCAGAGAGAGAGGCCTCGAGAGCCATCTTCCCAGGATAAAGGAAAACATAATGAAAGAGGAGGATGAGGAAGTGAATAAGGATTGTTTGTTGGTTTTAATTTGAGCACCTTTAAAACTCAAAGAGAATGAGACCCTGGAGAGAGAAAAGTCGCCTGGAAGAAACAATACAGTCAACAGCGGCAGACTCTGAGATGGGCGTGCGGGGCCCAGGGGAGGCCCAGCTGTCCCATCCCCGCCTCTGCCCTCACAGACTGAGTCAGCACCGCAAGGTCACGCCTTGAACTTGAACTCCAAACCAGGGAGGAGAAATGGAAGCAGCTATACCAGCCTCATTGTTTAAAAAGACAGTTGTGCTGGGTGTGGTGACGCCTACTTGTAATCCCAGCTACTCAGGAGGCCGAGGTGGGAGGATCGCTTGAGCCCAGGAGTTCAAGACCAGCCTGGACAACATAGCGAGACTCTGCCTCTAAGAAAATAAAAATTTAAAAAAGATGGTTGTAAAACTGTCTAGACATTATGTAATTCATAAGCAACAGTTTGTAAATATTAAGGTTCTATCATTAAAACACTCACCGCTCTCAGATGAAAAAAAGGTGACCCCTTTTCCAGTAGATTGAAAATTCATTTTGGAGACTCTTTCATCACTTAGAGACTTCTTGATCTTGGGCTTTTACATTTAAAAAAAATCATGAAGCAAAATGTTACCTAATGGCTCTAATTACGTGTATGCCCTAACGCCCACATTTCCACCTCCAGCAGTCCTTGAACTCCAGTCTTGCCTCTGGCCGTGCTACTTGGGCCTCAATTCAGGCACCTTAACCTTAACTTGTCCAAAATCAACCACTTAATTTTGCTCCCCAAACTCAGCCCCCTGCCTCCGTCTTCCACATCATCTTAAATGGCCACTCTATTCTTCCAATGCTCAGCCAAAACATCGTGGACTCATCTTTGCCTTCTCCTTCCCTCTCAACCCCCGCAGCCTTCAAAACACCTCAGACCTCAGCCCACCTTAGTCCCAGTCACCATCACCTCCCACCGGGATGGTTCCAAGAGCTTCCTTGCTGGTTTCTCAACAGTGAAGCCACAGAGCCTCCTGACGCCTCTGCTCAGACGCTGTCCCATCCCATCCCACCTCACCCAGAATAAACGCCAGGGCCCCACCCCGGCCAGACACCCTTCCTGTCACTTAGACCTCATAAGTGGGAAGAAGCAGCGCTTGCGGTAACGGGTGCTAATTCTGGAGTCAAACTGCCTGGGCACAAACCCCCCGCTCCACGACTTACTGCTAATGCAGCTGTGGCCAAGTTATTTAACCTTCCTGGGCCTGGCTTCCCTCCTAGAGAGAATCGCAGTACCTGAAGGTCATCGGGACGCTGAGCTGGTCCCTGGGGACGGCTCGGCACCAGGTAAACACCCAAAAACGCTATTAGCGCTGTTCACCTGCTGCCGTGTCCCCTCCCCCCTGCCGTGTCCCCTCCGCACTGGAACGTAGTGTCCATGAGGGCGTGGGTTTCTGTTCGGTGCCAGGCCCCCAGCGCATGGAAAAGAGCTCTTCACAGAGCAGGCACTCGGTACCGGGTCTCTACACGGTTAGTTGCCAAGACAAACCTCTGATTTCCTTATTTTGTTAACATCAGGCCAGAGCTCTAACTTGCTGGAAGATGACCTGGCACTGTCAGAGTGAGCAGCATCCGATTCGTGGCTCAGGACCGCGCTGGGACTCTTGCTCTGGGCGTTCTACGCAAGAACAAACACACGCGTCAGAGGGCTTCTGGTTTCCACAGAGATCCACACAGGCACACACACGCGCGCACACACACATTATGTTAATGGGGTGTAACTGATTTACAATGAACTACACACGAAGTGTACCCTTGGATGTGTTTTCACATGTCTATACCTGTGAAACCATCGCCTCAGTCAAGACCCTGAACAGAATCAGGCACAGTGGCTCACGCCTGTAATCTCGGCTCTTTGGGAGGACAAGGTGGGCGGATCACCTGAGCCCAGGAGTTTGAGACCAGCCTGGGCAACATATTGAGACCCCATCTCTAAAGAAATAAATAACAGGCCAGGCACGTTGGCTCATGCCTGTAATCCCAGAAGTTTCAGAGAATGAGGCGGGTGGATCACTTGAGGCCAGGAGTGTGAGACCAGGCTGGCCAATACGGTGAAACCCTGTCTCTACTAAAAATACAAAGATTGGCCGGGTTTGGCAGTGCGCACCTGTAATCCCAGCTGCTTGGGAGGCCAAGGCAGGAGAATCACTTGAACCCAGGAGGCAGAGCCTTCAGTGAGCCAAGATTATGCCACTGCACTCGAGCCTGGGCAACAGAGCAAGATTTTGTCTTGAAATCACACACACACAAACACCCCCCCACACCCACCTACACACACCCACACTACACACCCCACACACACCCACACATACCCACACCCCCCACACACACACCCACACACACCCACACCCACACACACCTATACCCCCACACACCCACACCCCCCCACACACACCCACACCCCCACACCCACACGCACCCACACCCCCACACACACCTACACACACCCCCCACACACACCCCCACACAGTCCCACCCCACACACACCCCAACATTCCCACACCCACACACACACCCCCACACACACACCCCTACTCACACCCACACCCACACACAGTGAACTTCTAGGTACCCAGCCCCACGCCCGTCGTGGATGTGAAGGCCCCTCCACGCTGGCGACCAGGAATGCAAACTACTCCCAGCCCTGTGTGAGTGCTTGAGCTTCCTCCCCTTCTTCCTGGGGGCCCTTCCCTTAGGTCCCAGTTGTTCCCTCACACGCGCGCGCACTCAGCTGACGGCTCAAGGACAGCCTTCTGCCCATCTGTGGAGCTTGCTGTCCCTCTGCACAGCACACTTTCCTCTGTGGGACAAAATTCTACCTTTGCCTCCCCACATGACCGGAGTGTGCGAAGCTACCATGAGCTGAGCAAGAAGGATCAGCTTTAGTAAGTTTGAAGCTGAGCCTCTGTGATCTCTAAATCACTCTCCCAAACTGTTGGTCAAAAGGGAGCAGTGATTGCCTTGGACCCTGACATGAACGTTCAGGTTCCAGTGTACTTGGAGTAGAGACGGGGTTTCACCACGGTTGGCCAGGCTGGTCTCGAATTCCTGACCTCAAGTGATTCGCCCACCTTGGCCTCCCAAAGTGGTGAGATTACAGGCGTGAGCCACCGCGCCTGGCCGGGGTGTCCATCCTTGTGAGCAAGCCCTGGGGACCTGTTTAGCATCCCACGCACACTCAAGAACTGTTCCCCGACAGATCTGCTCTTGAGCAGGCCGTCCACTGTTAGAAACACTGGATCCATGTAACACAACATCTCCTAGTAAAATATCTCTGATTTCCTTTTGAGACGGAGTCTTGCTCTGTCGTCCAGTCTGGAGTGCAGTGGCGCGATCTTGGCTCACTGCAAGCTCCACCTCCCAGGTTCACGCCATTCTCCTGCCTCAGCCTCCCGAGTAGCTGGGACTACAGTCGCCTGTCACCATGCCTGGCTAATTTTTTTTTTTATTTTTTAATTAGAGACCGGGTTTCACCATGTTAGCCAGGATGGTCTCGATCTCCTGACCTCATGATCTGCTGGCCTCAGCGTCCCAAAGTGCTGGGATTACAGGCGTGAGCCACCACGCCCGGCCAATACCTCTGATTTTCTCATGTGTGGTCTAGTGGCCCCCCCAGCATGTCGGTATGCACTGTGACCTTCATTATGAAATCTGCTGTGGCTAAGAGTCCACTTTCTGGGTCACGGCCAGGAAACTCATTTTCCCAAACTTAAAAAAAATCTGTACACACTTCCAAAATGTGAAAAAGACATGTTGGCCGGACACGGTGGCTCATACCTGTAATCCCAGCACTTTGGGACACTGAGGCAGGAGGATCACTTGAGCTCAGGAGTTTGAGACCAGCCTGGGCAACATGGCAAAACCCCATCTCTACAAAAAAATACAAAAAGGCCAGACACAGTGGCTCAGGCCTGTAATCCTAGCACTTTGGGAGGCCAAGGCAGGTGGATCAACTGAGGTCAGGAGTTCGAGACCAGCCTGGTCAACATGGCAAAACCCCGTCTCTACTAAAATATAATTAGCCAGGTGTGGTGGCACATGCCTGTAATCCCAGCTACTTGGGAGGCTGAGGCATGAGAATCATTTGAATCCAGGAGGCAATGGTGGCAGTGACCTGAGATTGTGCCACTGCACTCCAGCCTGGGCAACAGAGTGAGACTCTATCTCAAAAAAAAAAAAAAAAAAAAAAAATTAGCTAGGTGTGGTGGCACAAGCCTGTAGTCCTGGCTACTCAGGAGGCTAAGATGGGAGGAGCGTGTGAGCTCAGGGGGTCAAGGCTGCGGTGAGCCGTGACTGCACCACTGCACTCAAGCCTGGATGACAGAGTGAATTCCTGTCTCAAAATACATAAAACAAAATTTCAAAAGGAAAAGGAAAGACTTCTTAAATTACTTTCTGGAAGGGTTAGTAAAACCAAGATAGTTTTGATGATGGTTTAACCATTCCAGAATAAAGTCATTCCTTGCTCTGTCTTTTTTTTGAGATAGAGTCTCGCTCTGTCGCCCAGGCTGGAGTACAGTGGTGCGATCTCAGCTCACTGCAAGCTCCGCCTCCTGGGTTCACGCCATTCTCCTGCCTCAGCCTCCCGAGTAGCTAGGACTACAGGCGCCCGCCACCACGCCTGGCTAATTTTTTTCTATTTTTAGTAGAGATGGGGTTTCACCGTGTTAGCCAGGATGGTCTCGATCTCCTGACCTCGTGATCTGCCCGCCTCGGCCTCCCAAAGTGCTGGGATTACAGGCGTGAGCCACCGCGCCCGGCCCTCTTTGCTCTGTAATTCTAAGATTACCTAATTCTAAGACATTGTGTTACCTGATTTAGTAGTGTATAAATAGTTTCCTGTTTATTTCCAGACACATCATCAGTTGGAACATTCGCATAGGATTTAGTCATTTGGTCAGTAACACAGATGAATGCAAAGCTTAAGAGAGCTTCAAAGAATTCCAGGAAAACCAGCTGAAATAAAAGAAAACAGAGTTTCCATCATTCGGACACACCTGGAGACAGAGCATTGATGGATTGGCGTTCATTATTTCCTGACATCTGAATACGTACACGTTTGCACACAGACATGCAGACACGTGCACACAGACACACACATGCACAGACACGCACACAGACACACACACACATATATTCTGTACTTGTGTTCAGACTGCTTTCAATCAAATCTTGGTTCTTAGACTGGTCACAGTGGCTCACATCTGTAATCTCAGCACGTTAGGAGGCTGAGGCAGGAGGATCGTTTGAGCCCAGTAGTTTGAGACCAGCCTGGGCAACACAGTGAGACCCATTCTGTACAAAAAATTGTTTTTAAAAAATCCGCTGAAGGCCCGGTGTGGTGGCTTACGCCTGTAATCCCAGCACTTTGGGAGGCCAAGGCAGGCGGATCACGAGGTCGGGAAATCGAGACCACCCTGGCTAACATGGTGAAACTCCATCTCTACTAAAAAAAATACCAAAAAAAAAGAAAAAATTAGCCAGGAGTGGTGGCGGCGCCTGTAGTCCCAGCTACTCGGGAGGCTGAGGCAGGAGAATGGCGTGAACCCGGGAGTCAGAGCTTGCAGTGAGCCGAGATTGTGCCACTGCACTCCAGCCTGGGCGACAGAGCAAGACTCCGTCTCAAAAAAAAAAAAAAAAAAGTGTAAACGAAAAGGCTAATGAAAAAAAAAAAAATCTTGGTTCTTTGTTCTTGGTATCCATGGCAAAACCAACAGCCTGAATTGGATCTGCACCGTTTGTGAAAGCTCTTTATAAACCTCAGGTTCAAAGCTGCTGTCAGTTCCATCATATATGAAAGGATTATCCTCTGCTATGACCTCCATAAATATAGCTGCTAATTCTTTACTTATCATTTTAAAGTCCTGTAAAAAAGGAAATCAAACCATAACTGCCTATAATTGTAAACAGCTACATATTTTAATGTCAATTTATATCAATACAATAATTAAGAAAGTGTACCAGAAATTAATATCTTTTTTCTTTTTTTTGAAAGATGGAATCTTGCTCTGTCGCCCAGGCTGCTGTGCAGTGGTGCAATCTCAGCTCACTGCAACCTCCACCTCCTGGGTTCAAGTGATTCTCCTGCCTCAGCCTCCCAAGTAGCTGGGACTACAGGTGCACAACACCACGTCCAGCTAATTTTTGTATTTTTTAGTAGAGATGGGATTTCACTATGTTGGCCAGGCTGGTCTCAAACTCCTGACCTCAAGTGATCTGCCTCCCTCGGCCTCCCAAAGGGCTGGGATTACAGGCGTGAGACATTGCGCCGAGCCATAAATTAATATCTTAAAGACTGATAATTTTGAAAAGCATTCTGGATTAACATTGGTATGTACGGCCAGGCATGGTGGCTCACACCTATAATCCCAGAACCTTGTGAGGCCGAGGTGGGAGGATCACTTGAGCCCAGGCGTTGGGGATCAGCCTGGGCAACAGAGCAAGACCCTGTCTCTACAAAAATTAAAAATGGAGGCCGAGCATGGTGGTGCATGCCTGCAGTCCCAGCCACTCAGGAGGCCGAGGTGGGAGGATCACTGAAGTCCAGGAGTTTGAGGCCACAGTGAACTGTGATCACAACACTGCACTCCAGCCAGGGTGACAGAGCAAGACCCTGTCTCACACACACACACACACACACACACACACACCCCTCTCTCCCTTCTCTAGCACCTCCAAAATAACAGTAAAGTATTTTTTGGCACAGAACAGGACATAGAACATGGGAGAAGAGAACACAGTCCAGGTGTGAAATATGAACACAATGCTGTAGGCTGAAAAGCACCTAGGGAAACAACGTACTGCACAACAAAACCAGTTTTACCACAATTGACATGAAGAAGAATTACGCTCTTCGCATTGGTTAAAGTCACAGTTTCCAAGAACCTATCAATAATCGATAATGTTAATAATGTTAGGTGGCTCACACCTGTAATCCCAGCATTTTGGGAGGCCGAGGCAGGCGGATCATGAGGTTAAGAGATCGAGACCATCCTGGCCAACATGCGGAAACCCCAGCTCTACTAAAAACACAAAATAATTAGCTGGGCATGGTGGATGCCTGTAATCCCAGCTACTCGGGAGGCTGAGGCAGGGGAATCACTTGAGCCCAGGAGGCAGAGGTTGCAGTGAGCTCAGATCGCGCCACTGTACTCCAGCCTGGGTGACAGAGCAAGATTCCGTCTCGATAATAATAATGTTAAGTGAGGAGTTACTGTACCCAAATGTTCAGGTTTCAATATTATTTTAAAAAATCACTCATATCGATCAGCCTCGGTAACACGGCGAAACCCCATCTCTACTAAAAATACAAAAATTAGCGGGGCGTAGTGGCAGGCACCTATAATCCCAGCTAGTTGGGAGGCTAACGCAGGAGAATCACATGAGCCCAGGAGGCAGAGGTTGCGGTGAGTTGAGATTGCACCACTGCACTCCAGCCTGGCGACCGAGTAAGACTCTGTCTCAAAAAAAAAAAAAAAAAAAAAAGTAAAAAATAAAAACATTAAGTGAGGACTTACTGTACTCAAATGTTCAGGTTTCAATATTTTTTAAAAAATCACTCATACTGACCAGCCTGGGCAACATGGTGAAACCCCATCTCTACTAAAAATATAAAAATTAGCCTGGCATGGTGGTAGGTGCCTGTAATCCCAGCTACCTGGGAGGCTGAGGCAGGAAAATCCCTTGAACCAGGAGGAAGAGGTTGCAGTGAGCCGAGATCATGCCACTGCAGTCCAGTCTGGGAGACAGAGCAACACTCTGCCTCCAAAAAAAAAAAAGCAAAAAAACAAAAAACACAAAAACACACTCATACTAAGAACCAGGAAGATCTCAAACTGAATGAAAAAAGAGAGTCCACAGATGCCATCGCTAAGACAACAGAGATGTTACAATTGACGAACAGAGACTGAAGACAGTCATCACAAAAACGCTTCAATGAGGCTGGGTGCGGCGGCTCATGCCTCTAATCCTAGCACTGTGGGAGGCCGAGATGGGTGGATCACCTGAGCTCAGGAGTTTGAGACCAGCCTGGGCAACATGGTGAAATTCTGTCTCTATTAGCTGGGCGTGGCGGCGTGCACCTATAATCCCAGCTACTCGGGAGGCTGACGCAGAAGAATCCCTTCAACCCAGGAGGCGGAGGTTGCAGTGAGCCCAGATCATGTCACTGCACTCCAGCCTGAGTGACAGAGCAAGACTCTGTCAAAAAAATAAATACTCGGGAGGCTGAGGCAGGAGAATGGCGTAAACCCGGGAGGCGGAGCTTGCAGTGAGCTGAGATTCGGCCACTGCACTCCAGCCTGGGCAACAGAGCGAGACTCCATCTCAAAAAAAAAATAATAATAAAAATAAAAATAAAATAAAATAAAATAAAAACTTCAATGGGCAATTGCAAACATGCTTGAAACAAACGAAAAACTGAAAAGGGCCGGGTGTACTGGCTCACTCCCATAATCCCAGCACTTCAGGAGGCTGAGGCAACAGGACTGCTTGAGCCCAAGAGTTCAAGATCAGCCTGGGCAACATGGCAATAACACGTCTGTACAAAAAATAGAAAAATTAGCTGGGTATGTTGGCACACATGTAGTCCCAGCTACTCAGGAGGCTGAGGTGGGAGGATCACTTGAACCCAGGAGGTCGAGGCTGCCGGGAGCCAAGATCGCACCACTGCACTCCAGCCTGGGTGACAGAGCGAGACCCTCGCTCAAAACAACAAACTATTTTCCCACAGTTACACACTAGGTTACCATCCATTTTTCTTATGTATACGACGTTACAAAATTTGTAAAAACTCCTTAGCATTAGTATTTGATTCTGTTTAATCATTTGTATTCCCACAAGTACAAATTAAAAGTATCATGGAACAGGCCAGGCACAGTGGCTCACACCTGGAGATCAACGCAGGCGGATCACGAGGTCAAGAGATCGAGACCATCCTTGCTAACACAGTGAAACCCCGTCTCTACTAAAAATACAAAAATCAGCTTAATATGGTCATGCACGCCTGTAGTCCCAGCTACTCGGGAGGCTGAGGCAGGAGAATTGCTTGAACCCAGGAGGCAGAGGTTGCAGTGAGCCGAGATCGCACCACTGCACTCCAGCCTGGCGAAAGAGCGAGACTCTGTCTTAAAAATATATATATATATCATGGAACAAAAACAACCAATAGTATGAGAACATTGTATAAATAAGATGTCACTATTTTCCCAAGTAATAACTTTTGAAAATTCCATTTTCAATAAACTATAATTGTTTTAAATGACATTGATCCTCCCCACTTCCTTTTTTTTTTTTTTTTTGAGACAGAGTTTTGCTCTTGTTGCCTAGACTGGAGTGCAGTGGCACGATTTCAGCTCATTGCAACCTCTGCCTCCCGGGTTCAAGCAATTCTCCTGCCTCAGCCTCCCAAGTAGCTGGGATTACAGGCTCCCGCCACCACACCTGGCTAATTTTTTTTTGTATTTTTAGTAGAAACGGGGTTTCACAGTGTTGGCCAGGCTGGTCTCAAACTCCTGACCTCAGGTGATCCACCCACCTCAGCCTTCCAAAGTCCTTCCTTTGTAAAAAGATTTCAGTTGGCTTTATTGCTGTTCTAGGATCAGGCAACACGTTGGTCCATCAAAAAGAGTAAGGTGTTCCTCCGTTTTCCTTTTTTGTTTATTGGGGGATTTTTTTGGGACAGGGCCTCCCTCTGTCAACCAGGCTGGAATACAGTGGCATGATCACAGCTTACTACAGCCTCCCAAGTAGCTGGGACTACAGGTGTGCACTACCATGCCCGGCTATGTTTTTTCATTTTTTGTAGAGAGGGGGATCTCACTGTGTTGCCCAGGCTGGTCTTGAATTCCTAAGCTCAGGTCACCCTCTTGCCTCGGTCTCCCAAAGTGTTGGAATTACAGGCATGCAGCACTGCACTCGGCCCCATCTTCCTTTAAATAGCCGGATCTGCGTGAATAAACATACCGTAGGCCAGTCAGGCGCTGTGGCTCACGCCTGCAATCCCGGAACTTAGGGAGGCCGAGGCAGGTGGATCACCTGAGGTCAGGAGTTCGAGACCAGCCTGGGCAACATGGTGAAACCCCGTCTCTACTACAAATACAAAAATTAACCGGGCGTGATGGTAGGCACCTGTAATCCCAGCTACTTAGGAGGCTGAGGCAGGAGAATTGCTTGAGCCCAGGAGGTGGAGGTTGCAGTGAGCCAAGATCGCCTCATTGCACTCCAGCCTGATTGACAAGAGCAAAACTCTGTCTCAAAAATATATATATATACATAAAATATATTAGTGTATATATATATATATTTTTTAAGACAATGGCCCATGGCATATATAAATTTATATATGCATAAGCTGAACTTGAACTCCTCTTGACCCATGTGATTCAATCTACCGCCTCCCAAAGTGCTGGGATTGCAGCATAAATATATATATATATATGGGCTATTGTTATAGGCCATAGGCCATTGTCGTGTCTCTAACTTTTTGTGAGCACATTGGGCAGGTGACGGCTGTTTGTTCCTTCCACGACCACAGACCACTGTTCTGCCAAGAGACTCCGTAAACATTCAATGGTTCTGAAAATCCAGCCCAGATCGTCACCTGATTATTTGCATATCATAGCTGGAATATCTTGCCTCTCTTTAATTAAAATCAAAGTGCCTGTAAATAGAAAGCCAGTATTGAACTTAGGTGGTTACTTTCAGCATCCAGAGGAAGTGTCTCATCTTCATCGTAGGCTCGGGGAGGCGCTGCGTGGGGTCTGCAGTAAGCTACATAAATCTCCCAGCACTTATTCATGTAAATCATAGAGTAGAGCGTCCGCTGTTGCCCACGGAATAAATTGCCTAAAATACACCCGTAAAAAAATGATTACAGATTTATTTTGAGGGAAAAAAAATTTACATAAATACACCCTATTTTTCTTTTTTCCAAGACAGAGTCTTGCTGTTGCTCAGGCTGCAGTGCTTTGGCACGATCTTGGCTCACTGCAACCTCTGCCCTCCAGGCTCAAGCGATTCTCCTGCCTCAGCCTCCAGAGTAGCTGGGATTACAGGCATGCACCACCACGCCTGGCTAATTTTTTGTGTTTTTAGTAGAGACAGGGTTTTGCCATGTTGGCCAGGCTGGTCTTGAACTCCTTGACCTCAGGTGGTCCACCCGCCTCGGCCTCCCAAAGTGCTGGGATTGCAGGAGTGAGCCACTGCGCCCAGCCCAGATTTATATTTTGAGGAAAAAAAAAAAAAATGGGGCCGTAAATCGAATCCTATTGGTTTTGTATTTACCTTTTATCTGGTAGGCATTTGGATGAATGTTCTCAGTCATCAGTTTTGTAAAACACAAGAAGAGCGATGGGCTTCTCTTTCTGTGATAATGATCAAGAAATACAATAATTACTTCTCCAAAAGAGGGAAATTAATTCCCTTCTCCTTGAGCACAGGCTAGACTTAATAATTTCTTTCTAATGTATAGAGTATAGAAAGGGAAGGCTGGAATCAGTGGTTCACACCTATAATCCCAGCATTTTGGGAGGTGAAGGCGGGCGGATCACTCGAGATCAGGAGTTCAAGACCAGCCTAGCCAACATGGTGAAATCCCATCTCTACTAAAAATGCAAAAAATTGGCTGGGCTTGGTGGCGGACACCTGTAATCCCAGCTACTTGGGAGGCTGAGGCTGAGGCAGGAGAATCACTGGAACCCGGGAGGTGGAGGTTGCAGTGAGCCGAGATTGCGCCACTGCACTCCAGCCTGGGTGACAGAGCAAGACTCCATCTCAAAAAAATAAATACATAAATAAAATTTATTTTTTTAAAAAGATATAAAACCACTTTTGCTGTAAGAAAGACATGAAATTCTGACATAAGAAAAGTTGGTTGTGATTATTTGTTTCTGCATTAAAAACCCCAAGAGATATTTGCAGTATTGAACAGATTCAAATATGAAGGGTTTTCAAAGTTTTGATCTAGTATCTCATGGCTTTGTGGTTAATGTTTATAGAAAGACTGTGTTCTGAGTCCTTCATTTCAAGGGTATTAAAAAAAAAAAAAAAAAAGACTGCTGAGGCTGGGCACGGTGGCTCACGCCTGTAATCCCAGCACTTTGAGAGGCTGAGGCAGGTGGATCGCCTGAGGTCAGAAGTTCGAAACCAGCCTGGCCAACATGGTGAAACCCCATCTCTACTAAAAATACAACAACAACAACAAAAAAAAATTGCCAGGCATGGTGGTACATGCCTGTCATCCCAGCTACCCAGGAGCCTTGCTTGAACCTGGGAGGCAGAGGTTGCACTGAGTCAAGATTGTGCCACTGCACTCCAGCCGGGGCAACAGAGCAAGACTCTGTTTCCAAAAAAATAAAAATGACTGCTGAAGAAAAGAGGGCATTATGACAATAGTACAATCTAGCCATGCCCCGTCCCCCAACGGGGGTCCAGAAATAGTACTTACTGGAATTCTTCGTGATAAATGTGGTACGCCAAATGCAGGAGGTAATTCAAAAATGTTCTCAGAAGTATTGTTGCAAATGGAGAATGGATTTCTTCATCTGGTATGTCATTACTGGCTAAAATAAGAAAAATGGAGAGGATGTCTGATATTTGCTAGAACCTTCCATATTATTTGCTCCTGGTATACAATTCGAAGAACTGAATATGAGAGAGTACTTATTTCAAAATGCTCTGAACATGTATAAGCATCCAACTAAAAATTTAAAACTCCATAAAAGCCAGGCACAGTGGCTCACACCTGTAATCCCAGTACTTTGGGAAGCTGAAGCAGGCAAATTGCCTGAGGTCAGGAGTTTAAGACCAGCCTGGGCAACATGGTGAAATCCTGTCTCTACCAAAAATACAAAAAATTAGCCAGGTGTGGTGGTGTGCACCTGTAATCCCAGCTACTCGGGAGACTGAGGCAGGAGAATTGCTGGAACCCAGGAGGCAGGACTTGCAGTGAGCCAAGATTGAGTCACTGCACTCCAGCCTGGGCAAAAGAGTGAGACTTCGTCTAAAAAAAAAAAAAAAAAAAAAAAAAGTCAATCTGGTTCCTTTATAAGACGAGACATCTTGTCCCAATGTTTTCCAGAGTAGTCTGAGACACAATCTGATGAATGCTGCTAATTCTAAATGGATTTTAAGTATGTTTCAAACACTAAACTTTGACGTAAATGGGCATTTTTTCTAATACTTTATTTTTCAAGTGGATAATTTGAAGCTTGCAGCTCTGCCTCCCAGAATTTGGCTGAAAGAAGTCAAACTTCCAAAGTTGTTAAAATTTATCACATCAATTTCCTAATTTGAAATCAAGACCAATCCTAAGACTACTTAGGGCCTTTTCTAGACTCTTCCAAGCCATTGCTGATTCTCCCCATTTCTTTTTTTTTTTTTTTTTTTTGAGAACAGAGTCTCACTCTGTTGCCCAGGCCTGAGTGCAGTGGCGCGATCTCGGCTCACTGCAGCCTCCGCCTTGCGAGTTCAAGCGATTCTTCTGCCTCAGCCTCCCGAGTAGCTGGGACTACAGGAATGTACCACCACACCCGGCTAATTTTTTGTATTTTTAGTACGGGTTTCACCGTGTTAGCCAGGATGGTCTCGAACTCCTGACCTCAAGGTCTGCCCACTTCAGCCTCCCAAAGTGCTGATTACAGGCATAAGCCACTGCGCCCAGCCTTTTCTTTTTTTTTTTTTTTTGGTTGTTGAGACAGTCTCACTCTGTCACCGAGGATGGAAGTCTTGGCTCACTGCAACCTCCACCTCCTAGGCTCAAGCGATTCTATTCCTGCCTCAGCCTCCCACTAAGTAGCTGGGAATACAGGCATGAACCACCACACCTGGCTAATTTTTGTGTTTTTAGTAGAGACGGAGTTTCACCACATTGGCCAGGCTGGTCTCAAACTCCTGGACTCAAGTGATCCACCTCGGCCTTCCAAAGAGCTGGGATTACAGGTGTGCGCCGTGAGGCCTGGCCGCCTCCCCATTTCTGACCTGACAAGTCAGTGCTTTTTCACTGTAGATCGGTGGTCGGAGGGAGAGAGGGAGGCAAACCTTCTGTAAAGGGCCGGAGAGTAAGTATTTTAGGCTTGGTGGACCAGACAGTCTACACCACAACCCCTTCGCAGTGGTGCTTTGGGGTAAAGCAGCCACAAACATGTGAGCAAATGGGCATGTCTGTGTCTACGGTACATCAGGGAACCAGGGGCGGACTGATTTCACCTCTGGGACCATGCATGGTCATCTTGCTTTTTGTAGGTGACCTCGCATCGTTGCTGTTAATACCAATGGTGACTGTTCTTCAAGTACATTAAACACCGTGAGCGGCACCAATGCTGGGATTTCTGGAACACTCTTCTCCCAACCTGGGCCTTCACCACTCCCTCCGCATTTCCAACTGCTTTCCAGGTGACACTGTGATACTGTCCTTTAAACCAGCAGTCCCCAGCCTTTTTGGCACCAGGGACCGATTTCGTGGAAGACAATTTTTCCATGAATGGTGGGAAGGGGTGGGGAGACTGTTGGTTTCAGGATGATTCAAGCACATTTGAATTACTGCACACTTTATTTCGATTACGATGACACTGTAACACATAATGAAACAATTCTACAACTCACCATCATATAGACTCAGTGGGAGCCTGAGCTTGTTTTCCTACAACTAGGGGTGACGGGAGACAGTGCCAGATCATCAGGCACTAGATTCTCCTAAGGAGGGTGAACCTCCATCCCTCGCCTGCCAGTTCACAGGAGGATTTGCGCTCCTGTGAGAATCTAACGCCCTGCTGATCTGCAGGAGGTAATGCCAGCGATGGGGAACGGCTGTAAAATCAGATGAAGGTAGGCCAGGCGCGGTGGCTCACACCTGTAATCCTAGCACTTCGGGAGGCTGAGGCGGGCGGATCACAAGGTCAGGAGTTCAAGATCAGACTGGCCAACATGGTGAAACCCCATCGCTATTAAAAATACAAAAATTAGCCGGGCATGGTGGCAGGCACCTGTCATCCTAGCTACTCGGGAGGCTGAGGCAGGAGAATTGCTTGAACCTGGGAGGCAGAGGTTGCAGTGAGCCGAGATTGCGCCACTGCACTCCAGCATGGGTAACAGAGTGAGACTCTGTCTCAAAAAAAAAAAGATAGAAAGAAAATCATGAGGCCGGGCGCGGTGGCTCAAGCCTGTAATCCCAGCACTTTGGGAGGCCGAGACGGGCGGATCACGAGGTCAGGAGATCGAGACCATCCTGGCGAACACCGTGAAACCCCGTCTCTACTAAAAAATACAAAAAACTAGCCGGGCGAGGTGGCGGGTGCCTGTAGTCCCAGCTACTCGGGAGGCTGAGGCAGGAGAATGGCGTAAACCTGGGAGGCGGAGCTTGCAGTGAGCTGAGATCCGGCCACTGCACTCCAGCCCGGGCTACAGAGCGAGACTCCGTCTCAAAAAAAAAAAAAAAAAAAAAAAAGAAAGAAAAACATGGGTATATGTACATCGATAGTTTTTTTAAGGGTTTGGAGCTTTTTGTTGTGAAAATACGCACTTACTCCACATACAGTCAGGCTCCTGGGTCTCACGCACTGTGTAAGTTCTCTCTCTCTTCCTCCTTCTCCCCCTCTATCTCCCCACAATCTTTCCCCTTAACTTCTTAGCACCTTAGCCACACAGAATGTGTCTTATTAAACCAGGCTAGTAAATCCTCAGCAGAATACCCATCACACAATAAGATTTTGGAGATCGGAGTCTCAGCCTCTGCGCCCAAAATGGAGTGCAATGGTTGGTCTTCACCACTGCATCCTTTCTGGCTCCCAGGTTCACGCTCTCCTGCCCTCAGCTCTCGTAGTTGAGACTAGGAGTGCACACACCACGCCAGGCTTCTGCACTGCACTGCACTTAAGCCCTACTGTCCTGACCTCGTGATCCACCCACCTTGGCCTCCCAAAGTGCCAGGGATTACAGATGTGAGCCACAGTAGCTGGGTCTTTTTTTTTTTTTTTTTTTTTTTTTTTGAGACGAGTCTCACTCTGGTTCAGGCTGAGTGTAGGTCGGATCTCACTTTTCACTGTAACTGCTCGAAATTAAATGATTTTGCCTCCTAGTGCTCTTCCCGAAGGCTGAGAAGGCCACCACATAGGGGCTAATTTTTTGCATTTTTAGGTAGAGACGGGATTCACCATGTTAGCCAGATGGTCTCTGTCCCTGATTCGTGATCCACCCACCTTGGCCTCCCAAAGTGCTAGGATTACATGTGAGCCACAGTAGCTGGCCTTTTTTTTTTGAGATGGAGCCTGGTGTCACCTACAGGCTGGAGTGAGGCACACCCTGACTCACTGCAACCTCCTCGGCCTCGGGTCTGCTACCTCTCCTTCCTCAGCCTCCTGAGTGGCTGAGATTACTGTGTGCATGCACCACCACCTGTAGCCAATTTTGTCGCTTTAGTAGAGATGGGGTTTCACTGGGCAAGTTGGCCAGGGCTGGTCTCAAACTCCTGACCTCAACTGATCCGGGTCTAATTTCCAGCCTCCCAAAGGCTGGGATTACAGGCCTGAGCCACCATGCTCAGCCAAGACTCCCGAGACACAACCCAGGCAATAGTCAAGCCATTGATTCAGAAGTGGGCAAATGACCCCACTTGGCTCTGTGAAATGAAAGACCTTTTTAGAGAGCTTCTATCAAAAGCCTCCTTTTCTCTAGTTAGTAGTGCATAAGTGGATGTGTGAAGGCTGGAACCACAGCAGCCAACTTGCAATCAGGAGGGAAGAAAACACAAGGGTGAAAGTGACATGGTGGGAGGTATTGTGGATAGATGGAAGAGAAATCCCACGCCTGAGATGCTGAATTGTGTCCAACCTTGAAGCCTACAGTATTCTGTATTACACATGGCAGACAACAGTGGATTGTCTGTTACTGGCAAACTAAAACCACCCTCTTACGCGCACGCACACACACACACACCAAAAACTGATTAAATAACCACTAAATATACAGGAAATCAGTGACCACTGAAAATATTTTGCTGGGCACAGTGGCTCATGCTCAAAATCCCAGCGTACTGGGAGTGGCGTAGAGGATCACTTGAGACCAGGAGACCAGCTTGGAAAACGTGGCAAAACCCCTGAAACTACTTTAAAAAAAAAAAGAGCCGGGCGTGGTGGCACACACGTGTAATCCCAGCTACTCTAGTGGCTGAGGCACAAGAATCACTTGAACCGGGAGGCGGAGGTTGCAGTGAGCCGAGATCGCGCCACTGCACTCCAGCCTGGGTGACAGAGTGAAACTCTGTCTCCAAAAAAAAAAAAAGAAAAAGAAAAAAAGTCATGTAATCACCTTAGCAGAACAGTAAGTTATCCTATATAAAATAGATAATGCAATTTAATAGAGAATGACATGCCTTTTGTCTAAAAGAGTTCTGTAGATGGATGGTGATGGTTGCACAACAATGCGAATGTACTTCATGCCACTGGACTGTGCACTTAGAAATGATTAAGATGGTAAATCTTATGTGTACTTTACCACAATTAAAATTAAAAAGGTATCTAGAGTGCCTATATTTACCACAGACAAAATAGACCTCAGAGAAACAAAAATTACCAGGGTTGGCCAGGTGTGGTGGCTCACACCTGTAATCCCAGCACTCTGGGAGGCTGAGGTGGGCAGATCACTTGAGGCCAGGAGTTCGAGGCCAGCCTGGCCAACAAGGCGAAACCCGGTCTCTACTAAAAATACAAAAATTAGCCAGGCATGGTGGCCTGCACCTGTAATCCCAGCTACTCATGAGGCTGAGGAAGGAGAATCACTTGAACCCGGGAAGCGGAGGTTGTAGTGAGCTGAGATCACACCACTGTACTCCAGCCTGGGCAACAGAGCAAGACTGCGTCTCAGAAAGAAAGAAAATTAGCAGGGTTAATAGGAAATTACGTGATGATCAAAAGAGCCAGAGCACCAATGCATAATGACCCTCCACGTGTGCGCCCCGAACAACAAACTTCAAATATATGAAGCGAAATTTACAGAACTGAAAGCAGAAATAGACAAATCTGCAATTATACTGGGACATGTCAAAGGCTTTACATCATTTCAATGGCTTTCCATCATTGTTTGAAATGCGATCTTCCCAGTTCTGTACTCACCGTGCCATGTTTCTTGTTGGAAACCCATTCTCTGTCATACACGGCTCCACTGGCGTAATAAAACTTGCCACGTCTGTGACGATGTCCGTTTACAAACTCCCCTATGTATTCATTTCTCAAGGGATACTGGGAACTGGGGATTCTCTTTAGAAACCACATGTGTGTTCCAAAGCCATTCTGAAAAAAAGCAGACGGCCATGAGACATGCGCAAACCAGTTTCTCTCTTTACCCGAATCCCCTCAAAATTAGGATAAATGCAATGAAAACTGGAAAAGGCAAAGAACTTGGACTCTGGAGCCGCACAGACTTGGGTTCAATTTCAGCTCAGCTGCTTATTAACGAGTCTTTCGAACTAAGGCAGATGATTTAAGCCCTGTAAGTTCCTCATCCGTAAAACAGAAATAACACCTGCCCCTCAGCTTAGATACAAAGGAGTTCGAGACCAGCCTGGCCAACATGGTGAAAACCCGTCTCTACTAAAAATACCAAAAAAACAAAAAACAAAAAAACAAATTAGCCGGGCCTTGGTGGTGGGTGCCTGTAATCTCAGCTACTCCAGAGGCTGAGGCAGGAGAATTGCTTGAACCCAAGAGGTGGAGGCTGCAGTGAGCTGAGATCACGCTACTGCACTCCAGCCTGGGCAACAGAGCAAGACTCTGTCTCTAAAAACAAACAAACAGGCTGGGTGTGGTGGCTCATGCCTGTAATCCTAGCACCTTAGGAGGCTGAGGCATGCAGATCACTTGAGGTCAGGAGTTCGAATCCAACCTGGTCAACATGGTGAAACCCCGTCCCTACTAAAAATACAAAAACAACAATTAGCCAGGTCGTGGTGGCGGGTGCCTGTAATCTCAGCTACTCCAGAGGCTGAGGCAGGAGAACTGCTTGAACCTGGGAGGTAGAGGCTGCAGTGAGCCAAGATTGCATCACTACACTCCAGCCTGGGCGACAGAGAGAGAGACTCTGTCTCAAAAAAAAAAAAAAAAAAAAAAAAAAAACCCGAAAAGACATAATACATGTGTTGAGAATCGGTGGAGTGTCCACCTCTGGGTATAAACTGCTCCCTCGCCCGGGCGTACCTGGAGGCCCCTTTCCCACCGCCCGGTGTACTCTTCGTTGGCGGTCAGCCACCTCATCCTCCCCTCCCCGTGGCGCATGTTGTCTTCCCACTGGCCTTCGTATATATTTCCAGATTTATAACTAGGATGAAAGAAACTGAAGAAAAACAATCAGTTACCTCCTACACAACATTTACCTTTAAGACATTCTTTTAAACACTCCCCTTGAGCTCCTTTGAAGAAATCTACCCCTTGTACCTATACAATCTTCTCTGTATTTAAATTCAGGCTGGGCGCGGTGGCTCACGCCTGGAATCCCAGCACTTTGGGAGGCCGAGGCTGGAGGATCACCTGAGGTGAGGAGTTCGAGACCAACCTGACTAATAAGGAGAAACCCCCTCTCTACTAAAAATACAAAATTAGCCAGGCGTGGTGGCGCATGCCTGTAATCCCAGCTACTTGAGAGGCTAAGGCAGGAGAATTGCTTGAACCCAGGAGGTAGAGGTTGCGGTGAGCTGAGATTGCACCATTGCACTCCAGCCTGGGCAACAAGAGCGAAACTCCATCTCGAAGACAAAAACAAAAAACAAAAATTAGCCGGGCATGGTGGTGGGCACCTGTAATCCCAGCTACTCGGGAGGCTGAGGCAGGAGAATCGCTTGAACTCAGAAGGTGGAGGTTGCAATGAGCCAAGATCATGCCACTGCATTCGAGCCTGGGCAACAGAGTGAGACTGTCAAATAAATAGATAGGTAGGTAGGCAGATCCATAGATCGATAGATAGATAGGTAGGCATGAGGTCCTAAGGGAGCAGAATGAGTCACTTTATTAAACCTTCTGACTATTTAATAAGGTGACAAAGTGGGTAAGAGCTTGTTTTTAAAATTCCTAATGGCTCCCTCAACAAGGATTAGTTAATATTTGGCCAGTTTTTGAGATGGGATCTCACTGTGTCACTCAGGCTGGAGTGCGGTGGTGCGATCATGGCAGGAGAATTGCTTAAACCCAGAAGGTGGAGGTTGCAGTGAGCGGAGATGGCACCACTGCGCTCCAGCCTGGTGATGCAGAGTTTTAGACCAAGGCCTCAAAAACACCATGCTTAGAGAGAAAATGTTCTGCACAACTTTTGCACCTTACTTTTAAATATCCAAAGTGAACATTATTTGGGCCCACAAACACTTCTTTGCCCATACCCCAAGCACGGCCATAGTCATACCTACCATCTTATTCCCCAGCCCTTTTTGATGTTTTGCACCCAGTCTCCCTTATACCAACACGCACTCTTGATTGTACAATGGAGCCCTGAAACAAATAATATCACCCTATAAATCATCAAACTCAATGAAACGCTTGTCAAATGTAAGGATATCAACTTAAAACTAGAACTCACAATAGAAAGAGGTCACCATATGTAAAGCAAGACATATTTCTGTTTTGCTGTCAAGAAAATGGTAAAACTGCTACACAAGGGGAAATGAGATAATGTCACAAATCAATTTCTCCTTAATAAAGTGCCTTATTGGCCAGGCACGGTGGCTCACGTCTGTAATCCCAGCACTTTGGGAGGCCAAGGTGGGCGGATCACAAGGTCAGGAGTTCAAGATCTGCCTGGCCAACATGGTGAAATCCCGTCTCTACTAAAAATACAAAAATTAGCCGGGTGGTGGCACGCCACTGTAATCCAGCTACTTTGGGAGGCTGAGGCAGGAGAACACAAACCTGGGAGACAGAGGTTGCAGGAGCCAGATCATGCCACTGCACTCCCAGCCTGGCACAGAGCGAGACTACCAAAATAAAAATAAAAAGTGTCATATTACGCACAGAATGACTGCACTCATCATATTCAAGCTCCATCATATCCAGTAACTATTAGTCAATTAAGTACCTAAAGAAATCCTGTCTGTTGCCACTTGGAGTGAACAGTTGAGCCTTCCATGTAACGGAAGGTCACTCTCTCCTAGGCACCAGAACCATTGTTGTTTTAGCCATTTGGACATCCTACCACTTTGCATTGCCTCCGGCATAAGTGAGCATAGTACCTTTGTTTGATTTTACACTGAAAGCCTCCTCAAAAGTGCTTTTCATAGGGTTTATCTGTGTGTGTGAGAGACAGAAAGAGAGAGAGAATGTTTCTATCTTCTCTCACGATCAGGCAAACTCATTCCTTCCTGCAACCATTCAGATGCTGCTGTCTGGAAGTCACTGTGCCCAATCCCTCCAATATGTCTCAAGCAATCTGTGTAAGCTAACACACACACACACACACACACACAACAACACAACCCAATAAATAGCCTATTAAAAGCTCGTGATATGTCCAGGGTGACAGGACGCTTGGTCTCTCAGCATTTCTTTGGGAGGCCGAGCAGGACTGAGGTTGGGGAGTTTGAGACTGAGTCTCAGCCAACATGGCAAAATTTGTCTCTACTAAAATACAATTAAGTTGGGCGGTGGCATTACCTGCAGTCCCACTGGAGGAGAATTAGTTGAACTCCTAGAGGAGGCTGCAGTGGAACTTAGAGCTGCCACTGCACCCCAGCCTAGGTGACAGACTCCTCTCAAAAAAGAAAAAAAAAAAATTAATAAAATAAGCGACTCCCCATATCGATAATTTCACTCAATAAACAAAAGTGAATATGCCCTATGCTTAGCCCCACCTCTTTCTGTCTCCATGTGGCTTCTCTCATTCCTGTACCCTTCTGCCCTCCACATGGGCACCCCACCTCTTTCTGCCCTCCTGCCCTGCCCCTGCTCCTTCACGTATTGCCCCGCCCCACCTTCCCGTGTTACCGCCATTGCACCACAGGGTTTGGCGCGTAGGACACGGGCTGGGTGCTGCACTTGAACATCCCGAACCCGTTCCTCATGCCGTTGACCACTTCGCCTTCGTACATGCTGCCGTCCGGCCACGTGTACACGCCGTGGTTCATCGGGTCGTTCTTCACAAAGTCGCCCTGAAGCAGAACGGCCATGGGGTGACAGAAGGAAGCGCTGGGGGCGGGGGCGGGAATCCCTAGTCCTGTGGACGGTTCCAAGAGCTGCCTGACCTCTGACTCTGTTCTTGTCTCTCCTGTGGACACGCACTGAACATCCCCCTCGCATTCTCTCTCTTCCTTGTCTGCATTTCCCATCCTCTCTCATCCGACCCGACCACTGGGCGGAAGCTCAGGCAGGAGGAAATATCTGGGAGGTTGCAGGTCAACCGAGCTCGAAGGAGCGAGCAGGTGACGTTGGAAAGTCACTGGCTTCCAATCCTGACCCGGGGAACTTCGAATTCTTAGAACCCACCTTGGCAGGGCACAGTGGCTCACGCCTGTAATCACAGCACTTTGGGAGACCGTGGGGGGAGGATTGCTTGAGGCCAGGAATTTGAGGCCAGCCTGGGCAACATAGGGAGACCCGTCTCTAGAAAAATATTTTATTTATTTAATTTGTTTTTGTTTTTATTTTTGAGACAGAGCTCACTCTGTTGCCCAGACTGGAGTACGATGGTGCCATCTCGGCTCACTGCAACCTCTGCCTCCTGGGTTCAAGCAATTCTCCTGCCTCAGCCTCTAAAGTAGCTGGGATTACAGGCGCCCACCACCACGCCCTGCTAATTTTTTTGTATTTTTAGTACAAATGGGGTTTTGCCATGTTGGCCAGGCTGGTCTCGAACTCCTGAGCTCAGGTGTTCCATCCGCCTCAGCCTCCCAAAGTGCTGGGATTAACAGGCGTGAGCCATCATGCCTGCCTTTTTTTTTTTTTTTTTTTTTTGAGACAGGGTCTCACTCTGTCACCTAGGTTGGAGTGCAGCGGCACAATCACAGCTCACTGCAGCCTCGACCTCCCGGGCTCAAGTGATCCTCCCACCACAGCCCCCCAAATAGCTGAGACTACAGGCGTGTGTGTGCCACAAGCCTCACTAATTTTTAAATATTTTGTGGAGATGGGGTTTCTCTATGTTGCCCAGGCTGGTCTGGTCTCAAACTCCCAGCCTCAAGTGATCCTCCCACTTTGGCCTCCCAAGTAGCTGGGACTACAGGTGCGTGCCACCAAGGTGCAGTGGTCCACGCCTATAATTCCAGCATTTTGGGGGTGCTGAGGTGAGAGGATCTGTTGAGCCCAGGAGGTTGAGGCTGCAGTGAACTATGACCACTGCATTCCAGCCTGGGCGACAGAGCAAGATCCTGTGTCTAATGGAGGGAAAAAAAAAAAAAAACCCCGCTCGAAGGAGGTGAATTCACTGTTCCGTTCAGGCTTAGTGATGACTGGGGAAGTCCCTCTTTCTTTTTCCTTTTTTTTTCCCCCAAGAGGGAGGATTGCTCTTGTTGCCCAGGCTGAGTGCGATGGTGCAGTCTCGGCTCACTGCAAACTCTGCCTCCCAGGTTTAAGCAATTCTGCCACCTCAGCCTCCCGAGTAGCTGGGATTACAGGCGCCCACCACCACACGCAGCACATTTTTGTAGTTTTAGTAGAGACGGGGTTTCACCATATTGGCCAGGCTGGTCTCAAACTCCTGACCTCAGGTGATCTGCCTGCCTCGGCCTCCGAAAGTGCTGGGATTACAGGCATGAGCCACCGCGCCCGGTCAGACAATCCCTCTTTCTGCCACAGGTCATCAAAATATTCTGTAAACAAGTCAGTCAACAGCCTGCCCCAGGGGCACCTGCTAGGGAACCCGCTCTGCCCAGGACGTTTGAGTGGGCAGCAGGCAGCACCTGCACACCACGCAGCAGCGTCGGGTCCTCTTCCAGGAACCCGAACTCCCTGGAGGCAGCCAAGTCAGCAGAGAAAAGGGGCAGCACAGCCTGGCCTGACCACTAGCCAGGACCCATGAGGCCAGCCGGCCTCTCTCTGAGGATGCTTCTAGGAGACCCCGGTGTCCTGCCCAGAAGCCCCCGACTGCACTGGAGTGGGGATCTGTGCCTGCAAAAATGACCTCCCCACCTGCCGAGAGTTTCCCGAGACAATGAGGCACAGGGGGGTTCTTGGTAAATCGCCATTTAAAGACCAGAAATTGGCCCGGCGCAGTGGCTCACGCCTGTAATCCCTGCACTTTGGGAGGCTGAGGTGGGCAGATGACCTGAAGTCAGGGGTTTGAGACCAGCCTGGCCAACATGGCGAAACCCCGTCTCTACTAAAGATACAAAAATTAGCCGGGCGTGGTGGCGCGTGTCTGTAATCCCAGCTACTCTGGCAGGAGAATTGCTTGAACCCAGGAGGTGGAGGTTGCGGTGAGCCGAGATCCCGCCACTGCACTCCAGCCTGGGCGACAGAGCAAGACTCTCTCTCAAAAATAAAATAAAATAAATAGAATAAAATAAGGACCAGAAACCTTGCATGTCAGTCGCTGTCCCATGGGAAGGGAGCTGGCATGAATCCAAGGTGGGGGCCCAATCCTCAGGCTCCCCTGGAACTTGGAGATCCTCCTCGCCCCGCCAGTGAGGGCCAGTCCCTCCCTCTCTCTCCCTGCTCCTCTCACCGCCCAGCTGCAGTTGGCTTCCCGGCCCAAACTTGACTCCATCATTGCCTGGGTGTTATTTGAATAAGTGCATTATGCGCATGTGTTTTAAATGTCATCATTACCATTTATAAACACCATCTGTTAGCAACTCTGCATTTGAGAATTTTAGAATAGCATTTCAGGCGCTCACTCACTTTGTGGCTGGGAATTGAGCCTGGTACAATCCCTTGGAGAACAATTTGGTCCTTGCAATCAGTTTAAAAATACACATTCTCCTCAACCCCGCAAGACAGGTGAAATGAACGCCACATAATGGAATACACGCAGCCAGTAAAAACAGATCTGCATCCATGGATATGGTTTCATCTCAAAATTAAAGGTATAGGCCAGGTGCGGTGGCTCACGCCTATAATCCCCAACACTTTGGGAGGCCGACGTGGGAGGATCGCTTAAGCCCAGGAGTTCGAGACCAGCCTGGGCAACACAGCAAGACCCTGTCTCTAAAAAAAAAAAAAAAAAGTAAAAATAAATTAGCCGGGTGCCGTGGAGCACACCTGTAGTCGCAGCTACTCAGCAGGCTGAGCCGAGAGGATTGCTTGGGCCTGGGAGTTTGAGGCTGCCATGAGTCATGATCTCACCACTGCACTTCAGCCTGAGTGACAGAGCAAGACCCCATGTCAGACTAACTAACTAAGTAAATGTGCCAAAGAGAGTGTGTAATAAACTGTGTGTGTGTGTGAAAAGCAAGACAGGCTACAGAAGGTCCAGGCTGCCGTGAGTCATGATTGCACCACTGTACTCCAGCCTGGGCAACAGAGCAAGACCCTGTCTCCAAAAAAAAAAAAAAAGTAGGACAAGCTGCATACATGTTTGTGTGCTCTCTGTGCTGAGAAGGCGTCGAATACCTCTAGAACACACAAATGGAACCAGTAACAATTCCTTCTGGGTCCGGTGCAGTCATGAATTACTAGATCCTCTGGTTTTGTGAATTTCTCTTAACCTATATGCTGAATTACATCCACGAAAACAGTCTGTTCAATTGTGGGAAACTGATTGTTCCATCCAACAATCACAGTTTAGAACTATAACTGGTTATATGCCTCACCTCGCATTTTAATCCATCGGCCCAAATATAAGTCCCTTGTCCATGCATGAGTCCTTCTGAAAACATACCCTTCAAAACAAAGCAATGACAAATGCTTAGAATGCAGCTGACATTTGAGATGGGGTCTGGTTCTGTCACCCAGGCTGGAGTGCAGTGGTGTGATCATAGCTCACTACAGCCTCGACCTCCCAGGCTCCAGCAATCCTCCCACTTCAGCCTCCCGAGTAGCTGGGACTACAGGCATCCACCACCATGCCCAGCTAGTTTTTGTATTTTTTGTAGAGACAGGATTTCACTGTGTTGGCCAGGCTGGTCTTGCAATCCTGAGCTCAAGCAACGCGCCCACCTTGGCCTCCCAAAGTGCTGGGATTATAGGCAGGAGCCACCGCGCCTGGCCGGCCGCTGATAATGGTCTCCCACAGCTGCCTTATCCCAGTTTCCCGTGTGTGAAGATGCTTGTCTGTGCACTCAGCAGCAGCTGCGTCCTACTGAGTCCTACTTTGAGCTGGCTCCACGCTGGGATCCATCCTTCTCTAAAAAGGATCTAAGAGGTCCTCATCTTCATGACCTAAGGATGACCTCAGCTACAAAAATATGTTCTCAACTGGGTGTGGGGGCTCACACGTGCAATCCTAGCACTTTAGGAGTCTGAGGCAGGAGGATCACTTGTGCCCAGGAGTTCAAGACCAGCCCTGGCAACACAGCAAGTCCTTGTCTCTACCAAGAAAAAAAAATTTAATTAGCCAGGTGTGGTAGCGCACGCCTGTAGTCTCAGCTATTCAAGAGGCTGAGGAGGGAGGATCCTTTGACTCCGGGAGGTCAAGGCCACAATGAGCTATGACTGTGCCACTGCACTCCAGCTTGGGTGACAGTGAGACCGTGTCTCAAGAAAAAATAAAATAATCAGGAAAAGAAACAAATCTAAAATAACTTGTATTATACTGAGCATTATTTTTACCTTAAATAGGTAATCAGGGTTCAGAATAAAATCAGCATGAAGAGCTTCCAATTTCTTTTGAAGCGTCAGTGGATTTTACTGAAGATTTGCAAATCTCTGACCATCACCCCACACCTTCCTCCCCCTCCTGCAGGTTCTCAAACGCGCAACTCACACGATAGGTACAACCGCCTTGAAAGACTGCGAAGCCTTTTCCCTCGTACAGCCCACGAACTTTCTCCCCTTCATAGCTACAGAGAAATAAAGGGAATTCAAGGTAATGAACAATGTGAATACACCCAGGTGACAGTGGGTTAAAATATATAACTACGTAATGGGAAGAATGAAGTCGAAAATATATATATATACACACACACACACACACAGCTAGAAAGTGGAACAGGTCACCAGGGGTTTCAAGGTGGGATGAGGAATCAAAGAGTTTGGGGTTTTGTGTTTTGTTTTGTTTTTTTCGGGTTTTATTTCGAGACGGAGTTTCACTCTGTCATTCAGGCTGGAGTACAGTGGCGTGATCTCGGCTCACTGCAAACTCCACCTCCCGGGTTCAAGTGATTCTCCCGCCTCAGTCTCCTGAGTAGCTGGGATTACAGGCGCATGTCACCATGCCCAGCTAATTATTGTGTTTTCAGAAGAGAGGGGGTTTCACCATGTTGGCCAGGCTGGTCTCAAACTCCTGACCTCAAGTGATCCACCCACCTCAGCCTCCCAAAGTGCTTGGATTACAGGCTTGAACCACTGGACCTGGCCTGGAGTTACTATTTAATAGATGGTTGTACAATACTGTGAATGTACTTAATGCCATTGAATTGCACACTTAAAATAATTAAGATAGTACATTTTGTAATATATGTTTCACCACAATAAACTCTCTCTATATATATATGCCATGGGGCTCTACATTTGCCACTTGAGTGATGGGCTTACTAGAGGCCCAAATCTTAGCATCACACAACATGCCCTTGTAACCTGCACATGTAAACCCCTAAATCTAAAATACAATAATTTTTTTTTTTTTTTTGAGACGGAGTCTCGCTCTGTCACCCAGGCTGGAGTGCAGTGGCCGGATCTCAGCTCACTGCAAGCTCTGCCTCCCGGATTTACGCCATTCTCCTGCCTCAATCTCCCGAGTAGCTGGGACTACAGGTGCCCACCAACATACCCAAATTTTTTTGTATTTTTTAGTAGACACGGGGTTTCACCGTGTTAGCCAGGATGGTCTCGATCTCCTGACCTCGTGATCCGCCCATCTCGGCCTCCCAAAGTGCCGGGATTACAGGCTTGAGCCACCGTGCCCAGCCCAATAATTTTTTAAAATACATAAAATTACCTTCAGGCCAGGCACAGATTATGTCTGTAATCCCAGCAGTTTGGGAGGCTGAGGCAAGTGGCTTACCTGAAGTCAGGAGTTCGAGACCAGCCTGGCCAACATGGTAAAACCCCGTCTCTACTAAAAGTACAAAAATTAGCTGGGTGTGGTGCTAGGTGTCTGTAATCTCAGCTACTCAGGAGGCTGAGGCAGGAGAATTGCTTGAACACGGGAGGCGGAGGTTGCAGTGAGCCAAGATCGCACCACTGCATTCCAGCCTGAACAACACAGTGAAACTCCGTCTCAAAATAAAATAAAATACACCGCCTGACTGGCAGTGTGATACCTTATGGCACCCCCATTAAAATCACCTCTCCACGATGAGTTTGGTCAGAATGGACTCTTCGTATTGGGTGGCATCTTCATTCTGCTGAACGTTTCGGGGGTCTTTTTTGGGTTTCGCTTCGTTAAGCTGCATTCCCAGCAACGGGACGCCAGCTGGGGACATCTCTTGCCTAGTGGTGTTGCCATCTTGTTTGGAAAAGTCTAGATTATCAGAGTGAGATGAGGGAGAGCGGGCCGACTTGTCCCCTCTTTTGTCTGTTTTTCTTTCACCATTGCCTTGGGAAGATCCAATGGTTACTTGAATCAAATGATTCCTTTGGTTCAGAGCTGCTTGTTTCAAAGCACTGATGAGTTTTATCTGAAAAATAAAAATTACGTCTCCAAACACTTGGGGTTTTCATTTGTAGTTAAAATTTCAGTTTTACAACACAATGTCATTATCATTCTCCTGCCAAAGTCTGAAAAATTAGTTACCACGGCCGGGTATGGCGGCTCACACCTGCAATCTCAGCACTTTGGGGAGGATCATGTGAGTCCAGGAGGTCGAGATCAGCCTAGGCAACGTAGTGAGACGCCCCCTCTCTAAAAAAAATACAAATAAATTAGCCAGGCATGGTGTCACATGCCTGTAGTCCCAGCTACGAGAGAGGCTCAGGTGGGAGGACTGCTTGAGCCTGGGAGGTCGGGAGATCACACCATTGCACTCCAGTCTAACAGAGCAAGACTCTGTCTCAAAAATAATAATAATTACAAGTTTCAAGCACCATCAGTTTATAAATATATAACCTCAACACTGCATTGGTTGTTCCCAAAATTTTTTTATTTTTGAGACAGAGTCTCACTCTGTCACCCAGGTTGGAGTGCAGTGGCACAATCACGGCTCACTGCAGCCTTAACCTCCCAGGCTCAGGCTATCTTTCCACCTCAGTCTCCCAAGTAGCTGGGACCACAGGCATGCATCACCACACCTGGCTAATTTTTTTTAGAGACAGGGTCTTGCTATGTTGCCCCGGCTGGCCTGAGCTCAAGCAATCCGCCTGTCTCAGCCTCCCAAAGTGCGGGGATTATAGGTGTGAGCCACTGCACCTGGCCCTAAAAATTATTTAAGTTGCAACCATTGTCTAGCATGCTTTCTTGAAAGGTATCCCTACACATGAAAAAGGCTACTTAACCTCTAGGAGGTGGGCAGATCATGAGGTCAGGAGATCAAGACCACCCTGGCTAACACGGTGAAACCCCATCTCTACTAAAAATACAAAAAATTAGCCAGGCGTGGTGGCACATGCCTGTAATCCCAGCTACTTAGGAGGCTGAGGCAGGAGAATCACTTGAACCCAGGAGGCAGAGGTTACAGTGAGCTGGGATTGCACCACTGCACTCCAGCCTGGGCAACAGAGCGAGACTCTGTCTTAAAAAAAAAAAAAACCCTCTCCTTATAGGTCAGCATTGTAAAGTGTGCAAGAGCTGGATTCAGGGTCCTGCACTGTCCATTACCAGTTCTGTGGGTTTTGTGTTGTTGTTGTTGTTTTGAGACGGAGTCTCACTCTGTCATCCAGGCTGGAGTGCAGTGGCGCGATCTCAGCTCACTGCAACCTCTGCCTCCTGGGTTCACGCCATTCTCCTGCCTCAGCCTCCTGAGTAGCTGGGACTACAGACACTTGCCACCAAGCCTGACTAATTTCTTTCATATTTTTAGTAGAGACAGGGTTTCACCGTGTTAGCCAGGATGGTCTCGATCTCCTGACCTGGTGATCCGCCTGCCTCGGCCTCCCAAAGTGCTGGGATCATAGGCGTGAGCCACTGGGCGTGGGTGCCTGGCCCAGTTCTGTGTTTTTGAGTTTTGTTGTTGTTGTTGTTGTTGTTGTTGTTTTGAGATGGAGTCTAGCCCTGTCATCCAGGCTGGAGTGCAGTGGCAGGATCTCAGCTCACTGCAACCTCCGCCTCCTGGATTCAAGCGATTCTCCTGCTTCAGCCTCCCGAGTAGCTGGGGTTACAGGCGCCTGCCACCACACTCAGCTAATTTTTGTATTTTTAGTAGAGATGGGGTTTCACTGCATTGGCCAGGCTGGTCTCGAACTCCCAACCTTGTGATCTGCCCACCTTGGCCTCCCATAGTGCTGGGGTTACAAGCGTGAGCCACCACACCCCGCTGGTTTTCTTTTTTTTTTTTTTTTTTTGAGACGGGGGTCTTGCTACGTTTTTCCCAGGCTGGTTTTGAACTCCTGGCCTCAAGCAATCTTCCCACCTTCTCCTCCCAAAGTGCTAGGATTGCAGGCATGAGCCACTGAGCTCGGTCAAGTGCTGTGTTCTAAAGCAAGTTGCTTAATCTCCTCTGCCTCACAAATAGAAATAACAGTACCTTGTATCATAAGAATTAAATCGATGACACAGAAAAATCCCTAAGTACAGGGTACAGAGCAAAGGCAATAAATTGAGTGATTATCTCGTCCCTTTCCTGTTTTCGAACTTGAAATCATTGGTTTCCTACTCTCTCTAGCACTGCCATCGATTGAGCGCCTCTCATATGCGAGACAAGCAAGGAACGGTGTGCTGGAGTGGCGTTTCCAGCGCATCGTTGCTTGAGTTGTATTTCCAGCGCGTCGTTGCTCGAGCTCCGTTTCCAGCTCATATCTTTGCTTGTCTGGCATATGAGCTGCGGTGCAGGGTTTCAAAGCCATAGTTCACGACTTTCCTAATCTGGCCCCACCGAAAGCACCCTGGTCCATCAAGCAGGATGCATAGGTGAGCCATGTGGTGAAGGCCAGGTCTGGTCCCTTTTCATAGGCCCGACGGGTGCAGTGAGCCCTTCTTGCCCTCTTCTTCCTGGATGCCATCCTCTGGCAACCCCAGCCTCCAGCTGAACCCACCTCCAGCCTTCTCTCTTCCTCCATTGTTTATTTATTGAGACAGGGTCTCGCTCTGTCCCCCGGCTGGAGTGCAGTGAGTGGTGCGATCTCGGCTCACTGCCACCTCCGCCTCCCAGGTTCAAGTTATTCTTCTGCGTTAGCCTCCCAAGTAACTGGGATTACAGGCGCCCGCCACCACTCCTGGCTAATTTTTGTATTTTCAGTAGAGACGGGGTTTCACCATGTTGGTCAGGCTAATCTCGAACTCCTAACCTCAGGTGATCCTCCCACCTCGGCCTCCCAAAAGTGCTGGGATTACAGGCCTGAGCCACCGCGCCCGGCCAAGCTTTCTCTCTTCCTTCAAACACTCACTACCTTGCTCCTTCACACGCCCGACCACTGTCTCAGCGAAGCCGCCCCTGGGTCACCTAGCCCAAGCTGCTCTCACCTCTAAATTTAAAGGGGCCTTTACTACGAGGTTTACGGTCCTCTGTCAGTGACCTACAAATAAGTGAACTACAAATCAAGCCAATTTCGTTTCTCAGTGCGTGTTTCCTAATGTTTCCTCTGTTCTCCCGGGCTTAAGGAGAGGCCATCTCTCTCCCGTGTCTACGGTGAGGCGGGAAGAATGGGCTCCCTGCACTGGTCGGCCCGGCCTAGGCCCTCCTCGCCCATCACGCACGTGCTCGGCTCCTGGGAGGCCGCGTCAGTCCGGCCGGCCGGGAAGGAGCAGGACCCGGTCGCCACCGCTGTCCCGGCTACGCATGACCCCGCGGCCTGGGGCGCTCACCTCGCTCCAGGAGCCCAGAGACCTCGCCGGGCTCGGGCGAGGTGTTGCAGGGCTCTCCGCGTCCCAGATCCCGCTCTGGTCTCCAGGCAACCGCGGACGCCTCCTGGCCCGCCCTGTGCTCTTAAAGGGGCCGCGCGCCAGCGCCAAGTAGGTGTCCCGCCCTTGCTGGTCCTGAAGGCCAGGGGGAAAGGCTGGGCGCTGGAGGCAGCAGGCCAAGGGTTTCCCAGCTCTGCTAACTGCTTCATCATAAAATAGGAATAATGCAGGCATTAGTTTTTCCATTGCTGCTGTAAACAAATTACCATAAATTTAGTGGCTTGAAGCAACACAAATTTATTATCCTACAGTCTGTAAATTAGGCCCACAGTGCTGGTTCCTTCCAGAGGCTCCGGTGAAGCATCCGTTTCCTTGCCTTTTCCAGCTTTTCCAGAAGCAGTCCCCAACCTTTTTGGCACCAGAGACCGGTTTCGCAGAAGGCAATTTTTCCACGGATGGGGGTAGGGAATGGTTTCAGGATGATTCAAGCGCGTTGCATTTACTGTGCATTTTATTTCTATTATTATTACATTGTAATATATAAGTAAATAATTCTACAACTCACCATCATAGACTCAGTGGGAGCCTGAGCTTGTTTTCCTGCAACTAGACGGTCCCATCTGGGGGTGACGGGAGACAGTGACAGATCATCAGGCATCAGATTCTCATAAGGAGTGTGCAGCCTACATCCCTCGCGTGTACAGTTCACAATAGGGTTTGTGCTCCTACGAGAATCTAATGCCCACCGCTGATACGACAGGAGGTGGCGCTCAGGTGGTAACACCAGCCATGGGGACTGGATCTAAATACAGATGAAGTTTTGCTGGCTTGCCCGCCCCTAACCTGCTGTGCGCCCTGGTTCCCAACAGGCCATGGACCACTACTGGTGTGTGGCTGGAGTGCTGGAATCCCTGTTCCAGAGGCTACTTGCAATCCTTGACTAGTGGTACCTCCTTCCATCTCCAAAACCAGCAAGGCAGCTTCTCTCTGGCCAGCAGGGAAAGGTCTCCACCTTCGAAGGACTCACCCAATGGACTGGGCCCACCCAGACAATCCAGGATAATCTCTCTACTGCAAGATCCTTAACTCGGCCAGGCAGTATGGCTCACACCTGTCATCTCAGCACTTTGGGAGGCCGGGGCAGGTGGATCACCTGAGGTCAGGAGTTCAAGACCAGCCTGGCCAGCATGCAACACGGTGAAACCCTGTCTCTACTAAAAATACAAAAATTAGCCAGCTGTGGTTGTGAGCACCTGTAATCCCAGCTACTCAGGAGGCTGAGGTGGGAGAATCACTTCAACCTGGGAGGCAGAGGCTGCAGTGAGCTGAGATCACGCTATTGCACTCCAGCCTGGGCAACAGGAGCGAAACTTCAAAAAAAAAGAAAAATTCTTCAATCAACCTGCCGAGTCCCTTCTGCCATGTGAGGCAGCCTGGTCACAGGTTCTGGGGATTAGGACACAGCTGTCTTGGGGGCTGTAATCCTGCCACAGCTGCCAGTCTGCAGAGTTCGTAAGTGGGATCCTGCAGACGCCAGCACAGTGCCAGACACGATGGCACAGTTACTACTGTACTGCCTCCTCCATCCAAGGGATTCTGAAGCAGGAAGGGGAGCCCTCTCTTCCTTGAAGCCCAATCTGGGGAAGGGGTGGGGCAGCGGGGGAGTCACATCCGTCCTCACTGGGCCCCCAAGAGGACATCTTTACTTCCATTTTCAGCCCAGTTCAAACAGGACAAGGTTCCATGAAAACTACTTGAAAAGACAGACAGGGATTCTTATATTCCCAGAACCACTCAAGGCCAGTAACTGGAATGTTCTATAGTTCACACCCTGAGGAACCAAATCACAGCATCAAATTATGGGAAAATCAAACTCTTTTTGCTCCCCTGCGAGGACAGCACTTTGCTACCTTCGCCGCACAGAGGAATGTTTAAAAATAGTGACCCCTGTCGCATCCAGTCATTTTCTTCTAGCCGGGCAGAGAATCCCCCTTGTTTAAAAATTTAATGTGAATCAGGACTGAGAATCACTAACCCAAAAGGACCCTAATTTTAAATTTATGAAATTAAACAAAGATGAATTTAATTATTGTTAAGGGTTGAAAGTTATACACTAAACTATGTCCAGCCAGAGCAGAGGGCTGAGTGACTTCCACAGCGGTTTGTTTTGAGACGACGTCTCACTCTGTCGCCCAGGTTGGAATGCAATGGCACGATCTTGGCTCACTACAACCTCCATCTCCCGGGTTCAAGAGATTCTTCTGCCTCAGCCTCCCGAGTAGCTGGGATTACAGGCATGCGCCACCACTCCTGGCTAATTTTGCATTTTTAGTAGAGGAGGGGTTTCTCCATGTTGGTCAGGCTGGTCTCAAACTCCTGACCTCAGGTGATCCGCCTGCCTCCGCCTCCCAAAGTGCTGGGATCACAGGCATAAGCCACCACGCCCGGCCCAAGTGTTCTTATTTTTATAAAATATGTTCCTGCCTGGATACACACACACACACACACACACACACACACACACACACACACACGAGCGCATGCAAACAGAGAAAAAAAATTTGCAAGCAATGCTCCATCTGGTTTGAAAAGGTTCTCAAGATCACTTTTAAATGGGTCTGATGTGTATTTTTTTTTTTAAGTAGCAGGTTCATTTGAAAACAAAAAAGGTTAGTGAAGACCCTGTCTTTCAAAACATAAAAATCTGCAATAAAACCGATGATTCCATACAGTGACTACTGTCAGTTCTGCGAAATGACACCCAGGTTGGCTATGTGTCTCATGGTTGGCCTTCCATGGGGACAGTTCCAGGGGTGGTCCATGTGGGTGATCAGTTTCTTCATCTCGCTTGTGTTCAGAGCAGTTCCAATCATCACCTGAGGACCAGACACAATGGTTCAACGTTTTAATAGGTTTTTTTGACATCAGAATGGCAGCTTTTCAGAAGCACTGTTGTCTAAAATGAGACTGGACAAGATTACAGCTCAAAAAAACCACCTTCCCTGAAAAACCTTCCCCCAGAGAAGCCTAGGTTCTAGATCTCAGCCCTCCACCTTTCTATGACATCAGGTCCCTTGTGGCTGCTTCGAGGTGGCACTGCCTCCACTCCAGACACGACCACACCTGTCCCGAACGCAGCCACTCTCAGCGGCCACCCTGCCCTCTTGCCCTGGCAGGTGCAGCAGCCTCCCGGCTGGGCTCCCCACCCCACTGCGAGCCCTCCGAGCCGCTCTCCACCCAGCAGCCAGTGATTACATCTAAAGCGCTGTCAGGTCATGTCGTTCCGCTCCACGGCTTCCCCCTCACCTGAATAAAAGCCCCCGTCTGTCCCTGACTTGGCCCTCACTGGGCTGTGCCTGCACCCCCACCTCCAAGCACGAATGCCTCCCTTCCTCACCCCAGCTGCACTGCTACTCCCTTCCTCTTGCACATCAAGCAAACAGCTGCCTCGGGGCTGCGGTACTGCCGGGACCCTCTCCCCCAGTGGGTGCAGGCGTCACTCCCCCTCTGTTGAGCTCCACCCTGCTGCCCTGGCCCTGCTGCCTCCCTGCCATGGGTCCTGACAGGAAGGAGAGGAGACAAGCCTGAAGCGCTCTGTCGCCTCCCTTCTTCCTGTAGCACCGAGGGCTCGCCATGTGCCAAGCACAGTCGGAAAGCAGGACAGCAGTGACAGCAGTGACGGCAGGGTTCCACCAGGGTGGAGGAGGACAGATAATCAACAAGTCAACAGAGAACCAAGACAGATGGCGCCCAGGAGAGGGGGCCTGCTCAGGTGTGGGGAGGGGGTGAAGGGTGAAGGTGGCAAACCCAGGTAGAGAGGAGCGTAGGGAGAACGGGTGTAAGGCGGGGAGGAGACTGGGCGAGTGTGGAACTGGAAGGCGGCTACATGGCTGGAAGCGTGGTGGGGAGGAGATGGGGCTGGAAGGGTGGGCAGGGCTCAGAGCAGGGGCCTCGGGGCAGGCAGTGACAACACTGGAGACGGAGGAGTAGGCCAGGGCGGGAGGGAAGCAGCAGCCTGTGGTTCCCCGGGCCCCGAGTCACACTAAAGACTCAGGACGTCAAAACTGACCAGCTGTGAGCTCAGCTCCACACTCTCACTCACAGATGCCAAGAATGGAAGGTCCATATTAGGTCTTGTTTTTTTTGCGAGGCAGGGGGTGGTAGGAAACCCTGTTGCCCAGGCTGGAGTGCAGCGGTGTGATCTCGGCTCACTGCACCTCCGCCTCCATGATTCAAGCAATTCTCCCGCTTCCGCCTCCCGAGTAGCTGGGATTACAGGCGCTCGCCACCACACCCAGCTAATTTTTGTACATTGAGTTGGGGTGGGGTTTCACCATGTTGGCCAGGCTGGTTTCAAATTCCTGACCCCAGGTAATCAACCCACTTCCACCTTCCAAAGTGCTGGGATTACAGGTGTGAGTCACTACGCCCAGCCCATATTAGGTCTTTATCAAAGCAACACTGTGGCTAGAACTCAGACTCTGGGCCCTCTTCTAATTAAACTCTGCCTTTGAGTCATTTCATCTAATCTCATGGCTGTAAGTTACACCTGATGCTCCCACAGCAGGCTCCATCCCACCCACTCCCCACGTGGCCCCCAGCTGCGGCAGTCAAGGCACCCCCTTCCAGTCTGTTCTCTCTCCAGCAGCTGCAATCATGGGACTCCCAGTCCGTTCTCTCCAGTGGCTCCCGCCACACACAGCACAGACCCCAGGGTCTAGGCATGACCGGCAATGCTCTACGTGGCTGTCCTCTGGTCGCCGCTCTGCTCACTCCCTTCCCCTCTCCAGGGACATAATCGGCCTCTGGCTTCAGTCTTCCTACTTCCTCCACTTGGAAAGTTCTTACCCAAGAGGGCTCCAGCCTACTTTTTTTTTTTTTGAGACAAGGTCTTACTCTGTCACCCAGGCGGGAGTACAGTTGCGTGATCTTGGCTCACTGCAACCTCAACCTCCCCGGCTCAAGTGATCCTCCCACCTCAGCCTCCTGAGTAGCTGCTGACTGCAGGCACCCGCCACCACGCCTGGCTAATCTTTTAATTTCCCCACCTTTTAGATGGCAGCTGAGATGCCACCTGCCCAGATGTTGCTCCTGACCACCATCTCACCTGGTCACCATGTTTTTCATAGTTATTTCCTGTCCTAAAATGCTGTTTTAGGCTAGGCGTGGTGGCTCACGCCTGTAATCCCAGCACTTTGGGAGGCCTAGGCGGGCAGATCATGAGGTCAGGAGATCAAGACCAGCTCACCCCAACATGGCAGGTGAAACCCCCGCCTCTATTAAAATATAAAAATTAGCCAGGTGTGGTAAGTACATGTCTGTAGTCCCAGATACTGGGAGGCTGAGGTAATCGCTTTGAACCCGGGAGGCGGAGGCTATGTGAGCTGAGATCACGCATCACAGACCCAGCCTGGTAGCAGAGCAAGACTGTGTCTCAAAAACAAACAAACAAACAAAAGCGCTGTTTGAATCTCTTGGCTGTGCTCACCGGCATCTAATGGGTGTCGTTTATTTGTGGTGATGTCTGTTTCTCCCCACCGCCCACAGGGCACGTAGCCGCTTTAGCTACCTCTGTGTCCCCAGCGCCTGGAGCAGGGCGGCCCACAGCAGGGGCTCAAGGAGCATCTGCTGAATAAGTAAAGGAATGGCATCCTGGCCTTTCCCAATGGCCAGCTGATACAGAGTCACTTTTCTTGGACATCAGGCTACTCCCCACTGCAGGCGTAGCCCCTGCTACCACCTTCCAACACCAACCAGAGCATCGGCAGTGGTGCCACGCAACGACAACCACAGCACCCCTCGCGGAAGCACCCGCTGCCTCGATGACTCTGCAGAACCTATTCCAATGTTGCCGAAGTCCCAGCAGCAAATCTTTATCTACCAGTGTTGTTAGGACCCCTAAGGTCCATAGACGAACAAGGTGCCTCAACCACTAACTGCGTTGGAGTCAACAAAAGCTCTGAGATAGAATACTGGCCGGGCACGGTGGCTCATGCCTGTAATTCCAGCACTTCGGGAGGCTGAGGCAAGGGGCAAAAGGAGACCATGTTTCTACAGAAAATTTAAACATTAGCTGGGCATGGTGGTACGTGCCTGTAGTCACAGCTACTCGGAAGACAGAGGCAGGAGGATCCCTTCAGCCTGGGAGGTCAAGGCTACAGTGAGCTGTGATTGTGGCACTACACTCCAGCCTGGGTGACAGAGGGAGATCCCATCTTAAAAAAAAAAAAGAATACTGTTTTTTTTTTTTTTTCTTTGAGATGGAGTCTCACTCTGTCGCCCAGGTTGGAGTGTAGTGGTGTGAACTCGGCTCACTGCAAGCTCCGCCTCCCGAGTTCTCACCATTCTCCTGCCTCAGCCTCCCGAGTAGCTGGGACTACAGGTGGCCGCCACCACGCCCAGCTAATTTTTTCGTATTTTTTGGTAGAGACGGGGTTTCACCGTGTTAGCCAGGATGGTCTTGATCTCCTGAACTCGTGATCCTCCCGCTTCGGCCTCCCAAAGTGCTGGGATTAGAGGCTTGAGCCACCGCGCCCGGCCAGGAATACTGTTTAACTGAGGTAACAAAAGAGCAATAATTATGAGTTCAAGGTCCCAGAGAACGCAGACTACATAGATGCTCAGCTATGATGTTCCACGTAGCTCTGTGTAAAATGACTCCTGGCAATCACAAAGGCGTTTAACAGCCTTGACCAAATCAGGAGCTGGGCTGAGACCTTCCTCAGACTGCAAGCTGGAGTAGCTGAGCTGACGGCCGGGCTTTCTTTACTCACCGACTTCCGACAGGCTCTGGAGGCTTGGCATCTAACCAACTCGGGGCTGGGCACGACTGGGGCTGTAAAACGGCAAAAGATCAGTTCATGATGTCGCAGGTCGAGATTCCAGTTTTAGTTGGCAAAGGAAATCAAATTTAGCCCTTTCAGTCGCGATAAAGACCTGGTACGAAGATCGTAGGCTTGAAACGGTTTCGCTTGGCTCGCCGGTGAACTTATCTGAAGCTGGTAGCGGTGAAGCTCCACGCCATATTCCAATCTGGGGAGGCCAAAGGCCAGGTGAGAATCATGATATCAGGAGATGCAGACGTCCCTAATATATCAAACAGCTGAAAATCTCCTAAGCATGAAAAATTAGCCAGGCCTGTAGTCCCAGCTACTCAGGAGGTTGAGGCAGGAGAATGGTGTGAACCCAGGAGGTGGAGCTTGCAGTGAGCCGAGATTGAGATTCCATCTCAAAAAAAAAAAAAAAAAAAAAAGAATGAACATCTGAAAGAGAGAGGACAGTCACAAAATGCTTTTTGGGGGAGGCTTTTTCATCTTTTATAAAATAAAAAAACTGGTCTGTATGACCTGAAAGATTATTCCCAGCTCTAAAAAGACAAGAATCTATAGTTCTAATTTTTTTTTTTTTTTTTTGAGACAGAGTTTCACTCTTGTCACCCAGGCTGGAGTGCGGTGACATGATCTCGGCTCACTGCAACCCTTGTCTCCTGGGTTCAAGCAATTCTCCCACCTCAGCCTCCTGAGTAGCTGGGATGACAGGCGCCCGCCACCACACCAGGCTAATTTTTCTATTTTCAGTAGAGATGGGGTTTCACCACACTGGCCAGGCTGGTCTCGAACTCCTGACCTCAGGCGATCTGCCCGCCTTGGCCTCCCAGAGTGCTGGGATTACAGGCTTGAGTCACCACACTCAGCCGCTATGGTTCTAATTAATGACTTACCATTTTCATCAATAACAAAATCAAAGCCATTCTTTCTAAATATTTCCAGATTTTCTATCAGAACAGCTTCGTTAACAGCAGTTAAGTTGAGAGTCTGAGGTCTGAAAAACACAAAAATGATGCAAACTGTATCCTGAAGCCAAACATTTTGCTTTACAGCAGAAATGAAATGAAAACAACAATACTATATTTTCAATTCATGTCAAAATAGCAACATGAATAACAACACTATTCAGCTAAGTGTCATAAAACTTCCTGAGAAGTTCCTTTTAATTCTCTCTTTCTTAAAGTTCTTTTTAGAAGATAAAGTAGCTACAGGCCAGGTGCAGTGGCTCACACCTGTAATCTCACCACTTTAGGAGGCCAAGGCAGGCAGATCTCTTGAGGCCAGGAGTTTGAGACCACCCTGGTCAACATGGTGAAACCTTCTCTCTACTAAAAATATAAAAATTAGGCCAGGCATGGTGGCGCGTGCCTGTAGTCCCAGCTACTTGGGAGGCTTAGGCAGGAGATTCGTTGGAACCCAGGAGGCAGAGGTTGCAGTGAGCCAAGATCACACCACTGCACTCCAGCCTCGGAGACACAAGACTATCTCCAAAAAATAAAAAAATAAAAAAAACACCCACAAAAACAAAAATGAGCTGGAAGTGGTGGCTCATGCCTGTAATCCCAGCTACTTGGGAGGCTGAGGCACTAGAATTGCTTGAACCCAGGAGGCGGAGGTTGCAGTGAGCTGAGATCGCACCACTGCACTCCAGCCTGGGCAACAGGGCAAGACTCTGTCTCGAAAAAAAAAAAAAGAAAAGTTAAAGTAGCTACAAAAGTAGTTTGCCTTTTCCTCAGTCTGCCACCCCAATGACTCCAACTTTTTCTGAATCCTTTCCTTAAGGATAACAATATCACAAAAATGCTATTTTTCCTCCTCCTAATAGAGAATTTGAAACACTGGGTTAGGTCATTGCCAGCATTTGTAAACAGAATGAACAGACAGAATTTATTTTGCTATCCTGTTCCATCCTCTGCCTGTATTATATCTCCATCCTTCTCCTGGATTTAGTGTGTGCTTTTTTTTTTTTTTAACTTTTTGTTATTTTTTCAAAGATAGAGACAGGATCTCACTATGTTGCCTAGGCTGGTCTCAAACTCCTGGGCTCAAGCAATCCTCTCACCTCGGCCTCTGAAAGTGCTGGGATTACAAGTGTGAGCCACTGCATCCAGTCCTGAGTGCTGGATAAGACAAACACTGCTAAAGGCAGGAGACAGCCAGTGAGCAAACACAGGCGTGGTCCTGGAGCTAACAGATTACTGGGGAAGAAAGACGTGGAGCAGATACTCATGCAAGTCGATTATGATGACAAACGACAGAAAGGTCAGGAAGAAAAAGCACCCAGTGTCATAAGTGAGACTTCACCCGGGGTCAGGAAGTGACCTTTGAGCTGAGTCTGGGGATAAGAGAGAGTTAATCAGGTAATGGGGAGAAGTGGGTGCAGGGGGCAGGACAAGTACTCTAGGCAGAGAAAACAATGTGTGCCAAGCCTCGGGATGGACCGCTGATGTTTGCAGAGCCACACATAAAGATATCCTTCATTCTGCTTAGTGGCCACACAGGGATTCATCAGGCCTGCCAAGGGAAAAAGAAAGATAGCCAGAGAGGCTCGAGTACAGGGAACAAGAGGAAGAGGAACGGGAAAAGCTACAGAGGTCAACGGGGCCACCCTACACAGGGGCTGGCAGGGCAGGGTGGAACTGGGCCTTGATCCTTTAATCTTGAAGTGTGGTCCATCTGGGACCCAAAGTGGTCTGTGATTACCTGGGTCAACTTGAGATGTCACAGACGAGAGGTTATCTTTGCCGAATGGCTAAAAAATGCAAGACCTCAGCTGGGCACGGTGGCTCATGCCTGTAATCCCAGCACTTTGGGAGGCTGAGGCAGGTGGATCACCTGAGGTCAGGAGTTCGAGACCAGCCTGATCAACATGGCAAAACCCCCTCTCTACTAAAAATACAAAAATTAGCCAGGTGTGGCAGGCGGGCGCCTGTAGTCCCAGCTACTCGGGAGGCTGAGACAGAAGAATCACTTGAACCGGGAGGCAGAGGTTGCAGTGAGCCAAGATCACACCACTGCACTCCAGCCTGGGCAAAGGAGCGAAACACTGTCAACAAAACAAAAAAAAAAAAAAAAAAGACAGAAAAACCTCCATTAAGAGGAACAGGGAAGGGATATCTCAGGATTATAAAGTAGCTTACTAAATGTCTTTATTATTACCATTGCCTCCTACTGAGAATAAAAACAATTCATGCATCCCACAGGAGAGTACGCAGTAAACTAGATAGGTTTTTTCCAGCTGTTCAGCGATACATTTCTCCATGTGGGATCTACTTGTTGGGATCTCAGTTTACTTCTCTGTGTGGTTTAATTTCCCGCACGAAAATCCATGACCTCTTCTTACAACTTTGCTCAAGACAAGACTTTGGTTTTATACTATACACTATCACACCTGGCCTTTGTAAAGTGATCAGGGTAAAACATCCCAGTTTGGCCGAGGAAAGAGAAATACCAAATTCTGCAGTGCCTATCTTAAAATAATGTTTATATTTTATTTTATTTATTTGTGAGGCAGAGTCTCACTGTCTCACTCTGTCTCCCAGGCCGGAGTGCTGTGCAGTGGCACAACCATGGCAGCCTCAATCTCCTGGGCTCAAATGATTCTCCCACCTCAGCCTCCTGAATAGCTGGGACCACAGACACAGACTATCAAGTCTGGCTAATTTTTTATATTTGTTGTAGAGACAAGGTTTCACCATGATGCCCAGGCTGGTCTCAAACTCCTAAGCTCAAGGGATCTGGCTGCCTCAGCCTCCCAAAGCTCTGGGATCATAGGCGTGTGCCCCTGCACTCAACCTGCAGTGACCATCTGACTTCTGATTACTCTACTGTAAATCAAGACTGGCGCACAGGCTGTCTTTCTGAACACACACATTCCATACACTATCCATACTAATACTCGGTACTATAAATTGCCCTCATCAAAAGGAGCTTCTGGCTAACCAGTGATCAACATTTTTAATAGCTAAAAAGGTCTGATACTTAGAGAACATGTTAACTGTGTAAACTTGGGCAGGTTACTCAACCTCTCTGTGTGCCTCAGTTTTATCACTTGTGGAATGGTGATGGTAACAGTAACAACCTCATTGGTTTTTGAGGATTAAATGAACTAATACACACACATTATTTCAACAGTGCCTGGCAGATACTAGGCATTCAATAAATGGTAACTATTACTATTATTAGGTAAAAAGTATAAAAATCTGCTATACGAATACTTATGGAAAAATACCTATATACATATAGACACACATATAAACTAGTAGATCTCTTTTTTTTTTTTTTTTGAGATGGAGTCTCGCTGTGTCGCCCAGGCTAGAGTGCAGTGGTGGATCTCGGCTCACTGCAACGTCTATCTCCCAGGTTCAAGCGATTCTCCTACCTCAGCCTCCTGAGTATCTGGAATTACAGACGTGCACTGCCATGCCTGGCTAATTTTTTGTATTTTTACTTTTTATCATTATTATTTTTTTTTTGAGATGGAGTTTCACTCTTGCTGCCCAGGCTGGAGTGCAATGGTGCGAACTCGGCTCACCACAACCTCCATCTCCTGGGTTCAAGCGATTCTCCTGCCTCAGCCTCCCAAGTAGCTGGGATTACAGGTGCCCGCCACCATGCCCGGCTAATTTTGTATTTTTACTACAGACAGGGTCTCACCATGTTGGTCAAGCTGGTCTTGAACTCCGGACCTGGAGTGATCCATCTGCCTCAGCCTCCCAAAGTGCTAGGATTACAGGTGTGAGCCACCGCGCCCGGCCTTTTTGTATTTTTAGTAGAGATGGCGTTTCACCATGTTGGCCAGGCTGCTTTCGAACTCCTGACCTCAGGTGATCCGCCTGCCTCGGCCTCCCAAAGTGCTGGGATTACAGGGTGAGGCACTGTACCCCACCAGTTCGATCTTTTTTATTTTTTACACCCCTCCTTCCTAGATCTCTTCCTTTTTTAGTAGATATGAGGTCTTGCTATGTTGCCCAGGCTGGTCTCAAACTGCTGGTCTCTTACGATGCTCTTGCCTCGGCCTCTGTTAGATCTTAAATTTGAGGGGGAGTTTGGGAATCAACACTAAAAAACACTTACGCAATAAGCCTCTGTCCCTGGAGCACGGTGTGCTGTTGCAGCATCTCAAAGTTGTATTTCTCATCCGTGGCATGCTGGTCCACTATGAAGAGATCCTCGTTCAGTTTGGTTATTATAAATCCCAGGTTAAACTGACCAACGATTTCCATTTCTGCAAACATCGTTTTACTGCAGGTAGAAAATGTTAATTATGAGACACTGTACAAGATTATTTTTCTGATTATGTTATAGATGACTGTAATAAAAAAAAGTCAAACAATACAAAAACACAAAATAATAAAGTCCCTAGTCATCCCACTTTCTTTTTTTTTTTTTTTAAGACAGAGTCTCGTTCTGTCACCCAGGCTGGAGTGCAATGGCACAATCTCAGCTCACTGCAACCTCCACCTCCCAGGTTCAAGTGATTCTTCTGCCTCAGCCCCCTGAGTAGCTGGGATTACAGGCAAATGCCACCATGCCCAGCTAATTTTTGTATTTTTAGTAGAGACAAGAGTTTCCTCATGTTGGTCAGGCTGGTCTCGAACTCCTGACCTCATGATCTGCCCGCCTTGGCCTCCCAAAGTGATGGGAATTACAGGCATGAGTCACCGCACCTAGCTTAACCATCCCACTTTCTAAAGATAACATTAACTATTCATTCATCCAAGTCTTCGGAGAAGGCATCAGTTGCTACTATTAACAATTTAAATGGAATATATCCTTCTAGACCCTTGTCTCTCTATATACATTTTTTTTAATTTTAAAAAACAAAAATGGAACCTTAATTCTCCATTCCACTGTCATCACTTAATGCATCTGAAAGATGTTTGCAGATCTGTACACATAGATCTACTTCATTATTTTTTTATTATCATTTTTCTAAGACGGAGTCTCACTCTGTTGCCCAGGCTGGACTGCAGTGGCACGACCCTTGCTCAAGGCAACCTATGGTCCTGGGTTCGAGCGATTCTCCTGCCTCAGCCTCTCGAGTAGCTAGGACTACAGGCATGCACCGTCAAACCTGGCTAATTTTTTTATTTTTAGTAGAGACGAGGTTTCACCATGTTGGCCAGGCTGGTCTTGAACTTCTGACCTCAAGTGATCCACCCGCCTCGGCCTCCCAAAATGCTGGGATTACAGGCATGAGCTACCATGCCAGGCCTACTTCATTCTTTTTAATGGCCACATAGGAAGTCACTGTGCGGATGTACCATAATTTGTCTGTCAAATTCCCGACTAAAGCACATTTCGGTTGTTTCCAATTTCAATCGTGCACTCAAAGCTGCAACAAAGACTTCTGTGCATAAACCTGCTCATCTGTGGGTGCATTTCCGGGAGACAGACGCTAGAGGGAGAATCACATATGTACTTTTTGATGGGAAATCTGAGAAAATGCACATTGCCGCCAGTGGTGTCTAAGAGTATCTATTGGCCAATACTGGATATCAACCCTTCTAATCTCTGCCAGGCCGACCCCTGGGTCCTTTGCTGGGTGGCTTCAACATCTAATGTCATTAGATACTATCTTAGTCAATCCGGACAAAAGACAGACACCACCCCTAACCTTCACACGAGAAACTGACACTGTCACTCTCAGTCCCACATAAGTAAATGCGGTGAAAACGGATTTTCCGCAGTATCAGTGCTGTAACTGTAAGAAATGACTCTGTTAAAGCAGACGTTTTAAAGCAGACTCTGTTAAACCATGGACGTTTTCTGGTTCTCACCTGGTGGCCTGAGCTGAGGATGAAAGGAGCTGAGATTAGGATGGGCACGGGCCTGTAATCCCAGCACTTTGGGATTAATGCTCACGCCTGTAATCCCAGCACTTTGGGAGGCTAAGGTGGGCAGATCATTTGAGGTTGGGACTTCAAGACCAGCCTGGCCAACATGGTGAAACCCTGTCTCTACTAAAAATAAAAAAATTAGCCGGGCGTGGTGGTGGGCACCTGTACTCCCAGCTACTTGGGAAACTAAGGCAGAAGAATCGCTTGAACCCAGGATGCAGAGGTTGCAGTGAGCTGAGATCGTGCCAGTGCACTCCAACCTGGGTGAAAGAGCGAGACTCTGTCTCAAAAAAAAATAAAGGAGCTGATATTGTTGTTTCTTTCTATAAGTGCTCCAGGAAGACCTGGTCCCATGCCACCATGCTCGTCACCATCACAATCAACCACAGGGGAGAGTCTGGTGAACTGTGAGACCTCCACATGGCATGGATTACTGAGCCCACATTTCCTATTGTGAGGGGCTCTACACAGAGCTCAAATCCAAGTCATAACCAAACCAATCCCCAAATCTTATCTTCGAGGGTCTGTCTCCTGGTACCAATTCCATATCAGTCAGGGTACAATCAAGAGACAAAAACCACACCAGCGATTTTAACAGGGATTCTTTTTTAAAAAAAAAAAAAAAAAAAAGACAGGATCTTGCTCTGTCGCCCAAGCTAGAGTACAATGGCATGGTCATAGCTCACTGCAGCCTCAAACTCCTGGGCTCAAGTGAGCCTCCTGCCTCAGCCTCCTGAGTACCTGGGACTACAGACATGCAGCAGTGTACATGGCTTTTTTTTTTAGAGATGGGGTCTCATTTGTTTTTTTAGAGATGGGGTCTCATTATATTGCCCAGGCTGGTCTCAAACTCCCTGCCTCAGCCTCCCAAAGTGCTAGAATTACAAGGTGTGCACCACCATGCCAGGCCTGAGGAGGAAAAATGTATAACAAAGCATTACACAAACTAGTAAAAGGTGGTTAACTATTATGCTAATAAATACAGGAATGGAAAATGCTACTACCTCTAGGGAAGAGGGAGAGTCCTCAGAAAAGGAACTCTTTTTTTTTTTTTTTTGAGATGGAGTTCGCTCTTGTTGCCCAGGCTGGAGTGCAATGGTGCAATCTCGGCTCGCCACAACCTCCGCCTCCCAGGTTCAAGTGATTCTCCTGCCTCAGCCTCCCGAGTAGCTGAGATTACAGGCGTGCACCACCACATCCCAGTAACTTTGCATTTTTAGTAGAGACAAGGTTTCTCCATGTTGGTCAGGCTGGTCTCGAACTCCCGACCTCAGGTGATCCGCCTGCCTCCGCCTCCCAAAGTGCTGGGATTACAGGCGTGAGCCACCGTGCCCGTCAGAAAAGGAACTCTTGTAAGAGGCCCCTACCCACTCAGGCTGAGTTTCAGATCTCCTCGGAGCAGGAGTGGCTGCAGCCTGCTGGATGAAGAGAAGCTGCCAGAGTGAGTGATGACACAGGAACTCCTGCACCGCAGGAGGGAAGGGAAAGGACATCCCAGAAGCATCCCAGATACCAGCACAAATACCACCTCCCCTGGTGCCGATCCCAGGCTCTCCCGGGAATTGTCTGAATGTGCCCTGGTTCCCAGTACACAGATAATCTGCTCAAAAGCTGGTGCTGGCCTAAAAGACCCAAATCTTCCATGTCTTTGGAGTCTATGTCCTGCCACAGAGAACAGTATCTGGCCAGGTGCAGATGCTGGAATTACAACTGTGCACTACTGTGCCCGGCCAATTTTATTGTAGAGACAGGGTCTCCCTATGCTGCCCAGGCTGGTCTTGAACTCTGGGGCTCAAGTGATCCTCCTTCCTTGGCTTGGCTTCCCAAAGTGCAGGGATTACAGGCGTGAGCCACCGCACCCAGCTTCAAAATACTCTTAAGAAAAAGACTTTACCTGGCCAGGTGCGGTGGCTCACGTCTGTAATCCTAGAACTTTCAGAGGCCGAAGTGGGTGGATCACCTGAAGTCAGGAGTTCGAGACCAGCCTGGCCAACATGGTGAAACCCTGTTTTCACCAAAAATACAAAAATTAGCCAGGCATGGTGGTACGCACTTGTAATCCCAGCTACTCAGGAGGCTGAGGCAGGAGAATCACTTGAACTCGGGAGGTGGAGGCTGCATTGAGCCAAGATCGCACCACTGCACTCCAGCCTGGGCAACAGAGCAAGACTCTGTCTCGAAAAAAAAAAAATAAACAAAAATTTAAATAAAAGTAAAGAAGTAAAAAATTAAAACGTTACCTTATCTCTTTTCTTAGTTCATCTTCAGCTGCTTGATTTTCTCCAGGGCAAATCTTTGCCCTAAACTTCCTATAATTCTGTTCACCTTCACTTTGCTGTGTTTCACGATGTAACTGCTTTATTCGTTTAGCTAAAGAACTCATAGAAAAGTCCAGGGCTACAACCTTCTTATTAATTTTAACAGCTACATCAACCTGAGAGGTTGACACGTTCTGAGTATTTACTAACTTTTGACGAATGTCAGAATTGGAAAGAATTTCTTCTTTTTTAAAACGCTTTGTGTTTGGGGATGCGAGATTAGTTGGCTGAGGCGAAACTCGAAATTTACACGCTGTGTCTTCCTGGTTTGGATGGCAGTCCACATCTGAAAAGGAGTCGTCAGTTTCAGGCGCTTTCTCTTGAGAGTCCGCATGTTCCTGTGAGCCCCTGTCCTCTGGGGAGCTGGCCGCACACTCACTGCTGCAGTGACTGCCCGTGTCTGGGATGCTGAACCCCTCAGAATCCACGGAAGTGCTGCCGTGCCCTGAGTCCTTCTCCACCTCCGCTCCATCCGTAGGGTCCCTGGGTCCCTGAATGGAACTCGTTGCCTCTTTCTGAGGTCTCAGGAAGCCTCTGTCAGAGACGGCATCTGAAGTGCTAGAAGATGGCATACCCCTTTTCTGTCCTGGAGGGCTCCTTCTTGCTTCTGGAGTCTTTGGGCTGTAAGGCTTGTTCTCCGTTGTGTGACGAAGAGAAAAGGCCTCTACTTGGTCTGGAAATGGACCGTCCTTTAATACCGAGTCCTTAATGAAGGGAATGATCCTGCTTTTCTACCAGGGGGAGCTATCCCGTCCGCTGCATGCATTTTTGCTAGGATTGCTGCAAAACCAGAAATGGGCAGAGATGTGAATCAGGAATCTCAGTGATCCTGGTCTCTCAATTTGGCTCAGCTATATTATCCCAGCTTGCTGAGGCTTCAAGGCAGGTGGATCATGAGGCTAGGAGTTGGGGACAGTCTGGACAACCTTAAAGCGAAACCCTGGCTCACCACTAAAATACAAAATTAGCCGGGTGAGGTGGGGCACATCTGTAATCCCAGCTACCTGGGAAGCTGAGGCACAAGAATCCCTTTAGCCCGGGAGGCAGAGGTTGCAATGAGCAAGATGTCGCCACTGCTCTCTAGCCTGGGTGACAGAGCGAGACTCTGTCTCAAAACCAACACAATCTGATGTGGCCATATATACTCACCAGGAGAAATGGAGCCAGGAATTTAAAACAACAAATTCTCACACAGATCAGGATCGAGGGGAATGACTGAATACCTCTGGTAGGAATGAACCTGGTACAGCTGCTTTGAAAAGTTCTCTGGGAATACCTCCTAAATCTGAATGTATGCACACCTGCAACCCAGCATAGCCACTACTATCAAGTACCTGCTCGGCCAGGCACAGTGGCTCACGCCTGTAATCCTGTGCCCCAGGGTCAGGAGTTCAAGACCAGCCTGGCCAACATGATGAAACCTCGTCTCTACTAAAAATACAAAAAAAAATTAGCAGGGCACAGTGGAACAAACTTATAATCCCAGCTACTACGGAGGATGAGAATGAGGCAGGAGAATCACTTGAACCTGGAAGGCGGGGGTTGCAGTGAGCCAAGATCACTCCACTGCACTCCAGCCTGGGTGACAGAGTGAGACTCCCTCGCAAAAAAAGAAGAAGAACTACCTATGCATGCTCGTCAAAAGACATGGATAAGGATGTTCATGACAGCATTCTTCATTATAGCCCCAAACTGGAAACAATTCCAATATTCACAAATTACGGTATCTGACTATAATGGAACACTGTACAGCAAATGAATAAATGAATTTTGCCACATGACGTGGGTGAATCTCACAAACGAAATAATGAGAAAGCAACAAATCACAGAGAAGGACAGACTGAATAATCTCAAATTAAAAACAGATTAAACTATACTGTTACAGTTTTTTTGTTAGTTTGTTTGTTTTGAGACAGAGTCTCGCTCTATCGCCCAGGCTGGAGTGCGTTGGCAGGATCTCAGCTCACTGCAAGCTCTGCCTCCCGAGTTCACGCCATTCTCCTGCCTCAGCCTCCCAAATAGCTGGGACTGCAGGCGCCCGCCACCACGCCGGGCTAATTTTTTGTATTTTTAGTAGAGACAGGGTTTCATCATGTTAGCCAGGATGGTCTCGATCTCCTGACCTCGTGATCTGCGCGCCTCGGCTTCCCAAAGTACTGGGATTACAGGCGTGAGCCACCACGCCCGGCCTAAATTCTGTTAGAAGTCAGGAAATCCCAGCATTTTCAGAGGCCAAGGCTAGAGGATCGCTTGAGCTCAAGAGCTCGAGACCAGCCTGGGCAACATGGAGAAACCCCATCTCTAATGAAAATACAAACATTAGCCAGGTGTGGTGGCAGGCGCCTGTAATCACAGCTACTCGGGAGGCTGAGGTAGGAGAATCTCTTGAACCCAGGAGGCTTCAAGGTTGCAGTGAGCTGAGATCACGTCATTGCACTCCAGCCTGAGCAACAAGAGCGAAACTCCATCTCAAAAAAAGGCATGACAAGGGAGTTAAAAATGCAGTCACTGTAGACTTCTTCCAATCATATATCTTATATTACATCATCCATTTACAATTTACAAAAAACTAGAGGTACTTGGAGGCAGCTACTTGGGAGGCTGAGGCAGGAAGATGGCTTCAGCCCAGGAGTTTGAAGCTGCAGTGAGCTACGATGGCGCCACTGCAGTCCAGCCTGGGTGACACAGCAAGTCCCTGTCTCAAAAAAAAATTAAAAATGATAGTATAAGAGACTTTGTTTCATGTCAATAAAAAAAGCTTACCTTGGAAAAAATAAGGAAACACATTAGCTGAAAGCTTTAGAAGCTGTTTGTACACAGTATTTTTCTTACCTTCAATATCCAGCAGTGGCTGCTGACTGACATTCAGCTTGTTGACATCACTATCAAACATTCCTATCAAAGAGGTCTTTAAAACTGCCAACAAAAGCTTTTCCTCTTGTAGCAAAATTTGCCTTTTATCTGGAGTAACATTGATATCAACACATTCTAAGGAAAAAAAGAAAACACACTTATTATGTTTAAATTCACTTTTATTTATTAATTATTATTTTCAGACAGGATCTCACTCTGTCGCCTAGGCTGGAGTGCAGTGGCGCGATCTCAGCTCACTGCAACCTCTGCCTCCTGGGTTCAAGTGATTCTCCCGGCCTCAGCCTCTGAAGTAGCTGGGATTACAGGCGAGTGCCACCACACTGGTTAATTTTTGTATTTTTAGTAGAGACGGGGTTTCACCATTTTGGCCAGGCTGGTCTCGAACTCCTGACCTCAAGTGATCCACCCACTTTGGCCTCCCAAGGTTCTGGGATTACAGGCATCAGCCACTGTGCCCAGCCAAATTCACTTTTAACAATAGAAATTTCCCCATCTATTATTTCATTCACTTGTATTTATCACAAGTACTATGAAAAAAATACAGTGTCCAGGTTAATATTCATAAATTATGAAATCATTTCTCATGCTGGCCACGGTGGCTCATGCCTGCAATCCCAGAACTTTGGGAGGCCGAGGCGGGTGGATCACGAGGTCAGGAGTTTGAGACCATCCTGGTCAAGATGGTGAAATCCCATCTCTACTAAAAATACAAAAATTAGCTGGGCGTTGTGGCGCATGCCTGTAGTCCCAGCTACTTGGGAAGCTGAAGCAGGAGAATCGCTTGAACCCGGGAGGCAGAGGTTGCAGTGGGCCGACATCGTGCCATTGCACCCCAGACTTGGCGACAAGAGCAAAACTCCATCTCTCAAATAAATGAGCAAAAGACAATTTTTGAATAGACACAATATAGAAGGGCTTGAAAAGCTGAATTGTTAAAGGAAAAGCAAATAAACACATAAAAATAATTTTAAATATGCAAACTAAAATAAGGTATTTTAATCCCCTACTGAATTTAGCTTAACCATTATAATACCTAATACATTATAGGTAGATGTGTAAATTGGTACATCTAGAATGCAATATAGAAAAAGCCTTAAAATGATCATATTCACGGACCCAGTAATTCTACTCCTAGCAACTTATCTTAAGAATAATTAAAGGTGTAGGCTGAGCGCAGTGGCTCATGCCCTGTAATCCCAGTACTTTGGGAGGCTGAGGCGAATGGATAAGTCAAGGTGAGGAGTTCAAGATCAGCCCGGCCAACATGGCAAAACCCCGTCTCTACTAAAAATACAAAAAAATGAGTCAGGCGTGGTGGCAGGCGCCTGTAATCCCTGCTACTCAGGAGGCGCAGGTGGGAGAATCACTTGAACTCAGGAAGTGGAGGTTGCAGTGAGCTGAGATTATACCGCTGCACTCCAGCCTGGGAGACACAGCAAGACTCTGTTTCAAAAAAAATACAATAATAAAGATGCAGATAATGATTTAATTATAAGGAAAGTATTTGTAATTTCCAAAAACTAAAAACAACTTAAATTTTGAAAAATTTAAAAATTAAAATACCAAACTATAATCATGCATTGGAATATAATTCACTTATTAAAATCACATTTCTGATTAAGTTTTAATAACATGGAAGAGAAAACATTCACATCTAAGGATAAAGCACAGTATACAAAGTTATTTTCTCATTCCAAAGAATATGGGAGTAGGGGAGAGAGAAAGAAAGAGAAAGAGGAGAGAAGATATTTTTTAAGGTATGTACATATGTATTTCTAAGTATCTAGAAAAAATACTCAATGACAATAAACCAAAATTTTAACAATCAGAAAAAAAACTATATGAAATGAATTATTTGTGAAATTAGGAAGACCATTTAGTCTACTTTCTCCCTTGGTTGGCATTAAAAAAAATTACATCTTTCTAATAATACAATTAACATAGTCTCAAGTAGAAAGCGGGAACTCTGTTTAAGAAAAACAAAATTACGGGGTCAGGAATGGTGGCTCATGCCTATAATCCCAGCACTTTGGGAAGCCAAGACAGGCAGATCACGAGGTCAGGAGATCGAGACCATCCTGGCTAACACGATGAAACCCTATCTCTACTAAAAATACAAAAAATTAACCAGGTGTGGTGGCACACACCTGTAGTCCCAGCTACTTGGGGGGCTGATGCAGGAGAATCGCTTGAACCCGGGAGGCAGAGCTTGCAGTGAGCCGAGACTGTGCCACTGCACTCCAGCCTGGGCGACAGATCAAGACCCCGTCTCAAAAAAGAAAAAAAAAGAAAACCAAAAACTTACATGACTATAAATTGTTATCTCATTCCGGTCAGAACAGAGCTATATAATTTCATTGTATTCTTTGAGGCATTAGTCACTAGTTCTACTGAAATGCCAATGGAACTTACCTGAATCAACAGAAATGTTAAGAACAACAAATGGATACTGATGTCGATTATACATGTGGTAGACCTCGTTCACAAGTCTGGAGACCTGCACAAAATACAAGGAGAAGAAAAGAATATATGACAAATGTTCCCGGCCCCCCCACATTCTAACAACACACTATTCTAACCAACCAGCATGTTCTTAGAAGGGAATTTTTTTTGTTTTAATGACACAAGGTCTCGCCTTGTCACAGGCTGGAGTGCAGTGGTGCAATCATGGCTCACTGCAGCCTCAACCTCCCAGGCTCAAGTCGTCTTCCTGCCTCAGCCTGCCATGTAGCTTGGACTACAGGCAGGATTTCTTTTTTCTTTTTTTTTTTTTTTTGAGATGGGGTCTCACTCTTGTTACCCAGACTGGAGTGTAATGGCGCGATCTTGGCTCACTGCAACCTTCACCTCCAGGGCTCAAGTGATTATCCTGCCTCAGCCTCCAGAGTAGCTGGGATTACAGGCACACGCCACCACAACCAGATAATTTTTGTGTTTTTAGTAGAGACGGGGTTTCACCACATTGGCCAGGCTGGTCTCGAACTCCTGACCTCAGTTGATCTGCCTGCCTCGGCCTCCCAAAGTGCTAGAATTATAGGCGTGAGCCACTACACCTGGCCTAAGAATACATTTTTTAATAGCTTTACTGAGATATGACTAACATGGAATAAACTATACATATTTAAAGTGTGCAATTTCACAAATTTTGACATATACACAAACACCTGTGAAACTATCCCCACAATCAAGATAATGAATATATCCATCACCAAAAATTTCCTCACAACTCATGAAGTGATATTTCACTAATCATAGATCCCTAAAACTGAATTTTTCCAACCTAAAGTTGCTCTACGAGAAATTCTAGTGAAATGCGGGCACAGCTGAAATATTCATAAAACACATTCAACGTACATAAAAACGTATTTATGGCATTAAAATGTCATTAGAAATAAACCAAAATATCACATTAATTATTAATAGTTACAATTAATAATTATGAATCCATCACACTATAGGTTAAAAAATTTAGAAGATCAACCACATCTGGCAGATTACAAGCGAACTCTAAAGCATCACTGAAATACAGGGACCGGGAGTGGTGGCTCACGCCTGTAATCCCAGCACTTTGGGAGGCCAAGGCAAGTGGACTGCCTGAGCTCAGGAGTTCTCGACCAGCCCAGGCAACACAGTGAAACCCCGTCTTTACTCAAATACAAAAAATTAGCCGGGCATGGCAGCATGCGCCTGTAATCCCAGCTACTCGGGAGGCTGAGGCAGGAGAATTGCTTGAACCTGGGAGGTGGAGGGTGCAGTGAGCCGAGATCACGTCACTGCACTCCGGCCTGGGCGACAGAGCGAGACTCCATCTCAAAAAAAATAAAAAGAGAAAAAGAGAAACAAAAAATATTACTGAGGTACAATGTTGTGCTATAATCATATCAAGATGATCTGTTTAAATTTGAGGCAGAAGCAATCTGAACCCTTATTTTCCTAGGAAAATAGAAAGAAGGAAGAGAAAATATAGAAATCTGTAGAAAATATAGAAACCATGTAATCAGTTTATACTGAAAGGTGACACAGAATGTTATAAAATGTTTAGTTTCTTCAAATAGTTTTAGTTTTTACAATAATAAATATACTGGTAATTAATATGTGTTTATATATTTATGTATATGTACACACAACATATATAATGTATATATACACATACAAACACACTCACGTATATGCAATTTAAACAACTATACACAGAGGCCAGGCGTGGTGGCTCATGCCTGTAATCTCAGCACTTTGGGGGACCAAGGCGGGTGGATCACGAGGTCAGGAGTTTAAGACCATCCCGGCCACATGGTGAAATTCTGTCTCTACTAAAGATACAAAAAATTAGCCAGGCGTGGTGGCGCAGGCCTGTAATCCCAGCTACTTGGGAGTCTGAGGCAGCAGAATCGCTTGAACCCAGGAGGTGGAGGTTGCAGTGAGCCAAGATTGCGCCACTGCACTCCAGCCTGGGCGACAGGGCGAGACTCTGCCTCAAAAAAAACCCAAAAAACAACAACAAAAAAACTGTACACAGATAGATATGCTCCTTGACTTATGATAGGGTTATGTCCTGATAAACCCATAAGTTGAAAATATTGTATGTCAAAAATGCCTTTGTGATAACCTAACCTACTGAATGTCCTATCTCAGCCTTGCCTCAGAATACTTACATTAGTCTATAGGCAAAATAACACAATATCTATTTTATAATAAAATGTTGAGTATCTTCTGTAATTTATTGAATACTATACCGAAAAACAATGGTTCCATAGGTACTTGAAAGATGGTATCTACTGCAAAAATAACTTCTGCAACAAGGCAAAGTAGTAGAAAAATATTTTTTTTTTTTGGCTAGGCCCGGCGGCTCATGCCTGTAATCCCAGCACTTTTGGAGGCCCAGGCGGGCGGATCACAAGGTCAGGAAATCGAGACCTTCTTGGCTAACATGGTGAAACCCCGTCTCTACTAAAAATACGAAAAATTAGCCAGGCGAGGTGGTGGGCGCCTGTGGTCCCAGCTACTCAGGAGACTGAGGCAGGAGAATGGCGTGAACCCGGGAGGCGGAGCTTGCAGTGAGCCAAGATCGCACCAGAGTGACAGAGTGAGACTCCACCTCAAAAAGAAAAGAAAAAGAATTTTTTTTTGAGACACAGTCTCACTCTGTCACCCAGGCTGCAGTGCAGTGGCACAATCTCGGCTCACTGCAACCTCCATCTCCCATGTTCAAGCGATCCTCCTGCCTCAGCCTCCCATGTAGCTAAGATTACAGGCATGCGGCACCAGGCCTGGCTATCTTTTGTATTTTAGTAGAGACGGGGTTTTGTCATGTTGGCCAGGCTGGTCTCGAACTCCTGGCCTCAAGCAATCCACCCGCCTTGGCCTTCCAAAGTGCTGGGATTACAGGCATGAGCCACTGTTCCCGGCCAGAAAAATCTTCAGTTGAAACATCTTTTTTTTTTTTTTTTAGTTGAAACATCTTAAGTTGGGAGCCATCTGCAGTAGAATTCTGTAAATGCCCAAAATTAGTTAATGTTAAAGCCATGTTTCTCAAAGTCCCGAGTTCCATGTAAACTGCCTATTATCAGAAAAAAAGTTATCCATTAAAAGTCAAAGGCATAAAGAATAAACTAATACAAAAAAATTGTAAATACCTTTGCTGGGTCACAAGGCCGCCGGTTGATAAAGAAAAACTGTCTGTCTGTTGAACTCCTTCCAACTCCATGCGCGCATTGTGAAATGAAACCTGAGATGCTATTCAACATTAATATGGTGAGGACAGGATTCCAGAGTGAAAAGGATTAGAAATATGATCACATGGCAAATTCTTTTTTTTTTTTTTTTTTTTTTTGAGATGGAGTTTCACTCTTATTGCCCAGGCTGGAGTGCAATGGCACGATCTCGGCTCACTGCAACCTTCATCTCCCAGGTTCAAGCGATTCTCCTGCCTCAGCCTCCCCAGTAGCTGCGATTACAGGCATGCACCACCACGCCTGGCTGACTTTTTTTGTATTTTTAGTAGAGATGGTGTTTCACCATGTTGGTCAGGCTGGTTTTGAACTTGTGACCTTGTGATCCGCCCGCCTCGGCCTCCCAAAGTGCTGGGATTACAGGCATGAGCCACCACGCCCGGCCAACATGGCACATTCTTAAAGTGAAATGAAAACAAAACCCCAGGTGACGTGCTGATAAGTATCACTATTGCAGTGCATGGGTATCTGTGCTCCAAATCTTGATGAGTCATCAAAGAACCAGACCTTCTGGAATGCTCTGAAGCTCCTACAGTCAAGCAATGCACCACAGGCGATGCAGTGGGTCCAACACTGATGTGTTGCAGCTCTCCTTATCCTTCCTGATAAATCCTCCGTAAGAGGAGTGGGTCTCGCTTCAAATGCATTCTCAGAACCTCCATACTGCCGCCCCTGGTTTGTCAATGAAGTCTAACCACTTGTGCTCAGGATTCTGCCCACATTCCCTCCCCTTTCACAATCTCCCGGTTAGGAAGCTTGTATCTCACATCTTAGTAAAGCGCTTGCTTCACATGAGACCCACCCCGGGGACACCGGCGTTTCCGGAAGAACACCACCTTCACACGAAGACACGAAGCTCCGTGTTTACAATCTCAGGCACAGGCCAAAAGCAAGTGGAGGAAGAATAAGAAATATAGATCTAAACGCAAAAAAACAAACAAAAAGAAATACAGATCTTAGGCTCGGTGCGGTGGCTCATGCCTGAAATCCCAGAGCCTTGAGAGGCCACGGGGGGCGGATAACCTGAGGTCAGGAGTTCAAGACCAGCCTGCGCAACAAGGTAAAACCCCGTCTCCACTAAAAATACAAAAAATCAGCCAGGCCTGGTAGCCCCAGCTTCTCAGGAGGCTGAGGCAGGAGTATCGCTTGAACCCGGGAGGCAGAGGTTGCAGTGAGCCAAGATCACGGCACTGACCTCCAGCCTAGGCAACAGAGCGAGACTCCATCTCAAAAAAAAAAAAAACCCAACATATATATATAATATACAATATACAATATATAATATGTATTATATACAATATATAGTATGTTGTATGCTATATATTATACACAATATATTATATATAACATATAGTATATATTATATATATTTTATAAATATATATTTTATATATATTATATATATAGAGAGAGAGAGAGATAGAGGGAGAGAGACAGAGAGATCTTTACAGGACCAATCCCATTTATGGAAGTGTCTATTTTCTTCTTTTTTTTTTTTTTTGAGACTGAGTCTCCCTCTGTCGCTCAGGCTGGAGTGCAGTGGCAAGATCTTGGCTCACAGCAAGCTCTGCCTCCCGGGTTCATGCCATTCTCCTGCCTCAGCCTCCCGAGTAGCTGGGACTACAGGCGCCTGCCACGACACTCAGCTAATTTTTTGTATTTTTAGTAGAGACGGGGTTTCACCGTGTTAGCCAGGAAGGTCTCGATCTCCTGACCTTATGATCCGCCCACTTCAGCCTCCCAAAGTGCTGGGATTACAGGCGTGAGCCACCGCGCCTGGCCAGGAAGTGTCTATTTTCTTACACTAAAACTAATGACACTGAACTGCCTTCATCAGATGCCAAAAAAGTTAAAATCATTTAAAATGATACAATAATTTAAAAGTTAGTCTAACTAACCAGAGCCTTAAAGAAGACTAACTCAACAGAAAACCACCTGAAATGTACCAGTTACTGGGAACATGGTTTTAATTAAGTAACTGAGTCCCTTGTATAAATCATCCTTCTTAGCAATAGCACTGCTCACAGTTTTATAAAGGACATAAAAGACTATTATCCCTAGCCAGGCGTGGTGGCTCATGCCTGTAATTCCAGCACTTTGGGATGCCAAGGTGGGCGGATCATCTGAGGTCAGGAGTTTGAGACCAGCCTGGTAAACATGGTGAAACCTCGTCTCTACTGAAAATACAAAATTAGCCAGGCGTGGTGGTGCACGCTGTAGTCCCAGCTACTCAGGAGGCTGAGGCGGGAGAATTGCTTGAACTCAGGAGGCAGAGGTTGCAGTGAGCCGAGACAGCACCATCGCACTCCAGCCTGGGCAACAGAGTGAGACTCCGTCTCTAAAAAAAAAGAAAAAAAATCCATGAAACTATTAGCCCTAAAATCACTATCTTAAAAAAAAACAAAAACAAAAACAAAAAAAACCTCTCAGGATAAAATGTTCACTTGTAGTTCTCTTGCTAGCAATACTTACTAAAAAAGATTATGCAGAGCATCCGAACAGCTCAGACCATACTCTTCACACACGGAGTCACTAGGGGGCAGCTGAACAAAAGGAATGAGGCTTTGCAACTAAAAAAAAAAAAAAAAATTCACAGTTACTACAGTTACTTCCTAATAAAGACAGAGTGGACTTATCTGTTTTCTTTCTTAGTCAAGCTATCCGCACTACAAGCACAAAAAAATTAAAAGAATCTTTTTTTTTGTTTTGGTTTTTGAGACAGGGTCTCTCCCTCTATTGCTCAGGCTGGAGTGCAATGGTTCAGTCCTACCTCACTGCAGCGTCAAACTCGTGGGTTCAAGCCATTCTCCTGTCTAGCCTCCTGAGTGAGCAGCTGGGACTACATGTGCACATCACCACACCTGGCTAATTTTTTTATTTTTTTGTAGAGATGGGATCTTGCCGTGTTATCCAGGCTGGTCTTAAATTCCTGGGCTCAAGCGATTCTCCCACCTCAGAATTGTTGGCCGGGCGGTTCAAACACATAATCCCAACCATTTCTTCTCCTGAAGTGCTGGGATTACATGTGTGAGCCATCGGGACAACACTTTTGATTTTATGATACAAGAAAGACGAAACAAGTGGCTACTTATTCATAACCCACACACTGCCCACAATAACTTACACTTTTTCAGAGAGACAGTGAAAGGATGCAGTATATGAGTGTCTCTGGAAGAATAAAATGGAACACATTCAGCTCTCGAACATTAATTTTGTGATAGGTACTTTTTTTTTTTTTTAAGACGGTGTCTCGCTTTGTGGCTCAGGCTGCAGTGCAGTGGTGCAATCTCAGCTCACTGCAACCTCCATCTCCTGGGTTCCAGCAATTCTCCTGCCTCAGCCTCCCGAGTAGCTGGGACTACAGGCGCCCGCCACCAGGCCCAGATAATTTTTGTATTTTTAGTAGAGACAAGGTTTCACCATATTGGCCAGGCTGGTCTCAAACTCCTGACCTCATCATCTGCCCACCCTGGCCTCCCAAAGTGCTGGGATTACAGACGTGAGCCACTGTGCTGGTAGGCGCTTTAAAGATCGATTCTTAGTATGGGCGCAGTGGCTCACGTCTGTAATCCTAGCACTTTGGGAGGCTGAGGCAAGCTGATCACTGGAGGTCAGGAGTTCGAGACCAGTCTGGCCAACAAGATGAAACCACGTCTCTACTAAAAATACAAAAAATTAGCTGGGCCTGATGGCACGTGCCTGTACTCCCAGCTACTCAGGAGGCTGAGGCAGGAGAATTGCTTGAACCCAGGAGGCAGAGGTTGCAATGAGCCGAGATCACGCCACTGCATTCCAACCTGGGTGATAGAGCAAGACTCTGTCTCAAAAAAAAATAAAATAAAATAAAATCGACGGGCGCAGTGGCTCACACCTGTAATCCAATACTTTGGGAGGCCGAGGCGGGTGGATCACGAGGTCAGGAGTTCAAGACCAGCCTGGCCAACATGGTGAAACCCCGTCTCTACTAAAGATACAAAAAATTAGCTGGGCATGGTGTCACGCGCCTGTAATCCCAGCTACTCAGGAGGCTGAGGCAGGAGAATTGCTTGACCCTGGGAAGCAGAGGTTGCAGTGAGCCCAGAGAGCACCACTGCACTCCAGCCTGGGTGACAGGGTGAGACTCTGTCTCAAAAAAAAAATAAATAAATTCTTAGATTTTATTCTCCATTCTACTGGAAGAGACAATGGAAACCTGCCACAATATCTAGAGCAATAAGAGGCGTTGAAGTAACCAACCAACACTACCTGCTTCTGTCCAAACACAGAGCCGATATTTTCCTTTATGCTGGGGCTTCCACCTGTGCACACCACAGGCTGTCGTTTTCCTTGTCCAAGCTGATTGGTGCAACTTACACGGATGCCTGCTGAAATGATACAGTAGGCCTGTAAGACCTGGACCATTTTGGCATATTCCTGTTTAAAAAACACAAACACAATATTCTATGTTACTTTAATATTGTAGGAATTACACAGCTCAAGTTATAACATCCAATGCAAGGTTCTCACATCATCGCACAAATCAAGGGAAGCACTGTTGACAGAATGAGCTGTAAAGAAGTATCTTCCTATATTCTACAGAAGGAACGCAGAGCTTTTGGCTCCTGGTCACAGTCCTCTCACTTCCCAATGTGCCATGTGTCCTGGTAAAAGTACAGCCTGCAATCCCGGGTGCTCAGGAGGCTGAGGGCAGGAGGATCACTTGAGACCAGGAGTTCAGGACCAGCCTGGGCAACACAGCAAGACCCTGTCTCTACAAAAAATTAAAAAAAAAAAATTAGCCGGGCGTTGTGGCATGCGCCTGTAGTCACAGTTACTCAGGAGGCTGAGGTGGGAGGATCACTTGAGCCCAGGAGTTCGAGGCTGCCGTGAGCCATGATTGCACCACTGCACTCCAGCCTGGCTGACAGAGAGAGGTCCTATCTCTAAAAATGAAAATTTAAAAACTGAAACGTACATTGTGTTTGATTTTATAATCTCTCCTTTTAAAACGTATCTTTGTATAATAGAAAGACTGGCACAAGCATTTTGATATGCAAAGAGATACACAAAAATGTTCACTGAAACAATCTCTATGAAAAAACAGAAATGACCTAAGCAAGCATCATCAAGGAGTTAGTTAATTAATTATGGTATAGCCATACTGCAGCAGAATGACAAAGCATAAGGCAGTGCACACCGACTAAAGAAGACAATCACAATATGCTAAGTAAAGAGTCAGTTATACGGCCAGGCATGATGGTTCACAGCTGTAATCCCAGCACTTTGGGAGGCTGAGGCGGGAGGATCGCTTCAGCCCATGAGTTTGAGACCTGCCTGGGCAACACAGATGGACCCATCTCTACAAAAAATACAAAAATTAGCTGGGCATGGTAGCACGGGCCTGGAGTCCCAGCTACTTGGGAGGCTAAAGTGGGAGGATCCATTAAGCCTGGGAGATCAAGGCTGCAGTAAGCTGAGATTGTGCCACTACATTCTAGCCTGGGTGAGAGAGCAAGACCCTGTCTCAATTAAAAAAAAAAAAAAAAGCAAAAAAAACTTTCAACCACATACAATTCTGTATTACTTGCATGCTGTACATTCTGTATTACTTGCTTTCATTATATTAACTTATGAATGTATCTTGAAAATTATTCCAACAGTTACAAACACATGAAATTAAAAGGAGTCTGAAAAGATATACAAACTGTAAGTAATGGTTATCTTTAACAAACGTAAGTTCTACATTCCTGTATTTTGCTAAGGCACTAACTTTTTTACCATAAAATACAAAAAAAGAGTAAGTTTTCTCTATTTTAAAAAATTTCAATTTTGAAAAAATGTAATAAAGTTAAAATTAGCAGCCGAGTGCAGTGGCCTATAATCCCAACATTTTGGGAGGCTGAGGCAGGCAGATCACTTGAGGTCGGGGTGCAAGACCAGCCTGGCCAACATGGTGAAACCCCATCTCTACTAAAAACACAAAAATTAGCTGGGCGTGGTGGCGCACACCTATAATCCCAGCTACTCGGGAGGCTGAGGCAGGAGAATCACTTGAACCCAGGAGGCGGAGGTTGCAGTGAGCCGAGATCACACCACTGCAATCCAGCCTGGGTGACAGAGTGAGAAGACTCCATCTAAAAAAAAAAAAAAAAGTTAAAATTAGCACCAAATGCTTTACAGGTAAAAAAAAGTTTTTAGCTGCATATGTTTAAATAACTTTTTAGATTATAAAAAATATACATACAAAACAGGCACAAAGAAGACAGCAAAAACTGCATGGGATCTCACATCCAAGGATAACCGCTGAGAACATGAAAGTGCTGACTCTTCCAGCCTTTACTATACACATCTAGGCCTGTTGTTTTGTTTTTATAAAACTGTAATCATGTAATACAGACAGTTTTATAATCCGCTTTTTAAACACAACAATTATATAACATTTAGCTGTTTTCATTTGCATTCAAATTCATAAGGGTTCCAATAACTCGTTTCTCAGAAAACCAAGAGAAATATTCTTTTTTTTTTTTTTTTTTTTGAGACGGACTCTGGCTCTGTGCTCAGGCTGGAGTGCAATGGCGTGATCTCAGCTCATTGCAACCTCTACCTCCCAGATTCAAGTGGTTTTCCTGCCTCAGCCTTCCCAGGAGCTGGGACTACAGACGCACGCCACCAGGCCCAGCTAATTTTTGTATTTTTAGTAGAGACAGGGTTTCACCACTTTGGCCAGGATGGTTTCGATCTCTTGACCTCGTGATCTGCCCGCCTCAGCCTCCCAAAGTGCTCGGATTACAGGCATGAGCCACGGCGCCTGGCCAAGAAATATTCTTATTAAAATGTAAGTACATAAGGCCAGGCCTGGTGGCTCACGCCTGTAATCCCAGCACTTTGAGAAGCCGAGGTGGGTGGATTACCTGAGGTCAGGAATTCCAGACCAGTCTGGCCGACACGGTGAAACTCCGTCTCTACTAAAAATACAAAAATTAGCCAGGCGTGGTGGCACACGCCTGTAATCCCAGTTACTCAGAAGGCTGAGGCAGGAGAATCGCTTGAACTCGGGAGGTGGAGGTTGTAATGAACCGAGATTGGCCACGGTACTCCAGCCAGGGCACCAACGTGATACTCCATCTCAAAAAAAGATAAAAATAAAAAATAAATATATACGTATATATATTTTTCCAGACAAGGTCTTACTCTGTCTCCCAGTCTGAAGTGCAGGGGTGCAGTCATAGCTCACTGCAGCCTCGAGTTCCTGGGCTCAAGTGATCCTCCCACTTCAGCCTCCCAAGTAGCTAGATACTACAGGTGCATGCCACCATGCCCAGTCAATTTTTTTTTTTTAATTTTTCATAGAGACAGGGTCTCACTATGTTGCCCAGGCCTAATAAACACTATGTGATGAAAAGAAAAAAGTACATCATCCTAAAGTCTTTAATGTTAAGTCTTTAATGAGAAATGCAAATAAATCATGTCTCAGTAAATTACGGGAAGAGAATCAACAGCAGAATAAACATCTTTAGTAAATCTTTTGCTCACGTGCATTAACCAATACTCTTGAAAACCAGGATTAATTTGCTGTACCTTCTTAATATTCCTTTGAAATTCCTTATGGCGCACAGGTAGTGTAGAAAATAACTGCTGGATGCTGACTGTGGTCCCTCTGGGGCGGGGGTAGGGGGCTTTCTGGATGATTTTTCCATTGTGATCAAACACCAGTCGAGTCCCAACCTTTGCCAATGCGTGGCAGGTGGAAATGGTGACGTCGCTGTGAGAGAATACCAGGCATGGTGTGTTCAGTGAAAGGCCCATGATGTTGGGCACTGACTCCTCTTTCCTTCGCTTGCTTTTCCCTCAAAACTTTCCTAAAAAAAGCTGATGATCCCTTTGAGATCATCAAGATTTAAACGGTTGAGGAGTCATCATAAAATCTAAGGTTTGGCATCTAAAAGACAGTGAGACAGAGAGCACTAAACATGCTTTGTTTTGATAAGAGCTTTGATTTTGTTTTTCAGCTTGAACTGCAAAACCGTCAATGATCTCAAGATTCATTTATTCACAAATGGAGATTTGTTTTGTTATTACTCTTCGAACAAATTTTTTTAAAAGAATCCAAAATACATTATAATTAAAATGTGTATGTAGGGCAGAGTGCGGTGGCTCATGCCTGTTATTCCAGCACTTTGGGAGGCCGAGGCGGGCAGATCACTTGAGGCCAGGAGTTCGAGACCAGCCTGGGCAACATGGCAAAACCCCATCTCTACTAAAAATACAAAAATTAGCCAGGAGTGGTGGTGCATGCCTATAGTACCAGCTCCTCAGGAGGCTCAGGCACGAGAATCACTTGAACCTGGAAGGCAGAGATTGCAGTGAGCCGAGACTGTGCCACTGCACTCCAGCCTGGGTGACAGAGCAAAACTCTTTCTAAAAAAAACATATATATATACACACACACACATATATACACATACATATATATATTTGTATATAATTATGAAAATTTAGTATCTGTGCTATAATTAAATAGTGCTTTGGTTAAATGTTTCCCTAAAAAACTGATAATGAAAACCAATGGTAACTATCATTTATTATCTATATGTTATGTTAAAATTGAGAAGTTATTGTTTTAATAAGGGTAACCATTTTTTTAAACAATACTATTTGCTTCATTTCATTTATTTATTGCTCACATTTCAGAAGTACTATGACTTACACTGGCAGCGAGACAAAGCAGAATTCAGAAGCTAGAAGTTGAGATGTTGAGATAGAAAATTGTAAAGAATAACGATTCCAATTAATTTTCAGAGAGGTTTTTCTAAGGGGTCAAGTGAATGGATAAAAATATTGTATCACCTCAGTGCACAAAGTGAGCTCAGAGCTTCCCCCCGAAAGCCAAAAGTTTCAACCTGAGTTAGGTCAGCAAACTCTTGAATCTTAGATGTGTGATGTTTCAGAGCTGAAAGACAGTGTAAAGTAAGGATTAAGATATCTCAAGTGCTATAACAACAAATATACATGGTATCTAGTAACTGGCTTTAAAAAACTGCTTTTGCGTTTCCCAAGACAGTGTTACTCACAATGCTGGGACATGTGGCCCAATTATTTTATAATAGGATCAGAAAAAGTCAACTTACTTAAGCCTTCGAAGTTTTCTTCTTCTACCCCACATCCATTGTCTGAAACTTCAATGAGATCCACTCCATAGTCCTTAAGCTTTAGATCTAGAAAATTTAAAATATTTACATATTTATTAAAAATGGACCCATGCTATAAGTTTTTACATTGACATTATTTATAACATATGCAAATGTAAGAGTCATAACAATACCTTTAGTTACATGTACTAGTGTCGTTTTGTATATTTCATTTTTATAAAGTCCTTTCTGGTTATTTACTAGCCTAGACTAAATAGTTTAGCTTTTTCTTTCTTTCCTCTTTTTTTTTTTTTTTCCCCTAGGCTAGTCAAGTGAAGCAGTTGGAGTGGAAAAGGAACAAAAAAAAAATCTGTAACTGGTTGTGATCAATTAGTTGTAAAACCGTTGCACTTTGACCAGCCTTTTCTTTTGAAAGAAATAATTTTAACATACCCAGTAAAGAGAACAGAGGCTGGGCACAGTGGATCATGCCTGTAATCCCAGCACTTTGGGAGGCCAAAGCGAGCAGATCACCTGAGGTCAGGAGTTGGAGACCAGCCTGACCAACATGGAGAAATTCTGTCTCTACTAAAAATACAAAATTAGCCAGGCTTGGTGGTGCATGCCTGTAATCCCTGCTACTCGGGAAGCTGAGGCAGGAGAATCGCTTGAACCCAGGAGGCGGAGGTTGCAGTGAGCCGAGATCGTGCCATTGCACTACAGCCTGGGCAACAAGAGCAAAACTCCACCTCCAAAAATAAAAAGAGAGAATGGGTTCTGGAATCAGACTTCCTGGATCCTATTTTATTAGCTTTATAATCTCAAAAGAAGGAAATTTACTGTCCCTTAATTTCCTCATCTGTAAAATGGAGATAATAAGTTCTATCTCGCCGGGCGCGGTGGCTCAAGCCTGTAATCCCAGCACTTTGGGAGGCCGAGACGGGCGGATCACGAGGTCAGGAGATCGAGACCATCCTGGCTAACACGGTGAAACCCCGTCTCTACTAAAAATACAAAAAACTAGCCGAGAGAAGTGGCGGGCGCCTGTAGTCCCAGCTACTTGGGAGGGCGAGGCAGGAGAATGGCGTAAACCCGGGAGGCGGAGCTTGCAGTGAGCTGAGATCCGGCCACTGCACTCCAGCCTGGGCGACAAAGCGAGACTCCGTCTCAAAAAAAAAAAAAAAAAGTTCTATCTCATAAAGTTATTCTGCAGATTAACTTTTTATGTTTTTTTATTTTATTATTTTCTTTTTCCTTGTCTTTTTTTTTTTTTTTTGAGATGGAGTTTTGCTCATCACCCAGGCTGGAGTACAGTGGCATGATCTTGGCTCACTGCAACCTCCACCTCTCAGGTTCAAGCAATTCTCCTCCCTCAGCCTCCTGAGGAGCTGAGATTACAGCCATGCACCACCACATCTGGCTAATTTTTGTATTTTTAGTAGAGGCAGGGTTTCACCATGTTGGTTATGCTGGTCTCGAACTCCTGACCTCAAATGATCAGCCCCCCCCTCAGCCTCCCAAAGTGCTGGGATTACAGATGTGAGCCACTACTCCAGGCCTATTTTATTTTATGTTTTTGAGACGGAGTCTTGCTCTGTCCTCAGGCTGGTGTGCAGTGGCACGATCTCAGCTCACTGCAACCTCCGCCTCCCGGGTTCAAGCAATTCTCGTGCCTCAGTCTCCCAAGTAGCTGGGATTACAGGCTTCTGCCACCAGGTCCAGCTAATTTTTGTATTTTTAGTAGAGACAGTTTTACCACTTCGGACAGTCTGGTCTTGAACTTCTGACCTCAGGTATCCACTCGTCTTGGCCTCCCAAAGCGCTGGGATTACAGGCGTGAGCCACCACGCCCGGCCTACTTTATTTTTTAATAGAGATGAGGTCTCACCATGTTGGCCAGGTTGGTCTTGAACTCTTGGCCTCAAGCAATTCCGCCATCTCAGCCTCTCAAAGGGCTAGGATTACAGGCATGGGACACCACGCCTAGCTATTTTGCATATTAAATATGTCTGTGTAATTCTTAGCATAAAACCTGCCTGGCACACCATAAGAACACAATTATTACTACCTAGCTAAGTACTAGGCACATAATAGGTACTAATTTTAACTTAAAAATAATACTTTATTACTACATCAACACTTGACAGTCGTGTTTCAATAACAAATGTTTCTTGACTACAACATTCACTGATCATTTCTTGTGGCTTAAAACTCTCCCAAACTTACCAATATTAGTGGCACCAGCATCCAGACTGTTTTCTACTAACTCCTTCACTGCAGTGCTTAGACTCAGTACCACCTGCCCAGAGCAAATCTGATGGACTGACTTCCGATCAATAGGTTTGATGGCCTTAGCAGGTTCTGTACTAAAGAAATCAGTTACAAGAAACAAAGCAAATATTCAGCTATATATTTTCATCCTGATTTTCACTGTGGGAAATGACTCAACACTGTAAATAGTTTATGGGTCTAATCTAATCATTTATTATATTAGCAAATACATTTATTATATCCAGAAATAGAAACACTGTTTTACAATCCTTAAACATGTACCCAAAATACTTCTGGATAGATACTTCAAATTCAACACATCCTTACTATCTAATTATACTAGGATCCACATGGAGAAAACATACATTGTATCTCTCAAATTACCAAAATCTTTGGCAACAATGGTGTCTTCTTTCTTGAAAAGTGAAACGATGACTGGCTGCCGTGGCTCATGCCTGTAATCCCAGCACTTTGGGAGGCAGAGGTGGGTGGGTCACTTGAGGTCAGGAGTTCGAGACCAGCCTGGCCAACATGGTGAAATCCCGTCTCTACTAAAAATACAAAAAATTAGGCAGGCATGGTGGTGGGCACCTGTAATCCCAGCTATTCAGGAGGCTGAGGCAGGAGAATCGCTTAAACCCGGGAGGCGGAAGTTGCAGTGAGCCGAGATTGCGGCATTGCACTCCAGCCTGGGCGACAGAGCAAAAAAAAACAAACAAAGTGAAAGCAACATAATTTCCCACATAATTAGAAAAACCAACAGTATGCTGGGAAATACACAATGTTTAAGTCAAAATCATCTCGGAAATTGGGTACCAGTTATATAACGATTCCTTATACACAGTTGCCTTTGATACCCTACTCCAAATTGAAGCTGCCAGCTGCTGTCTCAGCAAAGACCCTCAAAGTTCTTGCTGTACCAGCTTTAAGAGTTTTATAACGGTTTCATCTCCCCTCATTCCCTGCTCCAATCCATCCTCCACTCTATCACCAGAGCTATTTTTGAAATCACAGATCTGGTCAAATAATTTTTCTGCTTAAAAATTTACAAGTGCCCCACTTCCTACTATACGAAATTTAAAATCTAGTCCTCACTGCGCCCAAAACTACCTTCTTTTCAGAATCTCTCTAATCCTTTCCCTTCATCAAGTCCCCTACATTAATATTATTATTATTATTATTATTATTATTTGAGACAGAGTCTCACTCTGTTACCCAGGCTGGAGTGCAATGGCATGATCTTAGCTCACTGCAACCTCCGTCTCCCAGGTTCAAGCAATTCTCCTGTCTCAGCCTCCCAAGTAGCTGGGATTACAGGCGCCCACCATCACACCCGGCTAATTTTTGTGTTTTTAGTAGAAACCGGGTTTCACCATGTTGGCCAGGCTGGTCTTGAACTCCTGACCTCAGGTGATCCGCTTGCCTCAGCCTCCCAAAGTGCTAGGATTACAGGCGTGAGCCACCGCAACCGGCCGTGCCCTACATTGTACCACACTGAACAATTGCTTCCTGAACATCACAAGCTCTTTTAGACACTACAGTGTATAAGCAGGTCTCTGTCTAAACTGCTCTCCTCTTCCTCCTCTGCCTAACCAATGTCTGCTCATCCAAAGAATGTATCCTGTGTGTTCACTAACTTAGCAATTTGCAGTAAACAGTTTGATAACTTGTTAAGAGAAGGCAGGAAACCTCCATGAAAGAGAAATCACTGGGTATTTCCTACAGCATTTAACACATGGTAGGCCTTCAATAAACCCTTGTGAAATAAACAAACCTCTTTACTCTTCATTCTACCCTGCTAAGAATCTCACCCAAGTCTGTCTACCATGTGAAACTGCAGATGACCTCACAGAAAATGGAAAGAAGTATCTCTAAAAATAAGTTTATTTGGCAACACACTATAGGCTACTGGTCCACTTTTTCTTTTTTTTGAGACGGAGTCTTGCTGTGTCGCCCAGGCGGTACTGCAGTGGTGCAATCTCAGCTCACTGCAACCTCCGCCTCCTGGGTTCCAGAGATTCTCCTGCCTCAACCTCCCAAGTAGCTAGGATTACAGGCTCCCGCCACCACGCCCGGTTAATTTTTGTATTTTTAGTAGAAACCGTATTTCACCATGTTGGCAAGGCTGGTCATGAACTCCTGACCTCATGAATCACCCGCCTTGGCCTCCCAAAGTGCTGGGATTACAGGGGTGAGCCACCGGGCCCGGCCCACTTCAGATATTTATTTTGAGGAGAGAGCGCATTTAGATACAGACCCCAGATTTATTTAAATGTCTCAATACATTTAAATGTAGTTAACTAAATATATCTAATATATTTAAATACAGAAAGCAAATTTGCGTTTACAAATCTGACACGGAATGCAACTGTGCTAGCCAAGATTCGGTGTAGCTTACCAGCCAGAAATCACATACCCTAACAGGCAGAAATCACATACTCTAAAAGGTAGAAATGCATTGCATTTTTTAAAACTGCGCGGCTATGCAAATTAGGATGTGTCTGGACGCTCTACCATCCCCAAAACAACCTCAATTTTTTAAAAAGGCCAGGCACAGTGCATCACTCCTGTAATTCCAGCACTTTGGGGTGCCGAGGCGGGCGGATTGCTTGAGCTCAGGAGTTCGAGACCAGCCTGGGTAACATAGCGAAATCCCCGTCTCTACAAAAAAAAAATTAAAAATTAAATAATACAAAAATAAAAATAAAAGTGGAGAGAGAACAGGTAGAAAGAAAATGCATTCAGTCTATGCGGATTTCACGCTCCGGTTTCAAGTCCACGGCCCTGTGATGGGATGTGGGCAAAGCCTGTCTGGGACGGGCCGAACCCAACTCCTTACAGGGCCGAATCCTTTACCCGCAGCCCAGGACCCCGAAGGAGCTTGCCTCGGCCTCAAGGCGCACCCAAGGGGCACCGGATCGCTCGGGCGCTGAGGTCGCTGCTCCAGGGCCTCCACGCGGCGGCTTCGCCACGCCCCTCGGCCATGTTTCCCGCATTTCCAGGGAGGCTGGAACGCCGTGGGTGTCAAAGAGGGCGCGCGAGAGGGGAGACCGCGAGCCCGGCTCACCTCGAGCTCTCAGCTCGCTCCATGGATGCAACCCCGGTTGCGCCTCGGGACTGGGAAAGTTCCCTCCACGGCTCCCACAGGCGCTCCGCCTCCGGGGCTCCCATTGGCTGCTTTCGACGTTGTGCTCCACCCTTTCCGGGCGGGGCGGCAAAAATACTTCCCGTCTCTCCTTTTCGCCTATTGGCTCTGTCAAAGGTCGAGTCCATGACGTCAAAAAGCCTGGGTCAATCAGAGCACACCAGACTGCGTTTTCCCGAACGCCCGCAGCAGGGTCAGAAGGGAGGTGGCCGCCCTCCGTCGTGGCCTCTGACGGTTTTTGAGCGTTGGTGTCTGGCACGCGCTAGCCCCTCTTGCTTTGGTTCCGCCATGCCGATGTACCAGGTAAAGCCCTATCACGGGGGTGGCGCGCCTCTCCGTGTGGAGCTTCCCACCTGCATGTACCGGCTCCCCAACGTGCACTGCAGGAGCGGCGGCCCAGCGCTCGGCGCTGGCCACGTGCAGGTAGGAGCGCGGGGTCCCCCGCCCAGTGCGCACGCGCGGCGGCCGGCTGCCTGACCAGGTCCCCACAGGCCGGAGCGAATGCATCCCACCTGCTTCACGGCCCCACCCCGCTTCTGTGCCGGCCAGCCAGGGACTCACCCAAACTTTTCTCTTTTAAAGGATTTATCCAGGCCGGGCGCTGTGGCTCACGCCTGTAATCCCAGCACTTTGGGAGGCCGAGGCTGGCGGATCACCTGAGGTTAGGAGTTCGAGACCAGCCTGGCCAACATGGTGAAACCTCGGCTCTACTAAAAATACAAAAATTAGCCGGGTGTGGTGGCAGGCGCCTGTAATCCCAGCTACTCGGGAGGCTGAGGCAGGAGAATCGTTTGAACCCTGGAGGCGGGGTTTGCAGTGAGCTGAGATTGAGCCATGGCACTCGAGCCTGGGCAACAAAAGCGAAACTGTCTCAAAAAAAGAAAAAAAATATATATATATATATATATCTTTCCAGGTCGCGCGCGGTGGTTCATGCCTGGAATCTCAGCGCTTTGGGAGACCAAGGTGGGAGAATCGCTTGAGCTCCAAGAGTTTGAGACCAGCCTGAGCAACATGGCGAGACCCTTGTCTCTATTTTTTAAATGTTTTAATTAGGCCGGGCGCGGTGGCTCAAGCCTGTAATCCCAGCACTTTGGGAGGTCGAGACGGGTGGATCACGAGGTCAGTAGATCGAGACCATCCTGGCTAACACGGTGAAACCCTGTCTCTACTAAAAACTACAAAAAACTAGCCAGGCGAGGTGGCGGGCACCTGTAGTCCTAGCTACTCGGGAGGCTGAGGCAGGAGAATGGCGTGAACCCAGGAGGCGGAGCTTGCAGTGAGCTGAGATCCGGCCACTGCACTCCAGCCTGGGCGACACAGCAAGACTCCGTCTCAAAAAATTTAAAAAAAAAATTAAATGTTTTAATTAAAATAAAAATCTGTCCTTTTTTTATATATATATGGTTGCTTAAACATTTTAGTTCAGAGATTCTACCTTCTGAAAAGTGAATAGCACATAAATGCTCATTTTCAGGAATTACAAAGCGAACCCCAGGGTCACGACGGCCCAGGTTGACACACATTGTCACCCCTCCATTCTTTCCACTTCAACCTTCCCTCCCCACCCCCAACCCCAGGTCTTGATTTTTTATGGTAATTATGTCCTGCTTGTCTCTATTATTTTGTCAACTCAGTATTTATCCCTAAACAATATAGTCTGGTTTTTTGGGTTTTTTTGTTTTTTTCAGACGGAGTCTTGCTCTGTCGCCCAGGCTGGAGTGCAGTAGTGTGATCTCAGCTCACTGCAACCCCTGCCTCCCCGGTTCAAGCAATTCTCCCGCCTCAGCCTCCTGAGTAGCTGAGATTACAGGCATCGTCCACTGGACCCGGCTAATTTTTGTATTTTTAGTAGAGACGGGGTTTCACCATGTTGGCCAGGCTGGTCTCGAACTCCTGACCTCAAGCGATCCACCCGCCTCAATCTCCCAAAGTGCTGGGATTACAGGCGTGAGCCACTGCACCTGGCCCCTAAACAATTGATATATATATATATAAGCATACAGCATATAATCTGATGTGTCTGGCTTTTTTTTTTTTTTAAATGTAGAGATGGGATCTCACCCTATCTCTACCTAAAAAGTGGTTATCAAGAACGGAGGTGGTCTCGATCTCCTGGCCTCAAGTGATCCTCTAACCCCAGCCTCCCAAAGTGCTGGGATTACAAACATGAGCCACTGGTGCCCAGCCCTGGCTTCTTTTTTGTAGACATTATTTTAGGAGTCATTTTATTGTAACATCGGAAGTATTCATCTTCTCTGTAGTATACTGTTCTATTGCATGGCTCTCCACCATATACTTATCCATCCTACTTGCTCAGGGACACTGGATTGTTTTCCATTTTAACCTGCTATGAACAATTCTGTAGTGAATATTCTTATACAGAGCAGCAGGCATGGGGTATGTACTAATGAACGGGACTCCTGGCTCAGTGGCCCACCTGGCTTTCCACTCTACTAAATTGTTTTCCAGAGTTGTTATACTGGTTTACACACTTGCTCACCGCCCACCGGCTGGGTAGAAGAATTCCTGATATTTGCACCCTGCCCAAAACTGGTGGGTGTAGCGTGGTATCCTAGGGTAGTTTTAGTTTGGATTTCTCCAGACTTCTCTAAGTTGAGGACCTTTTCATATTCACTGGCCGCTGTGATTGCTCTTTTGTAATGTACCTGCTCAAGTCTTTCACTCTTTTCTCATTGCAAACATACATCCTAGGTTTCCAGCAGGAGAAACAGACCTGTCCATTCTGACACAAGATGGGTGAATCGGTAACTTTTTTGGTCTGTTTTCCCACTGCTTGTTATCCTTCTGCTTTCTTTAATGGCTTTCTGCCTAGATCAGGAGGGACGGACTTTCTTTTGAAACCCAGTAACACAACGTGTTATTTCAGTACAGAGCTAAGACAGAAATAGCAGACATGGTTCAATGGTCCCTGCACCTAGAGAGTGCCATGGAAACAGGGCCCAGTCACCCTCCAACTACACAGTCCCATGAAACCAGAAAGACAACCCAGGTTGGAGAATGTCACCTTTCATTGAAGGCCAAGTTTTGCAGAGTCTGTTTTACTTGTGTTTAAGTCTGCTGCCTAACTTCTTGTGGCCTTTTGCGAACTTACAACTTAGAGGACACGTAATCTCACTTTTCCAGCAATTTTTCTAGGAGATGATAACAATGTGTACAAATAATTAGCAATAAAACATCTTGGCCAGGCGCAGTGGTTCACGTCTGTAATCCCAGCACTTTGGGAGACCAAGGCAGGAGGATCACTTGAACCTAGGAGTTCAAAACCAATCTGGGCAACATGGTGAAACCCCATTTTTACAAAAAGTACAACACTTAGCCAGGTGTGGTAGCATGTGCCTGTAGTTCCAGCTACTCAGGAGGCTGAGGTGGGAGGATCACTTGATCCCAGGAGGTCAGGGCTGCATTGAGCTGTGATCGGCCCCTGCACTCCAGCCTGGGCAACGGAGTGAAGCCCCGTCTCAAGAAAAGCAATCAAGCATCTCCAGGGTAAAGGAGAGCAACATGAAGAATAAGCTGTTTATAAATACATATAAATTGAAACAAATTGATAAAAACAATATACCACATCACAATCTAGTCTCAGCAAGGAAAACAGCAGGCCAACATTACAAGGCACCAATGACATAAAACAGATCTTGAACATTTTGGTATTACTCAGATCATGAAGGACTAGATTAAGCTGCACTCAGGGCTTAAAAATCACAAGCCACATTACACGTATAGTACTTCAGACATTCTTCATTCCTGACTGAGTTGTTTTGTTTTTGAGACGGAATCTCGCTCTGTCGCCCAGGCTGGAGTGCAGTGTCGCGATCTTGGCTCACTGCAGCCGCCGTCTCCTGGGTTCAAGCAATTCTCCTGCCTCAGCCTCGCCAGTAGCTGGGATTGCAGGTGCCCGCCACCACGGCCGACTAATTTTTTGTATTTTTGGTAGAGACTGGGTTTCACCATGTTGGCCAGGCTGGTCTTGATCTCCTGACCTCAAGTGATCTGCCTGCCTTGGCCTCACAAAGTGCTGTGTTTACAGGCGTGAGCCACTGCGCCCGGCCCTGACTGAGCTTTGAATCCAGTAGGTGCATTTTTGGCCCTGTTGGAGCAGACACCCTACTGCCATTTGTGAAATTATACACAAACAATGTACAGATATAGGTTGGTTAAGAGAGATTGGAAATATGACTCAGGACTTAACCATTAAGTAACAGAATATTACACAGGTAGTAGCCCTCCCTGTTACACATCTTGCTTTCAAATTTATTTTCAGTCAGCACCTAATTTTTTTTTTTTTTGAGATGGAGTCGCCCTGTTGCTCAGGCTAGAGTGCAGTGGTGCGATCTCGGCTCACTGCACTCTCTACCTCCTGAGTCCAAGTGATTCTCCTGCCTCAGCCTCTGAGTAGCTGGGACTACAGGTGCCCACCACCAAGCCCAGCTAATTTTTGTGTTTCAGTAGAAATGGAGTCTCATCATGCTGTCCTCTTGAACTCCTGACCTCAAGTGATCCACCCGCCTGCCCCTTCCAAAGTGCTGGGCTTACAGGTGTGAGCCACCATGCCCGGCCAGCACCCAATAATTTAATTGGCATACTGAACTCTGTTCCACCCAGAAGTCAGTGGACTTCACATTGCTCTGCTGTTTGATCTTAAATAAGAGCAGCAGACTAGGAGAGGTGAGAAAGTGCTGATTAAGCCCGAGGGTAAATAGGAGTTAAGCAAACAAGAGAAGAGGGAAGAGCAATGCAGATAGAGGAAACGGCACGTGAAGATCCTGTGGTCCGAGCCAGCGTGGTGTTTTAGGAACTCGTAGGACAGTGTAGCTAGAGCACAGAGCAAAGGAGGAAATTGGGTGAGGTAAGGTAGCCAGAGGCCAAATGATACAAGATGTCTGTGAAGCCATGTTAAATGTTTGACATTTTATCCTAAGCACCTAGGTTAGCAAGGGGGAGACAGTGACAATATCAGAAATTTTTTTTTTGAGACGGAGTCTCGCTCTTGTCACCCAGGGTGGAGTGCAGTGGCGCGATCTCTGCTCACTGCAACCTCCGCCTCCCAGGTTCAAGCAATTCTCCTGCCTCAGCCTCCTGAGTAGCTGGGATTACAGGCACCCACACCACACCCAGCTATATTTTTTGTACTTTTAGTAGAGACAGGGGTTTCACAATATTGGCCAGGCTGGTCTCAAACTCCTGACCTCAGGTGATCTGCCCGCCTCGGCCTCCCAAAGTGTTAGGACTACAGGCATGAGTCACTGCGCCTAGCCCTGAGTTTCTTTTAAAAATCTTTCTAGCTGCCATCTTAAAGGATGGATTGCAGGGTGAACTAGAATAGGTGCAAGGTGGAATAGGCTAGGTGAAAAATGGTGGCCTGGCTGGGCATGGTGGCTCACGTCTGTCTTCCCAGCACTTTGGGAGCTGAGGTGGGAGGATGGCTTGAGGACAGGAGTTTGAGACCAGCCTGAGCAACATAGCACAGTTCTTTGTCTCTACAAAAAAAAAATTAAAAATTAGCCAGGCTTGGTGGTGCACACCTGTAGTCCCAGGCACTCAGGAGACTAAGGCAGGAGGATCAGTTGAGCCCAGGAAGTCGAGGCTGCAGTGGGCCATGATCACACTATTGCACTCCAGCCTGGGCAACAGAGTGAGACCCTGTCTCCAGGACAAAAGAAAAGCCAAGAAAATGATTTGGGGAATTGATTAGCTCCATGGGTATGCTTCCAAGCTAAAAAACTGTTTCAACCCGTGTTCCCTTTTCCCTATTTGTATAAATTACTGAGTTACATTCTCATTGCTACTTATTTAAGCAAAGTATTCTTAGTTAAGAACAAAGAACTAAAAATTGTGTTCATTTTATATCTTTCCCTGTTCTTAGACTAAATTACGTGAAATCGGAACCATACAATTTCAGAGTGGCTTTCAGCCACAACTTTTATTTAAGTTTTTTTTGTTGTTTTTATTTTTGTTTTTTTTTTGAGACAGAGTCTTGCTCTATCACCCAGGCTGGAGTGCAGTGGTGTGATCTCGGCTCACTGCAACCTCTACCTCCTGGATTCAAGCGATTCTCCTGCCTCAGCCTCCCGAGTAGCTGGGATTATAGGCACGCCCAGCTAATTTTTGTATTTCTAGTAGAGACAGGGTTTCACCATGTTGGCCAAGCTGGTCTTGAACTCCTGACCTCAGATGATCTGCCTACCTAGACCTCCCAAAGTGCTGGGATTACAGGTGTGAACCACCACACCCAGCCCATAATGTCTTCTTTTAAAGGGTGGGAGGTTTGATGAGTGCATGGCAAAGTAAGACAAGTGATCAAACTTAAACAACACTGTTCTGATGGGAGAGGAAATGAACATTTGGCTGTTGGTTTGTTTAGGAAGAGTCTAACCCATCTCTGCAAGCTCTTGAGTCCCGCCAAGATGATATTTTAAAACGTCTGTATGAGTTGAAAGCTGCAGTTGATGGTCTCTCCAAGATGATTCAAACACCAGATGCAGACTTGGATGTAACCAACATAATCCAAGCGGATGAGCCCACGACCTTAACCACCAATGTGCTGGACTTGAATTCAGTGCTTGGGAAGGTAAGTTCGTTTTGAAAGCTGAAATGTTAGTAGGTGCTGAGTGGTTAGTACAGGGAAATTGTGCTACTGTGATTAAAGCCTTAGCTTTCAGGGCGGGCACGGTGGCTCACGCCTGTAATCCCAGCACTTTGGGAGGCAGAGGCAGGCGGATCACGAGGTCAGGAGATCCAGACCGTCCTGGCTAACATGGTGAAACCACATCTCTACTAAAATACAAAAAATTAGCTGGGCATGGTGGCGGGCGCCTGTAGTCCCAGCTACTCAGAAGGCTGAGGCAGAAGAATGGCGTGAACCCGGGAGGCAGAGCTTGCAGTGAGCGGAGATCGCGCCACTGCACTCCAGCCTGCGCAACAGAGCGAGACTCCGTCTCAAAAAAAAAAAAAAAAAAAAAAAAAAGGCTTAGCTTTCTAATTTTCAAAGGCAGAGCCAAGAGCATATTCATATTTTTTTTCTCCTCTAAATGAGTGTGCCTTTGCACAGAACAGATTCCCAAGGCAGGAGTGAAGTCAAAACAAGCTCTAAAGCCTCTTCTTGACTTCTCAGACCAAGTAGAGGGCAGGGAGGATGTGTAGGCAGAGGAGGAGTGGAGGAAAGTTACAGCCTCTGCCAGTCCAGGCATGGGTCCAGCAGCCTCCGAGCCCTGGAAGAACAGATCTCAGCTTGTTTGCTCAGTGTTCCCCAGAGGTTCAGCAGAGGCAGCCCAGACTCTCTTTGATAGCAGGCCAACTTTCAGAACCGTGACTGCCCAAGCACAAAAATCCTACCCGTCCTTTTGAAATGTATTGCTCAGGCCAGTCATAGTCTCGTATTTCAAGTGCATTTTGCTTGAATTCAGTTTGCTGTATTACAAGTAAGTTGCATCAGCCGGCTCTCATGATTGAAGTTTACAGGCTTCAGCTAATTTAGGGGAGAATCTGATATGCAAAGAAAGACCATCTCGTTTGTTACAACGAAGTGGTATTTATTTGAGGATGCAAAAAGGGTTTGTCCCAAGAATCCCTACCAATAGCCTCCTCTAGAATGGGTGATAGAATAGCACGACTTAAAAGCCCTAAAAAATGCAAGCATTGTGGTGTCTCACCCAGGGCTGGGATATTTGGTAACCTCAGTACCTCTGCATTCATGTATTCCTTCCACTGCTCCCTCATTCATCCAGTACTTGTTGGCATGCACTGAGGACTCAGATGAGGCGCAACCAGGCCCTCAGGGAGCCGGAGCCTAGCAGATGAGTTTTTGAGCATGAGCAGCCATAACAGTCATTTCTCAGGGTGCTGGGGAGGCGTCTCAGAGCACGTGGTGCTCAAGATGAATTCTGATACCTCAGAAGACCCAGTGTCAAGTAATACAATATGTTCAGGGAACTGCAAGGCATTCCGCGTAGGCTGACGTGGGGGACATTGGTCAGGAGTGGCAGGCGGGGTACAGAAAGCCAAGGAGTTTGGCTGTGAGTGTTCACATCAGTGCATTCGTTATTACAAGTGAAAGTGTAGAAGAAATAAGAAAGTCTTTATCTAAAAAGGCTGTCATGCCTGGGTTTGGATTTATAACAGGCCCATCCCCCTGGACCTCTCATAGTACCCCATGCCAGAGTAAACTGTGGCCCTGAACCATTGCTTGGCCTCTGTACCCATGGGCCACTGGCACTGAGGAGGGTTACCCAGTGGGAAAAAACAAGGCTATGAGTCTGAGCACTTCAGTTAACACCTAGTATGTTAGAATCTCCCCATCTCTCATCACCAATGATACCTTGAGCCAACACCCCTTCTTAAGGGGTTCTTCATGGAAACATCTTAACACAAATTGGCTGTGGTCAGCTGTTGGAAAGATTCAGTAGCTGAAATAATTGCAGGTTAAAAGGGACAAATAGAACTGTCATTCCTGGCCGGGCGCGGTGGCTCAAGCCTGTAATCCCAGCACTTTGGGAGGCCGAGACAGGCGGATCACGAGATCAGGAGATCGAGACCATCCTGGCTAACATGGTGAAACCCCATCTCTACTAAAAAATTTTTTAAAACTAGCCGGGCGAGGTGGCGGGCGCCTGTAGTCCCAGCTACTTGGGAGGCTGAGGCAGGAGAATGACATAAACCCGGGAGGCAGAGCTTGCAGTGAGCTGAGATCATGCCACTGCACTCCAGCCTGGGCGACAGAGCAAGACTCCGTCTCAAAAAAAAAAAAAAAAAAAAAAAAAAAAAGAAGTGTCATTCCTAGGCCAGGCACCATGGCTCCCATCTGTAATACCAGCACTTTGGGAGGCCAAGACAGACAGGTCATTTGAGGTCAGGAGTTTGAGAACAGCCTGGGCAACATGGCAAAACCCCATCTCTACTAAAAATAATTAAAAAAAAAAATTAGCCGGGCGTGGTGGCAGGCACCTGTAGTCCCAGCCACTCAGGAAGCTGAGGCAGGAGAATCACTTGAACCTGGGGAGGCAGAGGTTGCAGGGAGCAGAGATCATCTACTGTACTCCAGCCTGTGTGACAGAGTGAGACTCTGTCTCCAAAAAAAAAAAAGAGTGTCATTTCTGATACGCTGTTTTATTTGACAGTGGAGTCAACTTTTTATTCGTTGGGGATAAGGGGGTGGAGTCAGCTCATATCCCAGCTCCACTCCATCCTGAGCGAGTGGCCTTGGAGAAGTTACTGGCTGCAACCTGCAGAAGATGCTAGTGCCTTCTTCATGGAAGTGGAGGAGTCAGATAACCCTAGTTAGGTTCTTAGACTCGCACCCGGCACAGTGGCACTCTCTGATTACTGTTATTCGTACATTGTCTTGCTCTTTCCCCAGGATTATGGGGCGCTGAAAGACATCGTGATCAACGCGAACCCGGCCTCCCCTCCCCTCTCCCTGCTTGTGCTGCACAGGCTGCTCTGTGAGCACTTCAGGGTCCTGTCCACGGTGCACACGCACTCCTCAGTCAAGAGTGTGCCTGAAAACCTTCTCAAGTGCTTTGGAGAACAGAATAAAAAACAGCCCCGCCAAGAGTATCAGCTGGGATTCACTTTAATTTGGAAGAATGGTAAGTAGATGGGACTGAGTCAGACTTACACACAGCTGCCCCTTGAACACCACGAGTTTGACCTGCATGAGTCCATTTACATGTGGATTTTTTTCTTTTCTTTTCTTTTCTTTTTGAGACAGAGTCTCGCTGTGTCACCCAGGCTGAAGTGCAGTGGCACAATCTTGGCTCACTGCAACTTCCACCTCTGGGTTCAAGCGATTCTCCTGCCTCAGCCTCCTGAGTAGCAGGCATTATAGGCGCGTGCCACCATGCCCAGCTAATTTTTTTCATGTTTTTAGTAGAGACGGTTTCACCACGTTGGTCAGGCTGGTCTCAAACTCCTGACCTCGTGATCCACCTGCCTTGGCCTCCCAAAGTGCTGGAATTACAGGCGTGAGCCACCGTGCCTGGGCCTCGTGGATTTTTTTTCAAATAACTATCTTGGAAAATTTTTTGGAGATTTGCAACAATTTGAAAATACTGGCAGACAAACCACATAGCCTAGAAATATCAAATCAAGGCTGTGCGCAGTGGCTCACGCCTGTAATCCCAGCTCTTTGTAAGGTCAAGGCAGGCGGATCACAAGGTCAGGAGTTCGAGACCAACCTGACCAACATGGTGAAACCCCGTCTCTACTAAAAATACAAAACTTAGCCAGGTGTGGTAGCGGGTACCTGTAATCCCAGCTACTCGGGAGGTGGAGGCAGGAGAATCTCTTGAACCCAGGAGGTGGAGGTTGCAGCCAGCCAAGATCATGCCATTGTACTCCAGCCTGGGCGACAGAACAAGACTCCATCTCAAAAAAAAAAAAAAAAAGAAAGAAAAATATCAAAACAAGAAAAAGCTATGAGGCATAAAATATTTACATACTAGTCTATTTAATTTGCTACCACAAAATGTACACAAATCTATTTTAAGAAGTTAAAATGTATCAAAACTTACACACACACTATACATGGCACCACCTGCAGTTGAGAGAAATGTAAACAAACGTGAAGATGAGCATGAAATCCCAACTGCGTAACATTAACTGTAGAACAAACATACTGTACTGCTGGAATAATTTAACAGCCGCCTCAAGCGTGGGGAGTGTCTGCTTCATTCTGCTTCAGACACCCCGTGACACCAGTCATCTCGGTGTGAGCAGCTAATTCACCTCTCCAGGAAATTGCATGTTGCAGTCAAAAGCGATCTCTTGGGAGGCCAAGGCGGGTGGATCACGAGGTCAGGAGATCGAGACCATCCTGGCTAACACGGTGAAACCCCGTCTCTACTAAAAAATACAAAAAAAATTAGCCGGGCGTGGTGGCGGGCGCCTGTGGTCCCAGCTGCTCAGGAGGCTGAGGCAGGAGAATGGCATGAACCTGGGAGGCGGAGCTTGCAGTGAGCCGAGATTGCACTACAGCACTCCAGCCTGGGCGACAGAGCGAGACTCCGTCTCAAAAAAAAAGTGATCTCTTGAGGTTCTTGGGTATTTTTCATCATGTTTTGGGTATGTTTCCATCGTGCATTGCCATAAACCTTGACTAACACTGTAGGGCACTTACAAAGTGTCTCTTGTGATACTGAAAGTGCTCCCAAGAAGCAGAGAAAAGCCATGATATTACATGAAAAAGTTGAATTGCTTGATATGTACCAGAGGTCTGCAGCTGCCTCTTCAAGATAAATGAATTCAGTGTAAGAACCATTGTTTTAAAAAAAGGGAAATTTTCGGTCAGGCACAGTGGCTTACGCCTGTAATCCCAGCACTTTGGGAGGCCAAGGCAGGCAGATCACGAGGTCGAGATCAAGATCATCCTGGCCAACATGGTGAAACCCTGTCTCTACTAAAAATACAAAAATTAGCTGGGCTTGGTGGTGTGTGGCTGTAGTCCCAGCTACTCAGGAGGCTGAGGCAGGAGGATCACTTAAACCTGGGAGGTGGAGGTTGCAGTGAGCCGAGATTGCACCACTGCACTCCAGCCTGGTGACACAGCAAGACTCCGTCTCAAAAAAAAAAAAAAAGGGAAATTCATGAAGGCATCACTATAGCTGCACCAGGAGGTGCAAAAACCTTGCACTTTTTGCAAAATACCTATTTATCTTGTATTGAAAATGTAGCTTTTGGCCGGGTACGGTGGTTCATTCCTGTAATCCCAGCACTTTGGGAGGCCAAGGTGGGTGGATCACCTGAGATCAGGAGTTCGAGACCAGCCTGACCAATACGGTGAAACCCCATCTCTACTAAAAGCACAAAAATGAGCCCGGCATGGTGACTTTCACCTGTAGTCCCAGCTACTCGGGAGACTGAGACAGGAGAATCGCTTGAACCCAGGAGGCAGAGGTTGCAGTGAGGCAAGATCGTGCCAGTACACTCCAGCCTGGGCTACAGAGTGAGACTCCATCTCAAAAGAAAAAAGAAAAGAAAATGCAGCTTTTATGTGGGGTGCAGGATTCCTGTTAGAAAGGCATACCTATAGACTCTCATATGATTTGAGAAAAACCAAAGTCATTATATGACAACTTGAAGCCAAAGGAAGGTGAAAGATCTAAAGCTGGAGAGTTTAATGCCAGCAAACGATGGTTTGATAATTTTAGGAAAAGGTTTGGCTTTTAAAAATGTCAAGATAACAGGAGAAGCAGCTTCTGCTAACCAAGAGGCAGCAGACAAGTTCCCAGATGCCATTAAGAAAATCATGGAGGAGAAAGGATACCTGTGTCAACACGTTTTTAATGCAGACAAAACTGCCCTAATCTGGGGTGGGGGCGGGGAACCACAAAGGACATTTATTAGTAAAGAAGAGAAGTGAGTCCCAGAATTGAAGGCAGGGAGGGCTAGGCTAACCCTCCTGTTTCGTGCAGGTGCAGCTGTGTGTATGATCAGGAGAGCTCTTACCTGTAAAGCTGCTAACACCCAAGACTTCACGGGAAAAGATAAACACAGCTGCTCGTCTTTTGGTGGTACAACGCCTGGACAAGAACCCTTTTTCTGGATTAATTCCATTGATGCCTTGTCCCTGAAGTCAGGATGTACCTTGCCAGTAAGGGACGCCTTTGAAAGTTCTTCAATGCTCCAGTCACTCAGAGCCCCATGAGTTAACACCAAGGGTGTCAAAGCCATCTACTTGCCCCTAACACAACATGGATCAAAAAGTCGTAAGAACCTTTGAGGCTCATTACACACAGTATTCTGTGAAAGAATTGTCAGTGCTATGAAAGAGAACCCTGGCTAGACATGCCTGTAATCCCAGCTACTTGGGAGGCTGAGGCAGGAGAATTGCTTGAACGCGGGAGGTGGAGGTTGTACTGAGATCGTGCCACTGCACTCCAGCCTGGGTGACAGAGCAAGACTCCATCTCAAAACAAAAAGCAAAAGAGAGAGAACCCTGATAGAACATCTTGAAGAGTCTGGAAGGATTACATCATTGAAGAGGCCATCGTTGTATACAAAGCTGTGAAAGCCATCACGGTAAAACAGTACATTCCTGCTGGAGAAACCTGTGTCCAGATGTGCGTGACTTCATAGGATCTACGACAGCCAAGGAAACCAAGAAATAGATCACAAATGGGGCAAAAGTGGGTGGTGAAGAGTTTCAGGGTACAGATCTTGGAGAAATTCAAGGGCTGACAGACACTGCACAGAAGAGTTAACATAAGACAGCTTAATGGGGAGAAGTGTTTCCAAGCCAGTGCCAGATGTTGAGGAAGAAGACCTAGGAGAAGCCAGGCTGGAAAACAGATTTCCATTAGACAGTCTGGGAGAAGGCTTCTGATCATTCGAGGCTGCTTTTGACTTCTTTTATGACCTGGAGTCTTCTATGATACAAGCAGTGAAACTAAAGCAAACGGTGGAAGGGTTCATGCTGCATGGAACTATTTTTAGAGAAATCAAAAGGCAAACAGTCAGACAAATTATGATGTATTTCCCTAAAGCTACACCGTGCTTGCCTCTCCTCCTTTCCTGCCTCCCTTTCTACCGCTGCCACCCAAGACAGCAAGACCAACCCCTCTTCCTCAGCGACATGGGCAGTGGGATGAAGACCTTTAAGATGATCCGCTTCAACTTAATGAATAGTAAATTCATTATCCTTTTCTTTTTAAGAGGCAGGGTCTTGCTATGTCACCCAGGCTGGAATGCAGTGGTACGGTCACAGCTCACCACAGCCTCAACCTTCTGGGCTCAAGTGATCCTCCCACCTCAGCCTCCCAAGCAGCAGGGACTACAGGTGTGAGCCACCATGCCCAGCATCCTTATTATTTTCTTAACATTTTCTCAAGTTTATCGTAAGAATATAGCATATGATATATAGACCATACAAAGTGTGTGAATCAACTGTCATAGGTAAGGCTTCCCATCAGTAGTAGGCTGTTAGTGCTTAAGATTTGGAGGAGTCAAAAGTTTTATGTGGATTTTCGCTGCACAGCAGTGGGGAGTCAGTGCCCCTAACCCCCACACTGTTCAAGGGTCAGCTGTACTATATGATGATATGTGCAACATGGTTTTGATACGAGGCAGCAAGGGGTTAGGACATTGTGTGGCATACCGGCCATACAGCGATTTGCATCAGGTCAGATATTCTAAGTCTAAGAAGCCTGTGGGGTAGTTCTAGAGAAGGAGCAGAGATGAAGCACTGCAAAGATGCCCTTGTTCCTCTGCAAAGTTTAGGGTCTCTGAGTGAGACACAGCTCAAGTTGGGACTGTGAGCCTTGGAGGAAGGGGGTTCTGTCCAACCAGGCAAAGCAGGGGAGTCATGGCTATCACAGCCATCTTGCCCTCACATTCTAGAACTTACTATCATAGGGACATTGAAATTATCTTCTCATATGGCCACATAAAGATAGGATGTCATGTACTCACTATCCCACGGATGTATGCCCCTTCTGGTTATGCTGATATGGAAGGAAGCGAGTTCATGTCATTCATACCTTAACTGTCCTCAGCCTCACAGAAAGCGATTATGAGGCCAAGAGCCTGGGAGATGCAACTCCTGGGTTTCCAGCCCTCAGCCCCCAAATCCTTAGGCAGCAGGGATTGGAGCAGGTGGTCTGAGGTCCCTTCCAGCTTCAGAACTGTCATAATCAAATACCAGGAATGGCTCTTTGGTTACTTTTTTTTTTTTTTTTTGAGACTGAGTCTCGCTCTGTCACCCAGGCTGGAGTGCAGTGGCCGGATCTCAGCTCACTGCAAGCTCCGCCTCCCGGGTTCACGCCATTCTCCTGCCTCAGCCTCCCGAGTAGCTGGGACTACAGGCGCCTGCCACCTCGCCCGGCTAAGTTTTTGTATTTTTAGTAGAGACGGGGTTTCACTGTGTTAGCCAGGATGGTCTCGATCTCCTGACCTCGTGATCCACCCGTCTTGGCCTCCCAAAGTGCTGAGATTACAGGCTTGAGCCACCACGCCCGGCCTGGTTACTTTTTTAACATAGTTTGCACTTAAACCTTTTTCAGTATTAAGCATCTTAAGAGACTGACTGAAAATGTGATGTTCTTCTTGAAAACACCCTTTCGCGTGTCATCAGTCTGTGGTGTTCGGTGACTGTCCCCTTCCCCATTGTGCGAGTACTTCCCTCACACGGCTGCTCTGGTGATGCTACCTTGCGTGTGTTTTTTCTTTTCAGTGCCGAAGACGCAGATGAAATTCAGCATCCAGACGATGTGCCCCATCGAAGGAGAAGGGAACATTGCACGTTTCTTGTTCTCTCTGTTTGGCCAGAAGCATAATGCTGTCAACGCAACCCTTATAGATAGCTGGGTAGATATCGCGATTTTTCAGTTAAAAGAGGGAAGCAGTAAAGAAAAAGCCGCTGTTTTCCGTTCTATGAACTCAGCTCTTGGGAAGAGCCCTTGGCTCGCCGGGAATGAACTCACCGTAGCAGACGTGGTGCTGTGGTCTGTGCTCCAGCAGACCGGAGGCTGCAGTGTGACAGTGCCAGCCAATGTGCAGAGGTGGATGAGGTCTTGTGAAAACCTGGCTCCTTTTAACACGGCCCTCAAGCTCCTTAAGTGAATTCCGTTACCGATTTTAAAGAGTTTAGATTTTAAGAATGGTGCTCTTTCATGCCTATTATCAGTAAGGGGACTTGTATTAGAGTCAAAGTCTTTTTATTTAGGCCAGTTGTCAAATGTCAATAAAAGCATCATGTAATTTGTGGTTTTCATTTTATTTAAAATTCAGCAAAATCATACGCCATCTACCGTGATGACTGCCAACTCCATGGCAGACCCTTTCTGGGATTCAAAAACCACTTCAGATCGCTGCCTCTGAGGGATGTACAGATTGGCTGGGGAGTTGAATGCTACAATAAAGGAGGAAGTACCGGGGAACAGTGCAGGGCAAAGGTGGGAAAGAGATCTGAGCTGCCTGGAGATCACCTGGGGTGAGGAGTACAAAGCTTTGCAAGGGTGTGGTTTTGGAATGACGCTAAATTGAAGGTGGAGAGAACAGATAAAAAGATTGGAAGTTGCGGCCGGACGCGGTAGCTCACGCCTGTAATCCCAGCACTTTGGGAGGCTGAGGCAGGCAGATCATGAGGTCAGGAGATCCAGACCATCCTGGCTAACCCAGTGAAACCCCATCTCTACTAAAAGTACAAAAAAATTAGCCGGGTGTGGTGGCGGGTGCCTGTAGTCCCAGCTACTCGGGAGGCTGAGGCAGAAGAATGGCGTGAACCGGGGAGGTGGAGCTTGCAGTGAACCGAGATCGCACCACTGCACTCCAGCCTGGGCGACAGAGACTCCATCCCCCAAAAAAAAAACCATTGGAAGTTGCACACTGTACACTGTTTTTTTTTTTTTTTTTTTTTTTTTTTTTTTTTTTTTGAGACTGAGTCTCGCTCTGTCGCCCAGGCTGGAGTGCAGTGGCCGGATCTCAGCTCACTGCAAGCTCCGCCTCCCGGGTTTATGCTCCCAAAGTGCTGGGATTACAGGCTTGAGCCACCGCACCCGGCCTGTACACTGTTAAGAAGTTGAGCTTTTATCTTAGAGGCAGCAGAAGGTTTGGAGCCAAGGAATGAAATGATCAGGCGTCCTACAGGTAATGAACTTGGCTGCAGTGTGAAAGGGGTAGGAAGACTGGCAGCTGTCAAAACTGGAACAGTCCAGTGAGTATGTGCAGGCCTGGGCTTGGGCAGTGACAGGGGCACACGTCAATTTCTGTAGAACCTTCTAGAGAAAGACCAGACAGAGGGTCAACAGAGTTGAAAGGAAAAAATAATTGAGGATAAGGTCCAAGTTTTTTCTTTCAGAGACCATTTAGGTAGGAAATTCAGGAAAAGGAGCTTGTGAGGCAGGAAAGGAAGGAGCACCAGCTTGGGGCACTCTGACATCTTTAAAAAGTCTTGTAAAGGCTTACTAAATACAACTAAGAATTATACCAACTATACCCTAATGAAGATTAAAAATTTACATTCCAGTTAACTACCTTAAAAGTTAAGTCCACTTTCATCCTACAGATACAGCCTGAGGAAGGTTAGACAGGTACGCCCCCATCCTTTCCGTCATCCCTCACCCCTTTGTCTTGAGAAAGGAGGTTTAGCTGCTTCTTTAGTTCTGCAATTTCTTTTTCTTGCTCTATTATCTTCATCTGTAGAGTGAAGTTAACCTGTAAGGAGAAAATATTTTAAACTCCATTAAAATAACTTACTACTATTTTTTTTTTTTTTTTTTTTTTGAGACAGAGTCTCACTCTGTCGCCCAGGCTGGAGTGCAGTGGCGCGATCTCGGTTCACTGCAGCTCCACCTCCCGGGTTCACGCCATTCTCCTGCCTCAGCCTCCAGAGAAGCTAGGACTACAGGCGCCCGCCACCATGCCTGGCTAATTTTTTGTATTTTTAGTAGAAACAAGGTTTCACCATGTTAGCCAGGATGGTCTCAATCTCCTGACCTAGTGATCTGCCCACCTCAGCCTCCCAAAGTGCTGGAATTACAGGCGTGAGCCACCGTGCCTGGACTGTTTTTCCCCCCAGACCTGTTTGTTTGTTTTGAGACAATCTTGCTGTTGCCCAGGCTGGAGTACAGTGGCATGATCTCGGCTCACTGCAACCTGTGCCTCCCCAGTTCAAGCTATTCTCGTGCCTCAGCCACCCAAGTAGCTGGGATTACAGGCGCTCTCGTACAAGCCCAGCTAGTTTCTGTATTTTTAGTAGAGATGGGGTTTCGCCATGTTGGCCAGACTGGTGTTGAACTCCTGACCTCAATTACCACCTGCCTCAACCCTCCAAAGTGCTGGGATTACAGGCATGAGCCACCACACCCAGCCAAGGTTTCATTTTACACAAAAAACTTTTGCAAGATAGTAGAAATCCTAAATAACTATGGTTATAAATACTAAATAACTATGGTCTCTAATAGCTGTCTTAACTGATCATTAGAAAATCCCCTTCATGTGTGAAGATAAATGTTTATACTTAGTTTTAAGAACCACATCTGTGGCTGGGCGTGGTGGCTCACAACTGGCTAATTTTTGTATTTTTAGTAGAGACGGGGTTTCACCATGTTGGTCAGGCTGGTCTTGAACTCCTGACCTCATGATCCGCCCGCATCGGCCTCCCAAAGTGACGGGATTACAGGCGTGAGCCACCGCGCCTGGTGCTTATAATTCTTAGAGTAGACAGGTGGTAGGGAGTCAACCTGCTTACGTGGACAGTGAATACAAGCGTGCTACTGGCATTCAACCTAGTGCTTGATACAGTCAGGGAACTCTGAGAATGGGTTTAAATATTTTGTTTGCACCAATAGGAGTCTAAGCTCAACTATTCACTGAAACAGGATTCACTATTTATTTTGAGACGGAGTCTCGCTTTGTCGCCCAGGCTGGAGTGCAGTGGTGTGATCTCGGCTCACTGCAACCTTCACCTCCTGGGTTCAAGTGATTCTCCTGCCTCAGCCTCCTGAGGAGGTGGGATTACAGGTGTGTACCACCATGGCCGGCTAATTTTTGTACTTTTAGTAGACAGGGGCTTTCACCATGTTGGCCAGGCTGGTCTCGAACTCCTGACATCAGACAATCTTCCCACCTCGGCCTCCCAAAATCCCATGCCTGGGATTACAGCATGAGCCACCCCGCCCGGCCAGGATTCACAATTTAAACAAATTCTATTTTAAGCTTCATATTTTCCTCAGCATTAAAAAGAAAAACATGTACAGAGACCATGTCCAGGGCAGCAGCTGCAGCCAGACCCCCACACCAGGCCACCCCTGCCTCTCCTGGGTGGTCTGCAGTGGCTGTGTACTGCGCAGGGAAGGCAGCAGCCCCCCTGGGGCACACTCTTCAGCACGACCCGGGGAGGTGCCAGGATTTTCTACAACCCGAAATTCTGAGAGTGCTAAACTCATCAGTGACCAAAACACCCTCAAGGGACCCACCCACCACTTCAGGGCTCACCAGCCCTGCCAGTGATGAGCCCCCGACAGACACCTAGACAGCCCATAACAGCAGGCAGGTGGTGAAGAGTCAGACTTTGACATGGACATTTAAAGGCCCAGCCATCAGAAGGGGCAAACCCGATGGGCCCCTCCGGCCTTTCTGGGGAAGAGTCACACCCACCAGGCCTCAGGAAGCTTTCCTACCCGGCCTTAGCTGTGGGGTTGGCCCCCGGCCCTCCACTCCTCTTTGTGAACACCAGCAGATACCTCCTGTGCCTGCTGGGGCCAGCCAGAGCTGCTACCCTAAGGGGAGTGAGTCCTGCGAGCACACCCTGCAGGTGAGTAGCAGCAAGTGGATGAGAACAAATAGGCCCCGCCTCCAGAACCATCATCTGCCTCTTCCACCCCCAGCCTCCAGGGGCACCACCCACCCCTTCCTTCCCCAAGAGAGGAAATAAAAACCACCTTCACTCCAGGTCCAAGAAAAACAAAAGCACATACATTTCCAGAAGTTTGGAAAAGTTCGCTCTGCAGCAGCTGAACAGCAGATGGTCTCTGCGATGAGTTCCTTCTCGTTAAGTGCTGGATATACTTGGCTTGCACTGGACACCTTTTACTGAGGGATTCCGGCAACTGACCAGTTCTTAAACCTGTTAGAACTTCTGCTCGCTCCATTTCTGTTCCAAATGGCTGAAAGAGCTCTAGCAGGATCACACCCAAGCTGTACATATCTGACTGGAAAAAGAAAAAAAGGGGGAACTCAGTAGTGAAATACAGAGTGAGAAGAACGTTTCCATTTCCGTGTTCCACCCTCCAAACAGGAGAGGGTTTCTAAGAATGAGGATATACAGTCACCCACAAGGAAGGGAACAGAGCAGGATGGCTCATCAGAGACAGGGACTTTCACAACCCCAAAAAGGGGCATCCGTGGGCACGCAGAATGGATGGTCAGGTGGAGAGCAGGGATAATCCCCACCCACAGCAGTCACGACCATACAACTGTCTTCAGCACCCCGTAACAATCCAGGCCTGACCCAGGGAGAGGGACATGAGCTCACGCCTGCTAGTGTCAGCTGCGGGGAAGCCATAGTGGGTCGCGGGTTCTCCTCCAGTCTCACCTCTGCCTCCACTCATACTTACCAAGTGTCCTTGGTGACATTTAACAAACTGCATAAAATCTGTGATACTACTCCTAAAAACAGATTTTTTTAGAAAGGTCTTCACTAGACAAGACTTTAGGGGCAGCCATCATTTTTTCTGACAGCTCTTTCCCAATCACTAAAAAGCTCAAGGAGCCATCAAAAGGAAGAAAATTTTACTAGGCTGTTGTTTTGAAAAATGGATTTTAGCATTTCTTCAAGGAACAATGGGGATTCAAACTTTACAGCATGTTCATTCTATTTCAAGGGGAGTCAAGGGGCAGGCTTCCCCTTGGCGTTTATTCACCGAAGCCTGAAAAAAAAAAACAATTAGAAGAAAGGCTGAACACAGGCTTCCATGAATTCTAGCTTCCTGAGGTGAACAGTGATGTTTTAAAGGGAAAGCTCATTTCAAAATCGATTTAGGCCAGGTGCAGTGGTTCATGCCTGTAATCCCAGCACTTGGGAGGCCAAGGGAGGAGAATCATTTGAGGCCAGGATTTTGAGATCAACCTGGACAAAGCAAGACCCCATCTCTACAAATATATATATATATTTGTTTGTTTGTTTGTTTGTTTTTTAAATTAGCTGGGTGTGGTGGCACAACTCTTGAAGTCACAGCTACACGGGAGGCTGAGGTGAGAGGATCACTTGAGCCCAGGAGTTGGAGGCTGCCTTGAGCTATGATGACACCACTGCAATCCAACCTGGGCAACAGAGTAAGACCCTGTCTCAAAAACAACAAATGAACAAACAAAAACAATGTGTGACACCTGTGGATTTTGAAATGGTAAAGTAGGCAACACAGATTCTACTGAAAAGTGAGGCTTCTTCTTAGGGCAATTTGAGCCACTTAATAATCTAGAGTACTTGGTTATCTCCAAAAACATCTCTATGACAGAGCTTCTGCATTTCATTGTACTGTTTGTTTTTTTTCTTTTTTTGAGACAGAGTTTTGATCTTGTCATCCAGGCTGGAGTGCAATGGTGCGATCTCGGCTCACTGCAACCTCCGCCTCCTGGATTCAAACGATTCTCCTGCTTCAGCCTCCAGAGTAGTTGGGACTACAGGCATGTGCCATCGCACACAGCTAATTTTTGTATTTTTAGTAGAGACAGGGTTTCACCATGTTGACCAGGCTGGTCTTGAACTCCTGACCTCTGGTGATCCACCCACCTCGGCCTTCCAAAGTGCTGGGATTACAGGCGTGAGCCACTGCGCCCGGCCCTGTACTGTTTGTTATTTATGACTGCCAAATAAGTTGGATGAAAGGACAGAAAGCAACAAATACTACCTTGGCATCATACTCAGATCCTTCCAACTGTTCAGGTGAAGCGTACAGACAAGTACCCACTCTGGACGTATGTGTTGGTGTTCCTATCATTTCAAAAGTCACATATTAAACATTGCAGTGTTAGCATTGTCAACATTAAATAACATTTACTATGAGCAAGCAGTGTAGCTCCTAAGGGAATGACGGTTCTTTTTATCTTTATCTCACCTTTGCTATTAAATCTTTATGATTCTCTTTAAATACTAACATGTGCAACCATGTCTTTTGCTTATGCAAAGAAAACAAAACAAAACCAAAAACTTACTCTTCCCGTTTCTATTGGTCCAGTCTGCGTTCTTCTGTAGGATGTCTGTGCAGGCCAGACCAAAGTCTCCTATTTTTACTTGCTGATCAGGGCCATGAAGAAAAATATTTCTTGGCTATCAACAAACAAAACAAGTCAACACCTTGGCTTTCTTAAAACAAATAGTAAAAACTTGTAAATGTTTTTAAGTGTTTGGAACTCAGGAGCAAGCAGCCCCTCAAAAGTTAAATATTTGAGGAATAGTTCCCAAATTTGCCTGCACATCAGAATCATCCAGGAGTTTTAAAAATCTCAACATCCGGCCGGGTGCAGTGGCTCATGCCTGTAATCCCAGCACTTTGGGAGGCTGAGGCAGGCAGATCACTTGAGGTCAGGAGTTTGAGGCAAGCATGGCCAACATGGTGAAACCCCATCTCTAAAAAATACAAAATTAGTCAGGCGTGGTGGCACGTGCCTGTAATCACAGCTACTGGGGAGGCTGAGGCAGAAGAATGGCTTGAACCCAGCAGGCAGAGGCTGCAGTGAGCCAAGGTTGTGCCACTGCATTCCAGCCTGGGCGACAAGAGCAAAACCCCGTCTCAAAAAAAAACCTCGGCCAGGCGCGGTGGCTCATGCCTGTAAACCCAGCACTTTGGGAGGCCGAGGCAGGTAGATCACCTGAGGTCAAGAGTTCAAAACCAGCCTGGCTAATATGGTGAAACCCCATCTCTACTAAAAATACAAAAATTAGCTGGCCATAGTGGTGCTCGCCTGTAGTCCCAGCTACTCAGGAGGCTGAGGGAGGAGAATCACTTGAACCCAGGAGGCAGAGGTTGCAGTGAGCCAAGATTGCACCACTGCACCCCAGCCTGGGTGACAGAGCAAGACTCCGCCTCAAGGGAAAAAAAAAACAAAACTCAACATTCAACCCATTCCCCAGGCCAACTGCATCAGAACTCCTGGGGGTGGACACAAGCATCAGTATTCCTATAAGTCCCAAGGCTATTCTAAATTTGGAGAATATTAATGTAGAGCATGCTTTGTACACAAATGCCTCCCAACCCTTACTGCACATCATTACCCAAGAAGCTCTTAGAAATGACTGTCCTCGGCTGGGCATGGTGGCTCATGCCTGTAATCTCAGCACCTCAGGAGGCCAAGGCGGGTGAATCGCCTGAGGTCAGGAGTTCAAGACCAGCCTGGCCAACATGGTGAAACCCCGTCTCTACTAAAAATACAAAAATTAGCCAGGTGTGGTGGTGCATGCCTGTAATCCCAGCTACTCGGGAGGCGGAGGCAGAATTGCTTGAACCTGGGAGGCAGAGGTTGCAGCAAGCCAAGATCACACCACTGCACTCCAGCCTGGGCAACAGAGTGAGACTCTGTCTCAAAGACAGAAAAAAAAAAGGTAAGGGAAAAAGAAAGGCAAGGAAAGGAAAAGAACTGTCTTGTCGCATCCAGAGATGTGATTTTCTATGTGTGAGAAAACATTTTAAATGGCTTTTTCAAGGCATGATAAATCTAAGCACTGGCAGCTAGCCTGTGAATGTAACAAACCGCATGGCTCATCCACCTAGAAGATCACAATAAGCAAACAGGATGTAAAGGAGAAGTCAGCCCATAAAAGGGAAGACAGTTTCATTACTGGGAAATCCAAACTTAAGTGGGGAAGGGACCAGGGTATAACCTTCTAAGGGGATAATGCAACTCAGGCGACTTCCGGGAAGATCGTAACCCTGTAGTCCTTGACCAATGAGGAACCGAGGTAGGGACTTGCACGCTAGGAGATAAATTACCTATTGTAACTGCCCTGGGTGTACCTGCCTACCAGACACACGACCTTACAAGACTGCTATTAAAAGTCTGACTTTCTTTTTTTTTTTTTCTTTTTTTCTTTTTTTTTTTTTTTTTGAGACGGAGTCTCGCGCTGTGTCACCCAGGCTGGAGTGCAGTGGCGCGATCTCGGCTCACTGCAAGCTCCGCCTCCCAGGTTCACGCCATTCTCCTGCCTCAGCCTCCGAGTAGCTGGGACTACAGGCGCCCGCCACCACGCCCGGCTAGTTTTTTGTATTTTTAGTAGAGACGGGGTTTCACCATGTTAGCCAGGATGGTCTCGATCTCCTGACCTCGTGATCCACCCGCCTCGGCCTCCCAAAGTGCTGGGATTACAGGCTTGAGCCACCACGCCCGGCCAAAAGTCTGACTTTCACTGTTCTTTGTGCCTCCAAGTTCATTCTTTGGGTTTGGATGGGTGAGCATGCTTCTTACACTATGAAAAAACTTTGATTTTTTTTTTTAAAGACAGAATCTCACTGTGTTGCCAGGCTGGAGTGCAGTAGCGCCATCTTGGCTCACTGTAACCTCTGCCTCTCAGGTTCAAGCAATTCTCCTGCCTCAGCCTCCCGAGTAGCTGGGACTACAGATGCACGCCACCATACCCAGCTAATTTTTGTATTTTTAGTAGAGACGGGGTTTCACCATGTTGGCCAGCATGGTCTCAATCTCTTGACCTCGTGTTCTGCCTGCCCTGGCTTCCCAAAGTGCTGGGATTACAGGCATAAACCACTACGCCCAGCCAACTTGAGTATTTCTTAAAAGCTCCCAGATAACTCATATGTATTAGCCAGGGTTAGGAACTAATAAATCACACTAAATGGCTTTATTTAAGCAACGAGTGCAGACCCAAAACATCTCTCAAACTATTCCTATGCCAGAGAAAAACGGAACCTGTAATGGGGAGAGGGAAGATTCTATTATAATAAAAACTAAAAAATAGGTTAAAACTTTTCTTACTTTAAAAGTAATAATTTAAACTTTGTATTTTAATGTATAAATTCCTCTTTTTTAGCTTTGATCATTGTTTCAGCTACACTTGAACTGGAGAGAAATCAGAAATAAAGGTGTAAGATAATAGCTTGGATATGTCTTTATGATAGAGTAGAAAACCCTAAAAACTGCTGACATTTGACATTATATGATCAAGGAACAAAGTCTGGACGCTTGGTTCCAAACTTTGATGGACTGCCTTCACAGATACAATTCTTGACAAATTCTAGAACAGTTATAGAACTGAACTGAAAGAATCATCATAAAGAGACTGAAACTGACCAATTCCATAACAACATTTTCCCCTGAAGTCTTAACGTTTTTCTCATGGGGAATATACCCAGGAAAGGAAGCAGAGACCTGGTGGTTGACAGTGCCACGTCCCTGGAAGATGGCCCATCCGCAGCACTTCACTCGAAACTCTATGAAGCCATCATGAGAGAAGACTGCACTACGATCGAGGTACTCCTGAGAAATCACCCTGTCAACCAGCCCATCACCATTCTGCCCAACTCCACCAGCAGCAGATTACTTCTGAGCCAGGTACCCCCTTTTCTGCTCAGTCACTTCTGGAAAAAAGTCAGGCTGCTTAGAAACGAGCATCATCTAAAGCTGGTGAACCTGCTAAGCTCACAGCCCTTACGAGGCACGACCCCAGCTCACTCCACACACACTGCAGTGCTCCCCAAAGCCCTCAAAGCCTCCCCTGCACATGTCACACACAAACCAACACGAGAAAACACCAGATCCTGTGTGGCTGGAAGACCATTCATGTCATCTCTCAAACATACCCATGGTGCTAATCTCCGAGTGGTCAAATTAGTTTTTCCCTTTTTTGGCCAGACGCGGTGGTTCACGCCTGTAATCCCAGCACTTTGGAAGGCCGAGGTGGGTGGATCACCTGAGGTCAGGAGTTTGAGACCAGCCTGGCCAGCATGGCAAAATCCCGTCTCTACTAAAAATACAAAAATTAGCCGGGCACGGTGGCAGGAGCCTGTAATCTCAGCTACTCAGATGGCTGAGGCAGGAGAATTGCTTGAACTCAGGAGGCAGAGGTTGCAGTGAGCCGAGATCGTACCACTGCACTCTCTAGCCTGGATGACAGAGCGATACTCCATCTCAAACAAACAAACAAATAAAAAATAGTTTTTCCCTTTTAATATATACATTTTCAGTTTCTAAATGTTTATACAATGATTATTACCTTTACAATTAAATTTTTTTTTTCAAAAAGGAGATCACCCCTCTTGTGCCCCTATGCTTGCCATAATGCAGTGTAAAACCACAGTAATTTTAAGGTTGGGGTATTGTGATGGTCTGACCTGTAATCCAAGCTGGGAGGCCGAGGGCAGATTTGGATCTAAGGTGGGAATCAAGACCACACAGTGAGAAACCAATCTCAAAAATACAAAACTGAGCAGACAAGGTGGCAGGCATGTGAGCCTCCCAGCAGGAGGCTGGGGCAGGAAGATGGCATGTGAACCAGGTGGGAGCTGCAGTGAGCTGATCCGACCACCTCAGGAGGGCAGAAAGCCTGGGCAACAGAGACTCCGTCTCAAAATGGCCTTGATTGGCTCAAACCTGTAAATCCCAACTCCTGGGAGGCAGGCCAGGCGGATCTGAGGTCAGGAATCGAGACCATCCTGGCTGGCTCAGGTGAAACCCGTCTCTGTCGAGAAATACAAAAACTAAGCCGAGGCGAAATTAGTAGGCGCCTGTAGATCAAAACTCACTTTCAGGAAGGCAGGCGGTGGCGTGGCAGGCCGGAGCTTGCAGTGAAGCCGGATCCGGCCACTGCACTCCACAGCCTGGGCAGCGGCGAGACTCAGATCTCAAAAAGTTGGCACAAGCGACTCTGCAATGCGGAACCAGAACATATGCCGTTCTTTGAAAACATAAGATTCAAGGTTTTACTGCTGATATCACGGTGACTTTGTAAGCGAGCGGCACCACTTGTCCGCCTGCGGATTCATTTTTAAGGACAAGTGACTTCACTTGCGAAAGTACCATTCAACTATCACGGGCTCTTTGGAAAGAATCAGCACAAAGCGAACTGGTGTTATTTCTGTTGCACCAAATGAAAATGTCGTTTCTGTAAAACACCACAGGGCCTATAGAATCCACTGAGTTTTGATCATTTAAAACAGGTAGTAGAAAAGGAAACTTTCAATGCACATACCAGAAAAAGAGTAAGCCAATGAGACAGTAAAAAAATGTATTGCCTTTGAAATGGCAAGCTAACACAAACAGTATTTTTAACTACACAATGTGTTTTGTTTTCCCTCCAAAGCAGACAGAGTCCATCATCCCCATCCATCTGGCTGCCAAGTACCACAAGGCCCAGAGTCTGCTCTGCCTGTTACGGCATGGCGCTGACCCAGAAGTCAGGTAAGTTAACTCCACCAAAAATCATGTCTTTTTTTCTTCTTTATTTTTTTGAGGCAGGGCTCTCGCTCTTTCGCCCAGGCTGGAGTGCAGTGGCACAATCTTGCCTCATTGCAACCTATACTTCCTGGGTTCAAGAGCTTCTCCCACCTCAGCCTCCCGAGTAGCTGGGACTACAGGCATGCACCACCATGCACGGCTAACTTTTGTATTTTTAGTAGAGACAGGGTTTCACCATGTTGGCCAGGCTGGTCTTGAACTCCTGGCCTCAAATGATCCACCTGCCTCGGCCTCCCAAAGTGCTGGGATTACAGCCTTCAGCCACAGCACCCAGCTTCACTGGCAATCATTTCTAAGTGAGGATATACCTGATATAGATTTTTTTCAGTTCATACATTTTTTTCCACTTAGGTTTGGACTTGTTCGTTCTTCAAGGTGACAGACTACACATTATCATGTTATGAATGAACCAATGTCTTTACTGAGTAGATGAGATAATCTGAAACACTGAGAAAAATCCAACATCACAAACATTTTGCCAAATCAATGCACATTCTGAGGATTAAGTGCTCAATGGTGGTGTTGTGAGGAATGCAGTAAAGTCCTTGCCATAGCCCTCAATAAGTTTAACCACCAAAGTTAGGTGTGAAAAATAAAATACAGGTAGACAATAGATTTTCTTTTTTGTTTGTTTGTTTTTTGAGACAGAGTCTCACTCTGTCGCCCAGGCTGGAGTGCAGTGGCGCAATCTTGGCTCACTGCAAGCTCCGCCTCCCGGGTTCATGCCATTCTCCTGCCTCAGCCTCCCAAGTAGCTGGGACTACAGGCGCCCGCCACCATGCCTGGCTAATTTCTTGTATTTTTAGTAGAGACAGGGTTTCACCATGTTAGCCAGGATGGTCTCGATCTCCTGACCTCGTGATCCACCCGCCTCAGCCTCCCAAAGTGCTGGGATTATAGGCGTGAGCCACTGTGCCCGGCTGATAATGGATTTTCTTGTTTATTACTCTCCACTAGAAGGTAAGTCGCATGAAAGACAAGTTCACCTTGTGCACCACTGTATCTCCACCACCTCAACCAAATCAATTACTTAGCAAGTGCCCAGTAATACTATCTGAGTGAATGAAAGAATTAAGTAGTATATAGGCTGGGCGCGGTGACTCACGCCTGTAATCCCAGCACTTTGGGACCCCGAGGTGGGTGGATCATGAGGTCAGGAGTTCGAGACCAGCCTGACCAACATGGTGAAACCCCATCTCTACTAAAAATACAAAAATTTGCCAGGCCTGGTGGCAGGCGCCTGTATCCCAGCTACTAGGGAGGCTGAGGCAAGAGAATCACTTGAACCCATGAGGCGGCAATTGCAGTGAGCCGAAATCACGCCACCACACTCCAGCCTGGGCGACAGAGCGAGACTCCATCCCAATAATAATAATAATAGAACTTCTTGCCCCAAATCCTTACCACGTTCCAGAAAAACCCACCCGACCTGTCTTGCTCCCAGACTCTCCCTTAGCACCCCACCCCAGCTCTGCAAGTCCTCTCGAAGTCCCTTCCACATCTCGACCATCACAGACTCGCCCCATTCTCCTCAGGGGACCCTTTCCTACCCTGCATACCGCATGCGCTATGTGAGGCTTCTGCACCCCTCTAGAACTCTGCCGGCTTCCAGTATTTACTGAGCTATTTCACTGTTTCACGTCTATCTTCCCTGCTAGACTGTAAGCCCTACAAAGGTAGGGGCCACCTGCTGTTTCACCATATCCATAGCCTAGGGCCTCACGCTGAACAGATATATGTGAACTAAAATCATTTTCTAATTTCAGCAGAGGAGTTAGATTTACATAATAAACCTTCCCTTTTCTCTGCCAAAACAAAGGAATTTTTGGAAGCGCTTCTGTGATGAGGGCCAAGTTGTAAAATGCTCATTCCACCTGGCTTGGAGCAGGGAATGAACTTCAGAATGACCACAGGTCTTTAGATTCAACCCCTGTCACTTCTTCTGCTCCCTACACACTCACGCATAAAAATGTCAGGTAGGAGAGCAGAGACAGAGCCACTAAGAAAGGAGTCAACAGGAGTTTGGGCCTTCACGGCTCACTTCTATGGTGATAACAGATCACACTCAAGTCCACACAATTTCACGGAAAGCCAGTAACCCAGCCCAGCACTATGTGAGGTGCCAGGCTGCAGAAATCACTAAGATACAGCCTTGGAGGGACACAGCCCTAGTGGGGGCAGCACGGGTAAAAATAGGCCGCTCCAAGAAGCTGGGCCTCCTTCACGACATTGTAGAAAAGTGAAAAGAATTTTTCAAAAAAAAAAAATTTATGTATATAAAAAATGAAGCTAGGCCCCATCGTATAGGGATACATCCCACCACATCCCCCGAAAAACCCTGGGATAGCGAGAAACTACCCAGCAATACAGATTGTGAAACACATCCTTAAGGTAACTAAAGGGTCTGACTTCAAATAAATATTGGTTTCTTAAGCATTAACTGTTCACGTAGAGCCATTCCCACTGTGAATTCAGTGTAACGTGTAATCAATACCCATTCTAGGGACACAACAGGCCTCACCACACTCAAGTTAATACTACTGCACTGGCCAGTCACTTCCACCACGTGGGCAAAACCAGGCAACAGAATGCACAGGATCCTGACAGACATTCAGAATAACGCCATCACGTGTCTCCGCATCTTGTGTGCACACGGGGCTCAAGTTAACGCTCAAGGGGAAAGCAACAAACGTTCACCACTCCACCTGGCCATAGCATATGGTTGCTATCCAGTTCTCTCCATTTTGGCCCAAAATGGTGCCGATGTCAATGCTATTAATGAAGCCAGCATGACACCCCTTCACATGGCTGCAAACATGCTGAATAAGGAGATGATGGAAATGCTCATTGCCTGTGGAGCAAACGTCAACTGTGCTGTCTCTTCCACGGGAAACACGCCCCTGAAGCTTGCAGTGTGCACCGCATCAAGCAAAGCAGGCCGACTGCTCGGGGCGGGGGTCAGCTGCATCCGTCTGCTGCTCACTCACGGAGCCAAAGTCAACGCCCAGGACTACAAAGGCCAAACAGCCATCCACGAGGCATGCTTTGGAGGCAGAGAGGCAATCATCAATCTCCTGCTTGACTTTGAAGCAAATGTTAACATTTTAACAAGAAACGGGGAATCTCCAATTTATATGTACCTTCAGCGCAGTTTCAATGTAAGAGATACGGCACTTCTGGCCAGGCTACTTTATCACACTTATCCTCTGAGAATGACCAATAACCAAGGAATTCTCCCTGCAGGAATCATGCTACCAGAATTCCGCTTCTTAAGGGACACTCTAATAAAGCAATCGCAAAAACCTTTATCCCTACAGGGTATCTGCAAAAGAAACATCAGGAATATTTACGGGGAGAAATACAAACAGCACTTGAAGCAACTTCTCCCGGTGACGATATGGAATTCTGTCTACTGCTGTTATGACCTGGCATACCTCCTGAAACAAGACCTCCCAGCTTCACAGCAGCAGGGACTTCCAGCCACTCAAACTGCATTTTCTGGCTAGACATGTCCCAGAAAATGCTTAACCTATCACCTTTGACATCCCAAATGTACAAACTACTGGTTCTTGAACACTTTCCAAAAAATAAAGTGATTTGCCTACTAACATTTTTGTTCCTAGATTTGTTTTTTCATGCCCTTTCCATGATTTAACTTCGGGCTGAAAAGTAAGCAAATTAATGTCAATCTCTTCAGCCAAAGACACAAATGTATTTTCTCTCTTTCTTGACAGTCTTTTGTGGATGAAAACCAAATAGTCATTACAGACTTTTTTTTTTTCTTTTTTTTTTTTTTTAGACGGAGTCTCGCTGTGTCTCCCAGGCTGGAGTGCAGTGGCGTGATCTCGGCTCACTGCAAGCTCCGCCTCCCGGGTTTACGCCATTCTCCTGTCTCAGCCTCCCAAGTAGCTGGGACTACAGGCGCCCGCCACCTCGCCCGGCTAGTTTTTTTGTATTTTTAGTAGAGACAGGGTTTCACCATGTTAGCCAGGATAGTCTCGATCTCCTGACCTCGTGATCCACCCGCCTCGGCCTCCCAAAGTGCTGGGATTACAGGCCTGAGCCACCTCACCCGGCCTACAGACTTTTTTAAAACAGCAAAAAAAAAAAAAAAAATTCCCATTTTGTTAAACTTTAAGATGAGTAATTATAGAGTTTACCTCTAAGTCTGCAACAATAAATGAGTATTTCTGTCAGCACTAAGTAACATTCAGCACCACTGATTTTATCAGTACTCAGAGCACACTTACTACCTGAAAAAAAGTACTCATACTCCACAGAGGATTTTCAAATGCCCAAAAATTACTACTTTAAAAAAGTCAGCTTACAACCAAGTGCAGTAGCTCACACCTGCAATACCAGCACTTTGGGAGGTCAAGATGGGAGGATCACTTGAGCCCAGGAGTTCAAGATCAACCTGGGCAACATAGCAAAACTCTATCTCTACAAAAAAATTGGCCAGGCACGGTGGCTCACGCCTGTAATCCCAGCACTTTGGGAGGCCGAGGCAGGCGAATCACGAGGTCAGGAGATCGAGACCATCCTGGCTAACACAGTGAAACCCCGTCCCTACTAAAAATACAAAAAATTATCTGGGCGTGGTGGCGGGTGCCTGTAGTCCCAGCTACTTGGGAGGCTGAGGCAGGAGAATGGTGTGAACCCAGGAGGCAGAGCTTGCAGTAAGCCGAAATTGTGCCACTGCACTCCAGCCTGGGCAACAGAGCGAGACTCCATCTCAAAAAAAGAAATTTAAAAATTAGCTGGGCATGCCTGTAGTCTCAGCTACCAGGGAGGCTGAGGTGGATCACGTGAGCCTAGGCATTGAAGCCTAGGCATCACGCCACTGTGCTCCAGCGTGGGTGACACAGCGAGACGCTGTCTCAAAAAAAAAAAAAAAATTTCAACCTAATGTTTTCTCACTCTGGATCTATCGAACAATGATTTGTCTGACAGTAATTATAACCTCCTAAACAAATGAACTAGGACATGTAATCTTATTTAATTCAATGAACCATCGTCAAATCATCCCTGATACAAAGCTACCACTGCTTTCAATGATTTCATCGCCCCCACTTACCTTCAGATCTCGATGCACAATTCCCATGTTATGTATGTAAAACACACCTTCTACCAATTCTTGAAAAATTTTTGTTGCAACATTGGCCATAACATAAGGACCTTGAAGTAAAAAAAACAGTTTTATTTCTGTAATTTTTTTACTCATTTACATTGGCATAACGACAAATATTAATGTCGTTCTAAATACATTAACATCTGACACTTAAGAACAATCAGATTTTCAACAAAGTCAAGGCAGAATGGTCTAAAACCTAGAAATAAGCAGAAAGGGTTCCTCAGCTAGCAAACAAACCATCACAAAGCAGCACTCAACAGTTGACGGACTCTGTCAACCAGAAAGAAGTACCTCTAACTTCACTCAGAGCCCTCCCCTGTATTGATGACTTTTTAAACAATTCTTGGGTATCAGGCAACTAGATTTGATAAAGTTTAGGTTCCCTTCAACTCTTGACATTCTGGGATTTAATGCTAATAAATCTGGTATCCTAACCACAGATGATTAAAGATATTATTACAAATAATGGAGAAAGAAAAAAGATAAAATATGTTAGCTCCAGGAGTACAAGTCAATCATCTGGAATGCCTCACTTTCCAAAAATGACACGGCATATGGCCGCAAAAATGTAAGTACATTAATTCATCTATTAATATGATGACATACATTTAGAGGATGGAGAGGTTTTATAGGACTCACACAAAAATTGGTAAAGAAAAAATTCTGGCCAAGCGCAGAGGCTCACGCCCATAATCTCAGCACTCTGGGAGGCGGGGACAGGAGGATTGCTTGAGATCAGGAGTTGGAGACCAGCCTGGGCAGGATAATGAGACCTTGTCTCTACAAAATTTTTTTTTTTCAAAATCAGCCAGACATAGTGGCATGCACCTGTAGTCCCAGCTACTCAGGAGGCTGAGGTGGGAGGATCGCTTGAGCCAGGGAGGCCAAGGCTATAGGGAGTAGTGAATGCACCACTGCACTCCTGCCTGAGCAACAAACAGAGCAAGGCTGTGTCTCAAAAAAATAAAACAAAATAAATAAAAAAGAAAAACAAAGCACCTGGAGGCAACTCCTACATGAGATGGGGAAGATGTGACTGTGTCTATTTCCTGGCCCGGCAGACCCAGATGGTACTCACAGGCAGACTCGTCCACACACTCCCGGCTGCGCTTGTTTCTCTCGGCTATCCAGTCCCACAGCGAGAGCTCACACAGCTGCATCTGGATGTGCAGCATCAGGTGGTACTGGGCCTAGGAGAGGAGGTAGTGCCGGCTCCCATCTTTGCACGATTCACTCGCATTATTCATTTAGCCAACAAATACTCATCTGCCTATTCTGGGCCAAGACGGTAGGCCTCTAGGGAAGTGATTTAACCTGTGTGGACTTCCCTTTGCAAGACAGAACTGCTGAGGACACAGGCCCACCCAAGAAGGCCAAAGTCTAATGAAAGCAACAGATAAGGAGAGCGATGATTAAAACAGGGTGTTGTAATACCAGCAGAAGGGGGAGCCAGGCTGAAGTCAGGCAGGAGTCCAGTGGCAGAAACTCTCAACTGTGACCCGGAGTAACTGGTCCTGAAACTGGGCTGCTTGCTACATAAACAGTTTTTAAAGCTAAGAGAAAGCAACAAAGAATGGCTGTATGATATTCTACTACTCTATATATTTCTACAAAGTATATATACTTTGTCTGGCTTCACATTGTACACAACTAATAACTTATTCAATAAAAAGGTAGGCAAACATTAAGCTTACTGTAGCCCACTGTATATACCATCTGATTGAGGCACCTAACAAAATTTTCCAAATAAAATACAGAGAAATGAATCAATTCTGATTAAAAGTCCCCCAAACTCAAATCATCCAGATTCAGGTGAAAGTGTTCAAAGTTCTATGTTTCATAAAAAAGCACAGACTCAGCCAGGCGCGGTGGCTCACACCTGTAATCCCAGCACTTTGGAAGGCCAAGGCGGGCAGATCATGAGGTCAGGAGCTCGAGACCGGCCTGATCAACATAGTGAAACCTCGTCTCTATTAGAAATACAAAAAAATTAGCCAGGCATGGTGGTGGGCGCCTGTAGTCCCAGCTACTCAGGAGGCTGAGGCAGGAGAAGCGCTTGAACCTGGGAGGTGGAGGTTGCAGTGAGCAGGGATCCCACTACTGCACTCCAGCCTGGGCAACAGAGCAAGACTCCGTCTCCAAAAAAATAAATAAATAAAATAAATGCACAGGCTTGGTCGTGTGCAGTGGCTTATGCCTGTAATCCTAGCACTCTGGGAGGCTGAGGCGGGCGGATCACCTGAGGTCAGGAGTTCAAGACCAGCCTGGCCAACATGGTGAAACCCCGTCTCTACTAAAAATACAAAAAAATTAGCTGGGCGAGGTGGTGGGTGCCTGTAATCCCAGCTACTCAGGAGGCTGAGGCAGGAGAATCGCTTGAACCCAGGAGGCAGAGGTTGCAATGAGCTGAGATCATGCCACTGTACTCCAGCCTGGGTGACAAGAGCAAAACTTTGTCTCAAAAAAAAAAAAAAAAAACACAGGCTCAGAAACACATATTCCGGGACAAGAATTAATTCTGCACTGTGTCTATGTAGATGGTATACACAGTTTTATAATCCTAACAAGACAGATTATGTGTAGACCCTGTTAATTTTCATGTTTTTAGTTTTATTTATTTATTTATTTATTTATTTATTTATTTATTTATTTTGAAACAGAGTCGTGCTCTTGTCACCCAGGCTAGAGTGCAGTGGCGCAATCTTGGCTCACTGCAACCTCCACCTCCCAGGTTCAAGCGATTCTCCTGCCTCAGCCTCCTGAGTAGCTGGAACTACAGGCACACACCATCACGTCTGGCTAATTGTTGTATTTTTAGTAGAGACGAGGTTTCACCTTGTTGGCCAGGCTGGTCGCAAACTCCTGATCTCAGGTGATCTGCCCTCCTCGGCCTCCCAGACTGCTGAGATTATAGGCGTGAGCCACCACACCCGGCCCAATGTTCATGGTTTTAATACTACTACTTAAAATACTGGTGAAAGCATGGTGGCAGCATGACCATGGAAAGAGGGTTATATCAGTATAACCCTCAACAAGAGCATCCTGAAAACTACAACTAAAATAAAATCAATTTTAAAATGAAAAAGAGTATCCTGAATACTGACCTGGTAATCCTACTGGGACTCACCTAAAGTCATGCTACAAAATCTTTTTTGCAAAAATATATCTTTATAGCATGATGCTAACATACAACAGAAACAGAGTGTGAGTGAGGCTGCTAACTCCAGAGTACACACTCAAGATGATCTGGAGCTGAAAATGGCCGGGGGGGAGGCCAGAAAGGGATGTGGAGGAGTTAACTAAGTGAAGAAGGGAGAACCGAACACAAAGGTCACATGGCAAGGGGAACATGGCAAGTAAAAGAGACCGAACGCAGGGCAGAAGTGCCGGAGGTGAGAGTGGGTGAGAGAAGGCCACACACCTGCACAGTCCTCAATACAATCACTACTGGACGAACTAGGAAGGTCTAGGAAAGTAATCTACCTCTGTCTGACCCAAAAAGTTGACATTTTCTTCGGAAGATTCTTCGGTGGATGTGAAACTATCATCTAGGTGGGAATTACGCCTGAGTGGCAGCTGCTGTTCCATAACTGAACTGGTAGACAAACCAGCCAAGTCATTTTCCTGGAGCTCCAGGGTTGACTCAAGTTCACCGGAGTCTCTTATGACTAAACTGGTGGTATACTTCACTGACTTGTCATTCTGATTTTCAGTGTCAGATTCTCCAAAGCGTTTTCCTTTTTCTGGGGTGGGCTCAGCAAAGACAATGGATGAGCTGCTACTTTCATCATTTTTAACATCATATTGTTCTCTGAAAAAAAAAAAAGTAAACATAAAAGTCAATGGGCTGAGCGCAGGGGCTCATGCCTGTAATCCCATACTTTGGGAGGCCAAGGCGGGTGGATCACTTAAGGTCAGGAGTTAGAGACCAGCCTACCCAACATGGTAAAACCCCATCTCAACTAAAAAATGCAAAAATTAGCTGGGTATAGTGGCATACGCCTGTAATCCCAGCTACTGGGAAGGCTGAGGCAGGAAAATGACTTGAACCCAGGAGGTGGAGGTTGCAGTGAGCCAAGATCGTGCCACTGTACTCCAGCCTGGGTGACGAAGTAAGTGAGACTCCGTCTCCAAAAAAAAAAAAAAAAAAAAAAAGTTGGCCAGGTGCAGTGGCACATACCTGTAATCCCAGCACTTTGGATGGCCAAGGCAGGCAGATCACAAGGTCAGAAGTTCGAGACCAGCCTGGCCAATATGGTGAAACGCCATCTCTACTAAAAAATACAAAAATTGGCCAGGCGTGGTGGCATGCACCTATAGTCCCAGCTACTCAGAAGGCTGAGGCAGGAGAATCGCTCGAACCTGGGAGGCAGAAGTTGCAGTGAGCCGAGATCGCGCCATTGCACTCCAGCCTGGCCAACAGAGTAAGACTCCGCCTCAAAAAAAAAAAAAAAAAAAAGTCAATGTACAGGTCTGGCACAGTGGCTCACGCCTGTAATCCCAACACTTTGGTAGGCCAAGGTGGGAGGATCACTTGAGCCCAGGAGTTGGAGGCTAGCCTGAGCACCATGGCAAAACCCCATCTCTACAAAAAATACAAAAATTAGCCAGACATGGTGGCACAAACCTGTAATCCCAGCTACTGAGGCAGCTAAGATGGGAGGATTGCTTGAGTCTAGGAGTTGAAGGTTGCAGTGAGTTGAGATCATACCACTGCACTCCAGCCTAGGCAAAAGAGCGAGACCCTGTCTCAACAAAAATAATAAAAAATAGGCCAGGCACAGTGGCTCACACCAGTAATCCCAGCACTTTGGGAGGCCAAGGCAGGCAGATGACCTGAGTTCAGGAGTTCGAGACCAGCCTGGCCAATACGGTGAAACCCCGTCTCTACTAAAACTACAAAACTTAGCCAGGCATAGTGGTGCAGGTCTATAATCCCAACTACTGGGGAGGCTAAGTCAGGAGGATCGCTTGAACCTGGGAGGCAGAGGTTGCGGTGAGCTGAGACCATGTCACTGTACTCCAGCCTGGGCAATAGAGCAAGAATCCATTTAAAAAAAAAAACTGACAGGAAATATCTGAAAGGAAGAAATAACTTAACATTTTGTAATGAAAATAAGCAAAGTCGAAAACACTCCTCCTGAGGTCCTTGTAGCAAAAGACAAAGATAGCTCAATGCAGGCCAGGTGCGATGGTTCACACCTGTAATCCCAGCACTTTGGGAGGCCGAGGCGGGCGCATCACAAGGTCAGGAGATCAAGACCACCCTGGCTAACATGGTGAAACCCTGTGTCTACTAAAAATACAAAAAATTAACCAGGTGTGCTGGTGGGCGCCTATAGTCCACCAGCTACTCGGGAAGCTGAGGCAGGAGAATCGCTGGAACACAGGAGGCGGAGGCTGCAGTGAGCCGAGATTGCGCCACTGCAATCTAGTCTGGGCAACAGAGCGAGACTGTGTCACACACACAAAACCCAATGCAGGTGACAAGAGGTAATGTCCTAATATATAACAGGACACACCCATTCACATACCTGTCCTCTTCCTGGTCGGAGAGCACTTCCAGAGTTGGCAACTCAATGGCAGCTCTGTCTGCTGCACAAAAACAAACAATCATCTTCAAACAGCCCAGTTTTTCAATTTGTAGTCAAAGACTGAGTTAAAATATACAAACTGTGTCAAATGAGACTATAAGTCTAAAACTGTCATGACCTTCTGGCAAAATACAAAAAGTTTATTCAAATGGCGCGTGTTAGGAACCATCAAAACGGCCGGGCGCGGTGGCTCAAGCCTGTAATCCCAGCACTTTGGGAGGCCGAGGCGGGTGGATCACGAGGTCAGGAGATCGAGACCATCCTGGCTAACATGGTGAAACCCCGTCTCTACTAAAAATACAAAAAACTAGCCGGGCGAGGTGGCGGGCGCCTGTAGTCCCAGCTACTCGGAGGCTGAGGCGGGAGAATGGCGTGAACCCGGGAGGCGGAGCTTGCAGTGAGCCGAGATCGCGCCACTGCACTCCAGCCTGGGCGACAGAGCGAGACTCCGTCTCCCAAAAAAAAAAAAAAAAAAAAGAAAAGGAACCATCAAAACAAAGCCATGCAACTACATTAGGGGTCGGCAAACATTACCGAGGGCTTGATAGTAAATATTTTAGGTTTTAGGGCCCTCTGGGACCCTGCTGTAACTGATCAATTCTGTTATGGTATAAAAGCAGCCATAGGCCCAGTGGCTCATGCCCGTAATCCCAACTCTTTGGGAGGCCAAGGCTCGAGGATCACTTGAGCTCAGGTGTTTAACAATAGCATGCACAATACAGTGAGATTCCTGATCTCTATTTTTAAAACAAAATTAATTTTTTTTTTTTTTTTTTGAGACAGAATCTCGCTCTGTCGCCCAGGGTGGAGTGTAGTGGCATGATCTTAGCTCACTGCAACCTCCACCTCCCGGGTTCAAGTGATTCTCCTGCCTCAGCCTCCTGAGTAGCTGGGACTACAGGTCCTCACCGCCATATCCAGCTGATTTTTGTATTTTTATTAGAGATGGGGTTTCACCAGATTGGCCAGGCTGGTCTCGAACTCCTGACCTTGTGATCCGCCTGCCTTGGCCTCCCAAAGTGTTGGGATTACAGGCATGAGCCACCGCACCTGGCTAAATATAAATGTAAAAAGCAACCATAGACAATATAGAAATGAATGAGCCTGTGTTCTAATAAGCTTTATTTATTGACATTTAAATTTTGGGCCAGGCACAGAGGCTCATGCCTATAGTCCCAGCACTTTGGGAGGCCGAGGCACATGGATCACTTGAGGTGAGGAGTTCGAGACCAGCTTGGGCAACATGGTGAAACCCCATCTCTACTAAAAATACAAAAATTAGCCAGGCATGGTGGCGCACACATATAATCCCAGCTACTCGGGAGGCTGAGGCAGAATAATCACTTAAGCCCAGGAGGTGGAGGTTGCAGTGAGCAAAGATCGCACCACTACACTCCAGCCTGGGTGACAGAGCAAGACTCTGTCTCAAAAAAAGAAATTAATTTCACAAAATCTTTTGATTTTGTTCAAATATTTAAAAATATAAAAACTGGCTGGGTGCGGTGGCTCACACCTGTAACCTCAGCACTTTGGGAGGCCGAGGCAGGCAGATCACGAGGTCAGGAGATTGAGATCATCCTGGCCAACATAGTGAAACCCATTTCTACTAAAAACTACAAAAAAAAAAAAAAAAAAAATTAGCCAAGTGTGGTGGCGGGCGTCTGTAGCCCCAGCTATTCAGGAGGCTGAGGCAGAAGAATGGCATGAACCCGGGACGCAGAGGTTGCAGTGAGCCAAGATCATGCCACTGCACTCCAGCATGGGCAACAGAGCGAGACTCTATCTCGAAAAAAATAAAAATAAAAATAAATGTAAAAACCATTCTCACCTTGTGGTACGTACAAAAACAAGGGCAGGCCAGATTTAGTCCACAGGCTGAAGTGTGCCAATGCTTCAACCACCACGTCATCAAAAACGGCTTACCTCGTGGCTGAATCACGTGAACATGTTCTATCCACGCAGTGTGATAGCCAACGATATTGGGGTGCTGAAGACCTGCGAGCACCTTCACTTCCCGTAGGACCTAGAAAAGAAATGGAATTAGATCTGCCTTTTGCTGATAACTTGTTAAATGTTTATGCAATACTTCTTCTTCCAGAGCAAAATACAGACGGCCCCTGACTTACAATGGTGTGAAGACATCACAATTTTTGACATACTTTGAATTTTGATCTTTTCCCTGGCTTGCAATATGCGGTGCATGAGATATGTGGTATTTTATTATAAAATAGGCTTTGTGCTAGATGATTCTGTCCAACTATTGAGTGATGTAAGTGTTTGGAGCACATTTAAGGTAGGCAGGGTAAGCTACAAAGTTCGGTAGGTTATGCATATTAAAATACATCTCCATGGCGTGAACCCGGGAGGCGGGGCCTGCAGTGAGCCAAGATCGCGCCACTGCACTCCAGCCTGGGCGACAGAGCAAAACTCTGTCTCCAATTTACAATATTTTCAACTTATGATGGGTTTATCAGGACATAATCCCATGATAAGATGGAGGAGCATCTGTAATGAAAACTCCTCTGTACAAGGCATCTACATTATGTTAAAATAATGGAATTTTTTTTTTTTTTTTTTGAGACAGAGTCTCGCTCTATTGCCCAGGCTGGAGTGAAGTGGTGCTATCTTGGCTCACTGCAACCTCTGCTTGCTGGGTTCAAGTCTTGCTGGGTTCAGGTCATTCTCGTGCCTCAGCCTCCCGAGTAGCTGGGATTACAAGCATGCACTACCACACCCGGCTAATTTTTGTGTTTTTAGTAGAGACATGGTTGCGCCATGTTGGCCAGGCTGGTCTCACACTCCTGGCCTCAAGTGATCTGCCTGCCTCGGCCTCCCAAAGTGCTGGGATTGCAGGCGTGAGCCACTGCACCTGGCCAATATAATGGAAATATTTTTGAGAGACAAATGGCAATTGTTATAGCAACTAAATAACATATTTATATAGTACTTTACACTTTTTATGGCACACTTATCACCATTCTCTCTTTTGATTCCTACCCCAGTCCTCCAAGGTAAGTAAAATCACTACTGTCACTACTATTTCAGGGCAGGTGACAGAAATGGCTCAGAGGACTGGGCAACTCATCCAGAACCACACAGCATGTCAGGGAGAAGACTGAACTGGAACTGGGCTCCTGTATTTTCATAACTAGCTATATTATATATCAATCATTTACTTTAAGAAACTAATATATTTTTAAAATTTTATATATATATATATATATACACACACACACAAATTAAACAGGCATGGTGGCAGGCACCTATAATCTCAGCTACTTGGGAGGCAGGAGAATCCTTGAAACCAGGGGGGCGGAGGTTGCAGCGAGACAAGATCACACCACTTCACTCCAACCTGGGCAAAAGAGCGAAACTCCATCTCAAATAATAATAATAATAATTTAATTTTGGTACTTTACTGTAACCCCATTCCTAGTAAACTGGAAATCCACACTGCCTATTTTTGCCAAATATACACACATACATGTATAACTCTTTCAAAAAGAACTAAATACACAATTATTCAAAATAAGTAATTTTTAAAAATCATACCTTCATGCAATCTGTTTTAGTTGCACCCTTAATCAGGATCTTTTTTATTGCATAATACTGACCATCTAATTTATTCCTGACCTGAAAAGTAGAAGAAAAGACAAAGTATATTGTGTCATTCAACTTTAACTGAATAAAGAAGTTCTTTTAATCTGAGCTTAAACAATCCAAACTAGCCAAAGAGTTAAAATATAGCTAAAGACATGTCTCCTTACTATGTTCAGGGAAGTCAGCCAGATCAAGAGCTTTTCAGATAGTGTTGGGAGTGTAGCTCCGAAGAAGCTCTCGGCTGAAGAATAGGAATGTTAGCAAAAGGTCTATGTAAGCTCAAAACACAGTGGCACAACTTTTTTTAGTAACACATTTTTAATTAAAATTAACTATAGGTCAAAAATTCAAAGTTTCCAAAACCCACATAAAGAATCAACACAGTTAGAAAAACATTACAACCTGCCCACTTCCCCGTAAATGACAAATGTTAAAGAAAAGTAAATATACGTGATTTCTTGGAATTTTCCTTTGAGTACTTTATATTATAATAATGAAAACAGACCAAGCACGGTGGCTCACACTTGTAATGCCAGCCCTTTGGAAGGCTGAGGTGGGTGGATCACAAAGTCAGGAGATCAAGACCATCCTGGCCAACATGGTGAAATCCCGTCTCTATTAAAATTACAAAAATTGGCCAGGCGCAGCGGCTCAAGCCTGTAATCCCAGCACTTTGGGAGGCCGAGACGGGCGGATCACGAGGTCAGGAGATCGAGACCATCCTGGCTAACACGGTGAAACCCCGTCTCTACTAAAAAGTACAAAAAACTAGCCAGGGAGGTGGCAAGTGCCTGTAGTCCCAGCTACTCGGGAGGCTGAGGCAGGAGAATGGCATAAACCCAGGAGGCGGAGCTTGCAGTGAGCTGAGATCCAGCCACTGCACTCCAGCCTGGGTGACAGAGCAAGACTCTGTCTCAAAAAAAAAAAAAAATTAGCTGGGTGTAGTGGTGGGCACCTGTAATCCCAGCTACTCAGGAGGCTGAGGCAGGAGAATAGCCTGAACCAGGGAGTCGGAGGTTGCAGTGAGCTGAGACTGCGCTGCTGCACTCCAGCCTGGCGACAAAGCGAGACCCTGTCTCAAAATAAATAAATAAATAAAAGAATGGTGAAAACAATGTCTGAAAATACAATTATTTAGGGTACTAGGTCAAAACAAGTACGTGGAAGACTACCTTGTATACTCTTCCGTATCCACCTTTTCCTAAGATGGCAACTTCTTCAAATTCATTTAAGTAACGTGAAGTCTGTGCTTCGAAGGCGACTTCCCTTGATCTGAAAGTTAAATACAATCAATCAATATTAAAACGTGAGAGAATCAAAACGTTCTAGGATACTTCATGCTCACGGGATTACTAACCTCACAAACCTCATGTATCACTAAGTTGTGCTGATTTGGAAAGGATGGGCTAAAATGAAATTTTTCATCCCTCTGAAGAAAACACAATCAAGTGTTTTACCAGTAACTGGTATTCCAAGTAGAAATCATTACCAGGTTTGTACAGCAGAAATCCTAAGAATCACTAACAGCCCGCAGTTGGTTAGCTAAGCTCAGAAATAAATTTACTGAAATTTCAGCTGGGCGTGGTGGGCTCACGCCTGTAATCCTAGCACTTTGGGAGGCCGAGGAGGGTGAATCATGAGGTCAGGAGTTCAAAACCAGCCTGGCCAACATGGTGAAACCCCGTCTCTAGTAATAATTCAAAAATTAGCCAGGTGTGGTGGTGGGTTCCTGTAATCCCAGCTACTCGGGAGGCTGAGGCAGGAGAACTGCTTGAATCCAGGAGGCGGAGGTTGCAGTGAGCCAAGGTTGTGCCACTGTATTCCAGCCTGGGTGACAGAGAAAGACTTCGTCTCAAAAAAAGAAAAAAAAATATCACTGAAATGTATTTTTTATTTTTCTTCTAAGACAGGGTCTAGCTATGTTGCCCAGGCTAGACTGCAGTGGCTATTCCCAGGTGTGATCCTGCTACTAAGCAGCACCAGAGTACTGACCTATTCTGTTTCCAACCTGAGCTAGTTCACTCCTCCTTAGGCAACCTGGTGGTCCCTTGCTCCAGGGAAGTCAAGGTCACCATACTATGCCAAACTTTATGCAGACATCAGACTGGCATAGTGCACTATAGCCCAGGACTCCTGGGCTCAAGCAATCCTCCTGCCTCAGCCTCCCGAGTAGCTGGGACTACAGGTATGCGCCACCACACGCAGCTACTTAAATTTCTTAATGATGTAGACCAGTTAGATTTTTTTTTAATGTAGAGTGCTTTATTTTTATCAAGCTATAATTCACATATTGTCAAATTCACCTCTCTCGAATGTACAATTCAGTGGTTTTTAGTACGTAGAGTTGTGCAACCATCACCGCTACCTAATTTCAGAATATTTTCATCACCCCCAAAATAAACCCTATATCCACTGGCTTTCACTCCCCATCCTTCCCTTACCCCACTATTAACCCACCACCCCACATAAAACCACTATTTACATCTCCATGGATTCACCTACTCTGGACATTTCATAGAAATGAAATCACACAATATGTGGCCTTTTATGACTGGCTGTTTTTACGTAGGATATTTTTAAGATTCATCTATATTGTAGCATGAATCAGTACTTCATTCCTTTTAATAGATGAATAACACTTTATCGCAGGGATAGACTACATGCTTATCTATTCATGAGCTGATGAATATTTAGGTCAGACCAGTTAGATTTTAAACTAGTATTTAAACTAGCCAAAATTCAATGGTCCCCCAGCAGAGCCTGGGTATCAGGAATCTGAATTAAGAGTGTGACCATGGAATTCATGCTAAATGCTGAAAGGCAGAGGATCAAAGAGGAGGGAATGAGAAGCAAAGTAAGTCTTGGAGCAGTACTCAATTGCTGAGAACCAAGTTTTTCATGTTCATAAACAATACTAACGACATTATGTTTCAACCTCAAACCAGTATTTTCTTGATACTGATTTCTTTTCAATAGTCTGCATAATCAAGAAAGTTTCTCACACATACCTGATTTTCTGAATATGAGAAATATCCTCACAGGGATCCTACAATTAAAAAATTGTTTTTTAAAAGCATTTGGAAAACTTGCATGGAATAAAGAATCTATCAAAATTCAGTATCACATTAACAACCCCAAACACACAAACAATATTTTAAAAACCACTGGCTTTTTCAGCATTACTTAAGAGTTTACAAATGAAAATATTTCAAAGCCGAGAATTGACCAGGAAGCAGACAAGACTGACATCACCTTCAAAATCCATGCAGGAGCTCCCCACCCGTCCTGCCTGCCCACCTCTCTTGCGTGTATGGTGGCACCTGGCACCCTGCTTCTGCCTGTGCCCCCTCAGTTCATTCTCACCACAGCAGCCAGTGTGACCCTGCTAAAATGTAAGTCAGATTGTGTCACTCCTCTAATCAAAATCCTGTAAAACCTCCCATCTTACTAAGTAAAAACCATAAATGAGGCAGGGTACGGTGGCTCATGCCTGTACTCCCAGTACTTGGGAGGCCGAGGCAGGCGAATCACGAGGTCAGGAGTTTGAGACTAGCCTGGCCAACATGAAGAAACCCTGTCTCTACTAAAAATACAAAAAAGTAGTTGGGAATGGTGGCAGGTGCCTGGAGTCCCAGCTACTTGGGAGGCTTAAGGCAGGAGAATCGCTTGAAACTGGGAGGCAGATTGCAATGAGCCAAGATTGTGCCACTGCACTCCAGCCCGGATGACAGTGCAAGACTCCGTTTCAAAACAAAATAAAACAAAACAAAAACAAAATCATCTCAAGATCCCAGTCCATCTATGCCCTCTCCTTTGCCTCTCCTCTCTCTCTCTTTTTTTTTTTTTTTTTTAAGGCAGGTTCTCACTCTGTTGCTCAGGCTGGAGTGCAGAGGCACGATCATGGCTCACTGCAGTCTTGAACTCCTGGCCTCAAATGATCCTCCCATCTCAGCCTCCCAAAGTGCTGGGATTACAGGCATGAGTCACCACCCCTGGCCTAGAGTTTATACTTTTAAAACCTTGTTTTATAATTAGAATTACATAGTGCTTTAAAATATGTTCTCTTAAAATTAAAGGATATTTTTGTCATACCCAAAGCACATTTTTTAGGGCTTACCTGACGAACTCTCTCTTTAGCGGACCTCATTAGGTGAGTAATAGCTCTGTTGTGATGTAGTCTCAATGAGCTAAACTCGTCACTACAAGTGAAAGAAGACAGCAGTCCCATTTTGATAAAGGTCTGGCAAAGTACTATAAAAAGAATATGAAAAACTATTATTAGAAACATCTTTAATAAAATGGCAATTTTAAAGCGTACACAGAGAATAATGTGTAGTAACAGCAATATATACAAAAACCTCAATAGGAAAAATACTATATTTATAAACACGTTAAACTTGAGAATGTTCTCTAGAATAACTTAAAAGACATTTTTTTTGGGGGGGAGGACAGTCTCATTCTGTCACCCAGGCTGGAGTGCAGTGACAATTATCTTGACTCACTGCAACCTCCGCCTCCCGGTTTCAAGTGATTCTCCTGCCTCAGCCTCCCAAGTAGTTGGGATTACAGGCATGCACCACCGTGCCCAGCTAATTTTTCTATTTTTTGTAAAGACGGGATTTGGCCAGGCTGGTCTCGAACTCCTGGCCTCAAGTGATCTGCCCAACTCCACCTCCCAAAGTGCTGGGATTATAGGCGTGAGCCAACATGCCCAGCTCTTAGATGAATTTTTTTTAAAAGCGAAGAAATTTGGGGAATGATTCTCTAAAAGGAGCAACTAGTACACTACACGCATTCATGAAAAGCACAACTATAATGACTTCTCTTACCCTGTACAGTCACTTGTTTACCAAGACTAGTCAGTAAAGTACTAAGCTGTTTCTAAAAAAAGGGCAAAAAAAAAAAGAGTAAACAAAGTCTTCTGACATTCCACACATTACCCTTTGCTGTTAGTCAGTAAGAGAAGAATAAGGGCAGGAGGGCAAACATATGATGAGAACTTACAACAAAAGTGACCATTCGTCATCATGAAATACCTTTAAACAACATACAAAGAGCCTATGGTACACACGTGTATAAACCAAATACCAAGCTCCTTAGAAAAAGAAGTTTCCACAAAGGTGTCTTGGCTCCTACTCATTCAACAAATACAGATACCAGAGAGGATATTGTTGCTGTTGTTTTTGTTTTTGTTTTTGTTTTAAGACAGAGTCTCGCTCTGTCGCCCAGGCTGGAGTGCAATAGCAAAATCTCGGCTTACTGCAACCTCCGCCTCCAGGGTTCAAGCAATTTTCCTACCTCAGACGCCTGCGTAGCTGGGATTACAGATGCACACCACCACGCCCAGCTAATTTTATTTTATTTTTTTGAGACAGAGTCTCACCCTATTGCCCAGGCTGGAGTGTAGTGGCATGATCTCAGATCACTGCAACCTCTGCCTCCTGGGTTCTAGGGATTCTCATGCCTCACCTTCCCAACTAGCCGGGATTATAGATGCCTGCCACCACAACTGCCTAATTTTTGTGTTTGGCTGGTCTCGAACACCTGACCTTGTGATCCGCCCACCTCAGCCTCCCAAAGTGCTAGGATTACAGGCATGAGTCACCATGCCCCACCAAGGATATTCTTTCTGCATCAAAAACTCTACATTTATGAAAGCCAAATTTGTTGCTTAAAATTAAAAAAAAAAAGAAAATTCTCCATTTAGATTATCAACTCACTGATCACATCAAAAACATTTATTTAAATAACCTTGTTCTAAAATTCTGTCATCTAGGCCAGGAGCGGTGGCTCACGCCTGTAATCCCAGCACTGTGGGAGGCCGAGGCGGGAGGATCACCAGGTCACCAGATCGAGACCATCCCGGCTAACACAGTGAAACCCCATCTCTACTAAAAATACTAAAAAGACAAAAAATTAGCCAGACGTGGTGGCGGGCACCTGTACTCCCAGCTACTCAGCAGGCTCAGGCAAGAGAATGGCATGAACACAGAAGGCGGAGGTTGCAGTGAGCCGAGATCACGCCACTGCACTCCAGCCTGGGCGACAGAGAGAGACTCCGTCACAAAAAAAAAAAAAAAGTTCTCTTAAAATTAAAGTAGGGTCGGGCGCCGTGGCTCAAGCCCGTAATCCCAGCACTTTGGGAGGCCGAGACGGGCGATCAATGCAGGTCAGAGACCAGACCATCTCATAACACGGTGAAACCCCGCCTCTATTAAATACAAAAAAACTAGCCGGGCATGCAGGTGGCGGCTTCGTAGTCCCAGCTACTGGAGGCTGAGGCAGGAGAATGCGAACTCCGGGAGGCTGTTTCTGCAGTGAGCTGAGATCCGCCACTGCACTCCAGCCTGGTGATGAGCCGGTGACTCCGGCCTCAAAAAAAAAAAAAAAAAAAAAATTAGTAATCAGTAAATTTTACTAATAAATCAGTAAAATTCACAGGATTGCTTTAATTATGTGCAAGATTGCTGCATTATCCTAATCTGCTTCTCTATTTGCTGAGACTAATACAATAATCCCCAGGTACCAACGCCTCAGAACCTAAGGAACACACTTCCTGTTTACCCCACCTCCCACCACATATGCCAATTGCTTAACGGTGTATTATTTGCTTTGGTTCAAGAAACAGTGGCATACAATGTACAGATATTTACCATTTTTCATGTCCCCAGCTTTGAAAGCCAACAAAATGATAATGTATCTTTTTGTTTTGTTTTGTTCTGAGATGGAGTCTCACTCTGCTCTTCAGGCTGGAAGTGCAATGGTGGAATCTTGGCTCACTGCAACTTTTCTTACCTCTGGGGTTCCTCATGCAATTCTCCTGCCTCAGTTCCCTGTGGTAGCTGGGATTATAGGCCACCACCACCAGCCACTTTGTATTTTAGTAGAGACGGGTTTTCACCACATTGGCCAGGCTGGTCTTGGAACCTGATTCCAGATTCACTTGCCTCCCAGTGCTGGGATTTGCAGAAGTGAGCCACTGTGCCCAGCCAAATGATAATGGCCTTAACTAAAACCTAGGTTTTTTTCTTTTTTTTTTTGGAGACGGAGTCTCGCCTGTCACCCAGGCTGGAGTGCAGGCCAGATCTCAGCTCACTCTGCAAGCTCCGCCTGTTCACTCCCATTCTTCCCGCTCAGCCTCCCGAGTAGCTGGGACTACAGGCTCACCACACGCCTCGCTAAGTTTTTGTTTTTTTTTTTTTTAGTAGAGACTGCTCACCTGTGTTAGGCCAGGATGGTCTCCCCGCCTCCCAAAGTGCTGGGATTACAGGCTTGACACCGCACCGCCAAACCGCATTCAGTTTTAAGACCACATAAAAGTGTAAGTTTGAGACTGTTTTGGTAAAAAAAAAAAAAAAGAACCTCAGAATCTCTGGCTGAAACTATTCTTTTTTTTTTTTTTTTCTCTAGAGGCGGACTCTTACTATGTCACCCAGGCTGGAGCGCACTGGCTACTCACAGGCATGATCAAAGCACACTGAAGGCTGGGCTACTTGAGAGACTGAGGCTTGAACCGGGAGGCGGAGTTTGCAGTGAGCCGAGATTGCGCACTGCACTCCAGCCTGGGCGACAGAGGGAGACTCCGTCTCAAAAAAAAAAAAAAAAAAAAAAAAAAAAAAAAAAAGGCACACTGAAACCTTGAACTCCTAGGCTCGAGTGCTCCTCTCACCTCAGCCTCCCGGGTAGCTGGGATTACAGGCACATGCCACCATGCCCAACTTGTGACCAGAACTATTAAAGAAGCCACAATGGTCTCAGTCAATAAACTGAACCATGAACATCATTATCTATGATTCTACTCACTTTTGTGCTCAAGTTTCTCATATAAGTACCCTACAGCAGGTATAAAAATAAACATTTTCAACCACACAATGTGCAGTTGGTTCCAGTTCTCTGGTCGAGAATTGGTTCACAATGAGTTTTATGTGATTTTCTTTTACCTGCTCACCAGCTACACCATAACAGAGCTTCAAAAATTGTATGAATTAGTTGGGCGTGCTGGTTCAGGCCTCTAATTCTAGCACTTTGGGAGGAAGGGGTGGGTGGATCACCTGAGGTCAAAAGTTCGAGACCAGCCTGGCCAACATGGTGAAACCCGTCTCTACTAAAAATACGAAAAATTAGCCAGGCGTAGTGAGGCTAGAGACTGAGGCAGGAGAATCGCTTGAACCCAGGAGGCAGAGGTTACAGTGAGCGGAGATGGCGCCATTGCACACTCCAGCCCAGACAAAAGCAAAACTTCATCTTAAAAAAAAAAAAAGGGGCCAGGTGGTGGCTCACACCTGTAATCCCAGCACTTTGGGAGGCCGAGGCAGGCAGATCATCAGGTCAGGAGTTCGAGACCAGCCTGAACAACATGGTGAAACCCTATCTCTATTAAAAAAACAAAAATTACCCTGACTTGGTGACACGCGCCTGTAATCCCAGCTATTTGGGAGGCTGAGGCAGGAGAATCGCTTGAACCTGGGAGGTGGAGGTTGCAGTGAGCAGAGATCGCACCAATGCACTCCAGCCTGGGTGACAGAGTAAGACTCCATTTCGAGGAAAAAAAAAAAAAAACTTGTGCATTATCATAGTATAGATACAAAAGAACTATCTTTCATTTATCCAATTTTATGCAATTATGGGATCCACAGTTAATACATTCATAAGGAATTACTCAAAGGAAAATGTAAGCTGAATTGAAGTGGGGAAACCATTAATATTTATTTCCTCCAGTTTTTGTATACCAGCTGCTTTCCAGACTCCCGGCATTAAACAACATACTTTATTTTGTATTTTTAATTTTTGTGAGTACATAGTAGGTGTATATATTTATGGGGGTACATGAGATATTTTGATACAGGCATGTAATGTGTAATAATTACATCAGGATAAATGGGGTATCCATCATCTAAAGCATTTATCCCTTCTTTGTGTTACAAACAATCCAATTATACTCTTCATTATTTTTATTTTTTGAGACAGTCTCGCTCTGTCACCAGGCTGGAGTGCAATGGCATGATCTCGGCTCACTGCAACCTCCGCCTCCCAGGTTCAAGCGATTTTCCAGCCTCAGCCTCCTGAATAGCTGGGATTACAGGTGCCCACCACCACGCCCAGCTAATTTTTGTATTTTTAGTAGAGACAAGGTTACACCTTGGTGGCCAGGATGGTCTCGATTTCTTGACCTCATGATCCACCCGCCTCAGTCTCCCAAAGTGCTGGGATTATAGGTATGAGCCACCATGCCTGGCCCATTCTTTTTTCTTTTTTTTTTGAGATGGAGTTTTGCTCTTGTTGCCCAGGCTGGAGTGCAGTGGCATGATCTCAGCTCACTGCAACCTCCACCTCCTGGGTTCAAACAATTCTCCTGCCTCAGCCTCCCAAATACCTGAGATTACAGCTGTGTGCCATGATGTCTGGCTACTGGCTACTTTTGCATTTTTTTTTTTATTTTTGAGACGGAGTCTCACTCTGTCACCCAGGCTGGAGTGCAGTGGCGTGATCTCCGCTCACTGCAAGCTCTGCCGCCTCCCAGATTAACGCCATTCTCCTGCCTCAGCCTCCTTAGAAGCTAGGACTACAGGCGCCTGCCACCATGCCTGGCTAATTTTTCTTTGTATTTTCAGTAGAGACGGGGTTTCACCGTGCTCACCAAGATGGTCTCGATCTCCTGACCTCGTGATCTGTCTACCTTGGCCTCCCAAAGTGCTGGGATTACAGCCATGAGCAACCTGGCCTGGCCTACTTTTGCATTTTTTTAGTGAGACGGGCTTTCACCATGTTGGTCAGGCTGGTCTCAAACTCCTGACTTCAAGTGATCCCACTGCCTTGGCCTCCCAAAGTGGTGGGATTACAGGCATGAGCCACTGCGCCTGGCCGTCTTTTTGTTATTTTTAAATGTACAATAAATTATTGCTGACTGTAGTCACCCTGTTGTGCTACCAAATACTAGATTCGATTTATTCTAACTATATTTTTATACCCATTAACCATCCTCCACTATCCTCCCAGCCTCTGATAACCATCATTCTACTCTATCTCCATTAATTAAAAACTGTTTTAATTTTTACCTCCCACAAGTAAGTGAGAACAGCAACACAGTATTTTTACAAGCTTCATTTATTTATTTATTTATTTTTGAGACAGAGTCTCACTGTGTTGCCCAGACGGGAGTGCAGTGGTACTGTGTTGGCTCATTGCAATCTTCACCTCCCCCATTCAAGTGATTCTCTTGCCTCAGCCTCCCAAGTAGCTGGAGTTACAGGCACCTGCCACAACACCTGGCTAACTTCCATATTTTGAGTAGAGAGGGGGTTTCGCCATGTTGGCCAGGCTGATCTCGATCTCCTGACCTCAGGTGATCCACCCACCTCGGCCTCCCAAAGTTCTAGGATAACAGGCATGAACCACAGATCCCAGCCTTTACAAGCTTTATTAAGCAAGATTAATTTATTCTTACTTACACTTAAACACCTGTCTTGAACGAAGTGGGTTTGGTTCATGCACATGGCTCAAGTGCTCCAACAAAGAAACAAGCAAGAGTTGGTTTGCAACTGCAAAAGGGAAGGTTGGCTGTTGTAGGGGTTCTTTTAACACCTGGAGTTCTGCAGGAACATCAGATTCTAAAAATTAAAAAGGAAAATATTTTTAAGTTAATGGTAAACCTGTCTCAAAATGACAAAACAGTATTCTAATTAATGAAACACAAACTAAATGTAAGCAGATAAAAACCGAAAGAATAGTTATGCTGAGTTGGGTTAATCAAGAAAGGCTTTCTGGAAGTGAGTTTGGAATTGAATCCTGGAAGCTGGAGGATCAGCAGAAAGATGCCATGAGACAGAGGAGAAACAGTTTTCTGATGTGTCCAACAGTAGAAATAAATCAATACGCAAGGAAGTGGGACTAGAATGGATTCCTTCCTTTGAGAAGACAGCCAAGACCCAGGCATAAAGAAATTAGTTAGGCAGAAGACGGTCAGGCACAGTGGTTCACGCCTATAATCCCAGCACTTTGGGAGGCCAAGGCCGGTGGATCACCTGAAGTCAGGAGTTTGAGACCAGGCTGACCAACATGGTAAAACTCGGTCTCTACTAAAAATACAAAATTAGCCAGGTGTGGTGGCGGGTGCCTGTAATCCCAGCTGCTAGGGAGGCTGAGGCAGGAAAATCTCTTGAACCTGGGAGACAGAGGTTGTGGTGAGCCCAGATCGCACCATTGCATTACAGCCTGGGCAACAAGAGTTTAACTCCATCTCAAAAAAAAAAAAAAAAAAAAAAGAAGTTGGGCAGATGAGAGAGGGAAAGATAGGAAAAATAGAAACTGTTCTTGTTGAGCAGTGCTACTTATGTACATGCACAATCTCCTTCAGTGCTCAAAAAATAATATAATGTAAGTGTTCGTGTTCATTCCCATTTTACAGATGAAAACACTGATCTCAGAGCGGCTGAGGAACCAGTGAACCAGGCAGATCAGACTGACTCCCAACCCCATCCTCTTTGCGCCGTATGAGACCATACAGACAGACGAGTTGGCACTAAGGCTGAAGGTCGTAAGTTCTCACTTACTGCTTAAGACATTACTAAACAGGTTTAAAAAAACTAGTTGGATCGAGACCATCCTGGCTAACACGGTGAAACCCCGTCTCTACTAAAAAATACAAAAAACTAGCCGGGCGTGGTGGCGGGCGCCTGTGGTCCCAGCTACTCCGGAGGCTGAGGCAGGAGAATGGCGTAAACCCGGGAGGCGGAGCTTGCAGTGAGCTGAGATCCGGCCACTGCACTCCAGCCTGGGCGACAGAGCCAGACTCAGTCTCAAAAAAAAAAAAAAAAACAAAAAAAACAACAAAAAAAAACTAGTTGGGCGCAGTAGCACATGCCTGTAATTCCAGCACTTTCAGAGGCTGAGGCAGGCAGATCACCTAAGGTTAGGAGTTCGAGACCAGCCTGGGCAACATGAAGAAACCCTGTCTCTACGAAAAATACAAAATTAGCCAGGCGTGGTGGCACATGCCTGTAATCCCAGCTACTCAGGAGGCTGAGGCAGGAGAATCACTTGAACCCGGGAGGCGGGTGGAGGTTGGGGTGAGTTGAGATCGTGCCATTGCACTCCAGCCTGGGCAACAAAGTGAAACTCTGTCTCAAAAAAAAAAAAAAAAACCAGCCAGGTGTGGTGGCTCACATCTGTAATTCCAGTACTTAGAGAGACCGAGGCAAGCGGATCACCTGAGGTCAGGAGCTTGGGGCCAGCCTCGCCAACATGGTGAAACCCCGTCTCTACTAAAAATACAAAAATTAGCTGGGCGTGATGGTGTGCACCTGTGATCCCAGCTACTCAGGAGGCTGAGGCAGGAGAATCGCTTGAACCCAGGAGGCGGAGGTTGCAGTGAGCAGAGACTGCACCACTGCACTCCAACCTGGGTGGCAGAGCCAAACTCCATTTCATTCTACAAATAAACAAATAAATTGCCAAAAATGTTAAAGTTACATTTAGGTTTTGAATTTTCTGACTCTGCCATTAGCCGGCAGAGTGACTTCTTCAAATCATGCAGACTGCCTGCCAGAAATTATTTACCTATTCATTTTTACATCAAGTGAAAAACGATCAGGTGAATTCTAGTGTTCTAAAATTAAAAATAAATACATGCAAAAATAAAAAGGAAAAAAATGGGCCAGGCGCGGTGGCTCAAGCCTGTAATCCCAGCACTTTGGGAGGCCGAGACAGGTGGATCACTAGGTCAGGAGATCGAGACCATCATGGCTAACACGGTGAAACCCCATCTCTACTAAAAAATACAAAAAAACTAGCCGGGCGAGGTGGCGGGTGCCTGTAGTCCCAGCTACTTGGGAGGCTGAGGCAGGAGAATGGTGTAAACCCGGGAGGCGGAGCTTGCAGTGAGCTGAGATCTGGCCACTGCACTCCAGCCTGGGCGACAGAGCGAGACTCCGTCTCAAAAAAAAAAAAAAAAAAAGAAATGGGCCCGGTGCGGGGGCTCACACCTGTAATCCCAGCACTTTGAGAGGGCAAGGCATGAGGACTGCTTGAGCCCAGGAGTTCAAAACCAGCCTGGGTAACATACTGAGACCCTGTCCCTACAAAGAAAAACTACAAAAAATTCGCTGGGCATGGTAGCACGCACCTGTAGATCCAGCTACTCAGGAGGCTGAGGCAGGAAGATAGCTTGAGCCTGAGAAAACAAGGGTGCATTAAGCTGTGATTATACCACTGCACTGGGTGACACAGCGAGATTCTGCCTCTAAAATAAGTTTAAAAACATAAACTGTGGGCTGGACGCAGCGGCTCACACCTGTAATCCCAGCAATTTGGGAGGCTGAGGCAGGCGGATCACGAGGTCAGGAGTTCAAGACCAGCCTGGCCAACACAGTGAAACCCCGTCTCTACTAAAAACTACAAAAAATTAGCCAGGAGTGGTGGCGGGCGCCTGTAATCCCAGCTACTCAGGAGGCTGAGGCAGGAGAGTGGCTTGAACCCAGGAGGTGGAGGTTGCAGTGAGCCAAGATCAAGCCATTGCACTCCAGCCCGGGCAATGGTGTAAGACTCAGTCTCAAAAAAAAAAAAAAAAAAAGGGCAGGCACGGTGGCTCACGCCTGTAATCCTGGCACTTTGGGACGTCAAGGCAGGTGAATCACAAGGTGAGGAGTTCAAGACCGGCCTGGCCAAGATGGTGAAACTCCGTCTCTACTAAAAATACAAAAAATTAACTGGGTGTGGTGACAGGCATCTGTAATTCCAGCTACTCTGGGGGCTGAGGCAGAGAACTGCTTAAACCTGGAAGGGCAGAGGTTTCAGTGAGGCGAGATCGCGCCATTGCACTCCAGCCTGGGCGACACAGTGAGACTTCATCTCAAAAAAAAAAACAAAAAAAAACCAAAAAACATAAACTCTGTCTGGACATTCTGGGCCTCTTTGGAAGAAAAGGCCATATGTCAACACAACAGTATTATCGGTAACCCAGGAAAAGAAAAATTTTAAAAGCTTATCTAAGATCACTCCCTTCAAGAATAATCTTTAGTGTGCAGAAACCCTTATCACAATGTTACAGAAAAGACACTTGCATGTTTACAGCTGGGACTTTTCCCATGACATAACACTTTCTATATTATTGGGCTATAATATACCACCTTATATGTGGGAGAAAAGTTGTTTGTCCATTAAAAAATAGTTTTTAAAATTTTCTTCTGTTAATAGCCTACTGGAATTACTACCACCCTCTGCTTTTGTTTCTCTTTATGGTCAAAAATTATAGGCTTGGCTGGGCACAGTGGCTCACGCCTATCCTAGCACTTTGGGAGGCTGAGGCAGGAGGATCCGCTGAGCCCAGGAGTTTGAGACCAGACTGGGCAACAAAAGAAGACCCCATCTTTTTTTTTTTTTTAAGACGGAGTCTCACTCTGTCACCCAGGCTGCAGTGCAATGGCACGATCTCAGCTCACTGCAATCTCCCAGACGACCCCATCTCTTTAAGAAAAAAAAAAAAAAAATTACAGGTAGTATTAAGGATAAAAATGCAACAACATTTCCATGTATTTATTCCATCTGAATCAAAACCATTTCAACTCAGTTTGCATCTTTATTTTTTCTCATATGCTTTCTCTTACAGAAACAATTTGTACCTTTAACTCAATTGCAACACTTTTTTTTTTGTTTCATGCTTCAAATCAATGTGTATTCTCTGCAGTCATTCTGTTGGAATTACCATATAGTTAAAAACTTCAGCAGCACATATACTAAAAACTGGAATGACACAGAGAAGATTAACACAGCTTCCGCACAAGAATGAAACACAAATTCCTGAAGCATTCCATATAAAAGAGAAAAAAAAAATCCCTGAATCAATGTATTCTTTTTTTTTTTTTTTTTGAGACGGAGTTTCCTCTGTCTCCCAGGCTGGAGTGCAGTGGTGCGATCTCGGCTCACTACAACCACCGCCTCCTGGGTTCAAGCAAGCGATTCTCCTGCCTTAGCCTCAAAAGTACCTGGGATTACAGGCGCCCGCTACCACGCCCAGCTAATTTTTATATTTTTAGTAGAGAGGGGGTTGACCAGGCTGGTGTTGAACTCCTGACCTCGGGTGATCCGCCCACCTCAGGCTCCCAAAGTGCTGGGATTACAGGCGTGACCCCACTCGGCCAATGTATTCATTCTTAATAGCACAATTTAATTTTTAATATTGCTAAAACACCTGGCAGCAACTAAAGACTGTATTTCACTTTCATCAAAATAGTGGACACTTTTACCTAGAGTCAATGTTAAGCATCTCTTACTCTATGCTAAGTAACTTAGCTACCCCATATCTCCTAGTAATCAAAGGCCTCAAGAAAACTTGGGGGCTGAGAGTGGGGGCTCACATCTATAATCCCAGCACTTTGGGAGGCCGAGGCGGGAGCATCGCTTGAGGCCAGGCTTTCGAGACCAGCCTGGGGAACACAGCAAGACCCCATCTCTGCAAAAAAAAAAAAATTTTTAAATTAGTCGGGCATGGTGGTGTGCACCTGTGGTCCCAGCTACTCGGGAGGCTGAAGCTGGAGGATCACTTGAGCCCAGGAGTTGGAGGCTGCAATGAGCTATGATTGTGCCACTGCACTCCAGCCTGGGTGACAGAGCAAGACTGTCTCCAAAAAAAAAATTGGGGCCTTTTTATTCTTTAAACCAAAGACGTTTATTTATTTCCACGCTGCCTCACTATGAGAAATCTTTAGTTCTCCTTCCAATTAAGCAAAAGACAAGAAAAGTTACAAATTACAACTCTTAACCCAAACTATTCAGCTTACAGTTTGCAAATTCTCGCTGCAACGAAAGAAGATCGTTCTCAACCAATGACAAAACCCAGGGCTTGGGGGCAGGACGGTGACCTCAGGGATGCCCCCAGCCGTCCGAGGGCCTCAGTCCCCAGAGAGGAAACCAAGGAACAGAAATGTAAACAAAGGAGCGAGAAGCAGACGTCCTTTTCAAACAATATTTACCTTACCCCGACGGCCCGCCCGCCGCCCCCCAGCACTGCGCGGCTGGTCCCCCGGTTCAACCCTGGAGGCAGCCGAATTCACCCGGGTCTTCAGGCAAACCTCAGGGCTACCTATACCGCCCGCAAACGCAGGTGGACAGAGAGAGCAGAGCGGCGACACCGCAATCCGATCCCTCACCGTCATATTTGAGGTCTGAGCTCTCGGCGGGAAAGTCGATGGCCGGCGGCGCAGCCACAGCCCCCTCCCCGTCGCCCTCCTCTTCGCGCTTGCGGACCCCAGAGTTGCCCCCCTGCATCGCCGAGCGCGCGCGGGCCGCAGCCCAGCCCGCCGGCCAGCCAAGCACTACCACACTCGGCTGCTGCACCTAGAGCCGTCCGACCCGGAAGTAGCCCCTCACCAGGCGGAAGACCAGCCCCAGCCACGCGCACACCTTAACTAGGGGGCGGGGCCTGTAACAGACTCCGCCCTTTTCGGATTGGAAGAGTTGGGCGGGTCCGGCGCGGGCGCACCCCCTGCGCATGCGGTCTAGTGGGCTCATCTGCCGGAGGCGGGGTTTAAGGGGCGCCCAGGTGAAGCCTGGCCTAGCTTCCAGCTACCCCAGAAGGGTTTAGCCCTCACGTCTCACGCCCAGACTCGAGTGTCAGTGTAAGAATCAGGTGTCTGCAGAGACTAATCGAAATATATTTACCTTTTGCGGGTACAGCAATGACTTTGGTCATTTGTTTTCCAGGAAAAAAATTTTAAAAAGCGTTTTCAAAACCTGTCTCAATGAGACCTGAACCTATTTTGGTCAACCGTTATGCCACAAAGAAACGGGAGATGCCAACTGCATTCCAAAATGCAAAGTGATTGAACCTAACAGAATTTCCTCTTCGAATTTACAACTGAAATGTTTTCCTTAAAAAAAAAAAACTTTTAGGTTCAGGGGGTACATGTGCAGGTTAGTTTTCCAAACTAAAACACCCCGCCCTGGCCACACTCCATCCACTGTGGTATGAAACCCTCAGATTCAAAAATCCACGCTAAGCCGGGCGCGGTGGCTCACACCTGTAATCCCAGCACTTCGACAGACCAAGGTGGGCAGATCACCTGAGGTCAAGAATCCGAGACCAGCCTGGCCAATATGGTGAAACCCCCGTCTCTACTAAAAATACAAAAATTAGCTGGGCGTGGTGGCACGTGCAGGTAGTCTCAGCTATTCAAGAGGCTGAGACAGAAGAATTGGTTGAACCCTGGGGACAGAGGTTGCAGTGAGCAGACATCAGGCCACTGCACACTGCACTCCAGCCTGGGTGACAGAGCAAGACTCCATCTCGAAAAAAAAGGAAAAAATTATCCTTAATTTTCATGGATCAGCTACAGTTGAAATAAAAATCTTTCAGATTTTGGACCTCAACCACAGCACGATGTGTAAAAGTGGTATTGTTTAAGAATTCTGTTTGAACTTGTTTTCCATAGACAGTCATACTTGGATGCACTCAGCCTGGTAGAGGCAATTAAAGGTGTAGTTCTCTTAAACAGCAACTCAAAGTACTGTAAAGATAGATAAAGAAAATAAAGAAAGAAAAATACAAAATAAAGGTGTAGTCCTCCAGATAGATAAGATTCCAAACATTAGAGTTGGGCCAGGCGCGATGGTTCACCTCCGTAATCCTAGCACTTTGGGAGGCCGCGGCAGGTGGATCATCTGAGATCAGGAGTTCGAAACCAGCCTGGCCAACATGGTAAAACCCCCGTCTCTACTCAAAACACAAAAAATTAGCCAGGCGTGGTGGTGCATGCCTGTAATCCCAGTTACTTGGGAGGCTGAGACAGGAGAATCGCTTGAATCCAGGAGGCAGAGCTTGCAGTGAGCTGAGATCCAGCCACTGCACTCCAGCCTGGGCAACAAAGCAAGACTCAGTCTCAAAATAAAAGAGATTAGAGATGTTCCTTCCCGTGCCTTGCTGATGTTCCAGAAAAGCATGCCCCTTCTGAAGAGTGTTTTGTCTATATGTATTCACAGCTTTAAAAATACAAATACTGGCCGGGCGCAGTGGCTCAAGCCTGTAATCCCAGCACTTTGGGAGGCCGAGACGGGCAGATCACGAGGTCAGGAGATCAAGACCATCCTGGCTAACACGGTGAAACCCCCGTCTCTACTAAAAATACAAAAAATTAGCCAGGCGTGGTGGGCGCCTGTAGTCCCAGCTACTCGGGAGGCTGAGGCAGGAGAATGGCGTGAACCCGGGAAGTGGAGCTAGCAGTGAGCCGAGATTGCACCACTGTCCTCTAGCCTGGGTGACAGAGTGAGACTCCATCTCAAAAATAAATAAATAAAATAAAAATAAAAATAAAAATACTTTTTTTCTTCCACAATTCAACTGTCAGAAATTTATCCTAAGGAAAAAGTTAAAAACAAGCAAGAATACATAGTTCAAAAGCTAATGATCGAAACAATGCTTATAACTGCCAAAACTAGAAGACAAGATAATTGGCTCAATTAACGACGAACATTCATACAATGGCACACTTTACTTGCATTAAAAATGTTAGCATGGGCCAGGCACGGTGGCTCACACCTATAATTCCAGCACTTTGGGAGGCTGATGCAGGAGGATTGCTTGAGGCCAGGAGTTCAAGACCAGCCTGGACAATTTAGTGAGACCTCTTCTCTATAATTTAAAACGAATAATAGTAACGTTGATATGCAATATCTGGTTCTCACCATTTTCCACCATCACTGGAAATGCCCAGTGTTACTGAAGGCATAGAGAAAAAAAGCAACATACTCTATATAGCTGCTCTCAAACCCCTGACCTCATGATCCGCCCACCTCACCTCCCAGAGCGCTGGGATTACAGGCATGAGCCACCACATCCAGCAGAAATTAATTTTTTTTAAGAAATACAATACCGCATATCAGCTTGCGATATTAAACATACAGTTAACCAAAGAGGAACCCCAAATGACCAATAAGATAGAAGAGCTGCACAAGTTTCATTAGCTACAAGTAAATGCAAGTAAAGGATGAAACATCGCTTCAAAATATATTTGCAAATGTAAACTTTCTCATACCAAGTGTTGGTGTGGATATGAAAAAAGATAAACTATCAGCCAGGTGCAGTGGCTCACGCCTGTAATCCCAGCACTTGGGGAGGCCGAAGTGGGCGGATCACGAGGTCAGGAGATGGAGACCAACCTGGCTAACACGGTGAAACCCTGTCTCTACTACAAAATACAAAAAATCAGCCGGGTGTGGTGGCGGGTGCCTGTAGTCCCAGCTACTCGGGAGGCTGAGGCAGGAGAATGTCGTGAACCCGGGAGGCGGAGCTTGCAGTGAGTGGCGATCACGCCACTGCACTCCAGCCTGGGTGATGGAGTGAGACTCTGTCTCAAAAAAAAAAAAAAAAAAGAGAAACGATCGTACCTTGCTAATGAGCAATTTAGCAATCTTGAATAAAGTCAAATGGTTAATGAAGATTCTCTTCTTGACTTATCTCTAGTCAGACCCCTCTGATTTCTCAACTAGGCCCTGATTTTGGAGCTCATATGTTCATCTCTATATTGTCCAATTCTCACAAGAATCCTAGTAAGTCGCTTTAGCCTGAATCCCTCATTCTCAATATCTGGTCATCCTCTACAACTGGTTGGGTTCCTCCTCCCCTAACATCCCCCAGGTGATGTCTCATCACCCTGGCCTGCTTTCAGCAAGAATCCTATTAGGTGGATTTAGCCAGAAATCCCCCCTTAACCGCTGATTTTTCTCATGGTAATTTTTTGTTTGTTTGTTTGTTTGTTTTGTTTGAAACTGAGTCTGGCTCTGTCGCCCAGGCTGGAGTGCAGTGGCGCGATCTCTGCTCACTGCAAGCTCCGCCTCCCGGGTTCACGCTATTCTCCTGCCTCAGCCTCCCGAGTAGCTAGGACTACAGGTGCCCACCACCACACCCGGCTGATTTTTTGTATTTTTAGTAGAGACAGGGTTTCACCGTGTTAGCCAGGATGGTCTCCATCTCCTGACCTCGTGACCCGCCGGCCTCGGCCTCCCCAAGTGCTGTGATTACAGGCGTGAACCACCATGCCCGGGCTCCTCGTGGTAATTTTCCATGCACTGACCACCCGTGCCAACAAGCACACTCTTATCTTTGGCTACGGATTCTCACTTTTCCTTGTTGTATTTGAAGTTGAATCTGACCTCCTTCCCAACTACAAAATGCCATTGTAGTACTCCTCTGATATAGTTTGGCTCTGTGTCCCCTTCAAGTCTCATGATGAAATGTTAACCCATACATACCTTTGTTTCCAGTTGAGCAGCCCATTGGGAAGTGGGCATTGTAAACAAGTGAGTATCTAACACTTGTATGCTACAATAAAAAAAAAAAAAAAAAAAGAGGCTGGGCACGGTGGCTCACGCCTGTAATCCCAGCACTTTGGGAGGCCAAGGCAGGTAGATCACCTGAGGTCAGGAGTTCAAGACCAGACTGGCCAATATGGTGAAATCCCATCGCTACCAAAAATACAAAAATTAGCTGGGCGTGGTAGTGGGCGTCTGTAATCCCAACTACTCAGGAGGCTGAGGCAGGAGAATCGCTTGAATCCGGGAGGCAGAGGTTGCAGTGAGCCAAGATCGCGCCACTGCACTCCAGCCTGGGCAACGATGTTGAGCGAAACTCGGTCTCAGAAAAAAAAAAAAAAGGAAAGAAAGAAAAGAAAAGAAAGAAATGTGAACCCCAATGTTGGAAGTGGGGCCTAGTGGGAGGTGTTGGACATAGGGGCGGATCCCTCATGAATGGCTTAGCGCCATCCCCTTGGTGATAAGTGAGTTCTCACTCTGTGAGTTCACATCAGATCTGACGGTGATTTTTTTTTTTTTTTTTTTTTTGAAAGGGAGTCTCGCTCTGTCCCCCAGGCTGGAGTGCAGTGGCGTGATCTCAGATCACTACAAGCTCTGCCTCCCGGATTCACGCCATTCTCCTGCCTCAGCCTCCCGAGTAGCTGGGACTACAAGCGTCCACCACGCCCAGCTGATTTTTTGTGTTTTTAGTAGAGGCAGGGTCTCACCGTGTTAGCCAGGATGGTCTCGATCTCCTGACCTCGTGATCCGCCCGCCTCGGCCGCCCAAAGTGCTGGGACTACAGGCGTGAGCCACCGCGCCCGGCCGGATCTGGTTGTTTAAAAAGAAGTCTGAGGCCGGACATGGCGGTTCATGATTGTAATCCCAGCACTTCGGGGAACCGAAGCAGGCAGATCATTTGAGGTAAGGAGTTTAAGACCAGCCCGGCCAACACAGAGAAACCCAGTCTCTACTAAAAATTCAAAAGTTAGCCAGGTGTGCACCTGTAGACCCAGCTAATCGGGAGGCTGAGTCAGGATACTGCTTGAACCCAGGAGGTGGAGGTTCCAGAGAGCAGAGATGGCGCCATTGCACTTCAGCCTGGATGACAGAAGGAAACCCCATCTCAAAAAAAAAAAAAAGGCTGGGTGCCATGGCTCACGCCTATAATCCCAGCACTTTGGGAGGCCGGGGCGGGTGGATCACCTGAGGTCAGGAGTTCAAGACCAGTTTGGCCAACCTGGTGAAACCCCGTCTCAACTAAAAATACAAAAATTAGCCGGATGTGGTGGCACCTGCCTGTAATCCCAGCTATGTGGGAGGCCGAGGCAGGAGAATCACTTGAAACTGGGAGGCAGAGGTTGCAGTAAGCTGAAATTGAGCCACTGCATTCCAGTCTGGGCCACAGAGGAAGATCTGTCTCTAAATAAATAAATAAATAAAATTTAAAAATAAGTAAAATAAAAAGGAGTCTAGTGCCTCCCTTCTCTCTCCCTTGCTTCTTCTCTGGCCATGTGACACACCTGCTCCAACTTTGCCTTCAGTCATGAATGGTAGCTTCCTGAGGTCTCACCAGAAGCAGATGCTGGCACCATGTTTTTCTACAGTCTGCAGAACTATGAGCCAAATAAATCTCTTCTCTTTATAAGATACCCAGTCTCAGGTTTTTGGTTTTTTGTTTGTTTATTTGAGATGGAGTCTCACTCTGTCGCCCAGGCTGGAGTGCAATGACACGATCTCGGCTCACTGAAACCTCTGCCTCCCGGGTTCAAGCAATCCTCATGCCTCAGCCTCCTGAGTAGCTGAGATCACAGGCGCCCACCACCATGCCTGGCTAATTTTTGTATTTTTAGTAGAGACAGAGTTTCACCATGTTGGCCAGGCTTGTCTCAAACTCCTGACCTCAGGTGATCCACCCACCTTGGCCTCCCAAAGTCCTGGGGTTACAGGTGTGAACCACCGCACCTGGCAGAATAATTTATTTTTATTTTTATTTTTTTTTGAGATGGAGTCTCATTTTGTCTTACCCAGGCTGGAGTGCAGTAGCAACATCTTGGCTAACTGCAGCCTCAACTTCCCAAGCTCAGGTGATCCTTCCACTCCAGCCTGCCGGGTAGCTGGGACCACTACCATGTGCTGCTATGCCTGGCCAATGTTTTGTATTTTTAGTAGAGACAGGTTTTGCCATCTTGCCCAGGCTGGTCTCCAACTCCAGAGCTCAAGGCATCTGCCCTCCTCGGCCTCCCAAAGTGCTTGGATTAAGGCATGAGCCACCACACCTGCCCTATTAATAATTTTTTGTATTAGCATGTTGCATACCCGTGATCCAGTAAGCCCCCTCTAGGTTCCCTTTGGACACTCTTATGTATGTCCATGGATATTATATAAGCCTGTTTATTGCAACATTGTTTATAATAGTAAATTGGAAAAAAACCTAATACCCATCAATAGGAAAATAGAGATATGTATTATATATGAAAACAAATATTAAGTCAGCAAGGTGGCTCACACCTGTAATCCCAGCCCTTTAGGAGACTGAGGTTGGGAAAATCACTTGAGGACAAGATTTAAAGACCAGCCTGGGCAACACAATGAGACACAATCTCTAATATATATATATATGCATACACAAAAATTAGGCCAGGCATGGTGGCTCACGCCTGTAATCCCAGCACCTTGGACGGCTAAGCTGGCGGATCACGAGGTCAGGAGATCAAGACCATCCTGGCAAACATGGTGAAACCCCGTCTCTACTAAAAATCAAAAAAAAAAAATCATCCAGGCATGGTGTTGGGCACCTATAGTCCCAGCTACTCAGGAGGCTGAGGCAGGAGAATGGTGTGAACCTGGGAGGCGAAGCTTGCAGTGAGCTGAGATCATGCCACTGCACTCCAGCCTGGGCGACAGAGCAAGACTCTGTCAAAAAAAAAAAAAAAAAAAAACGAAAAATACAAAAATTAGCTTGCCATGGTGGCAGGAGCCTATAATCCCAGCTACTGGAGCTACTGGGGAGGCTGAGGCACAAAAATCGCATGAACCTGAAAGGAAGAGGTTACAGACAGAGCGAAACTCTGTCTCAAAAAAACAAAAAAAGAAAAAGTGTTAACTGAATTCTTTTAACAAACTTACTAGCTAGATGCTAGCTATAATTATCTCATTTTATAGATAAGAAAAGGAAGGCAAAGGAAGCTTTTTTTTTTTTTTTTTTTTTTTTTTGAGATGGAGTCTAGCTCTGTCAGCCAGGCTGGAGTACAGTGGCACCATCTGGGCTCACTACAACCTCCGCTTCCTGGGTTCTAGCAATTCTCCTGCCTCAGCCTCCCAAGTAGCTGGGACTACAGGTGCACATCACCACGCCCACTTAATTTTTGTATTTTTAGTAGAGACGGGGTTTCACCATGTTAGATGTGGACTCCCAGAGTGCTGGGATTACAGGCATGAGCCACTGCATGCAGCATAAAGAAAGCTTTTTTTTTTTTTTTTTTTTTTAGACAGAGCCTCATTCTGTAACCCAGGCTAGAGGTCAGTGGCATGATCTCAGCTCACTGCAACCTCCACCCCCTGGGTTCAAGCAATTCTCCTGCCTCAGCCTCCCAAGTAGCTGGGATTACAGGCTTCTGCCACCACACCCAGCTAATTTTTGTATTTTTAGTACAGACGGGGTTTCACGATGTTAGCCAGGCTGGTCTCGAACTCCTGATCTCGTGATCTGCCTGCCTAGGTCTCCCAAAATGCTGGGATTACAGGTGTGAGCCACCGTGCTGGACCCATGAAAGCTTTTTAAATACCTTGTCGAAGGCCATGCAACTCATAGTGCATCCAGGATTTTTTTTTTTCGCATATCAGCTTTCATTGTTACCTGTCTTTTTATAATAGCTTTATTGAGATATAATTTACATACCATAAAAGTCACTCTTTTAAAGTGTAGAATTCAGCAGCTTTTAGCATACTCAGAGAATTGCGCAACCATCACACTGTCTAATTTTAGCCACTCTCATTGCCCCAAAAACAGATCTCTGGCAGGCAGAATTTATACCCATGCACTTTGACTCTAAATTCAGCCTCAAAAAGTGCAGAATGGGCCAGGTGCGGTGGCTCACGCCTGTCATCCTAGCACTTTGGGAGGCCGCGGTGGGCGGATCACGAGGTCGGGAGATAGAGACCTTCCTGGCTAACATCGTGAAACCCCGTCTCTACTAAGAATAAAAAAATTAGCTGAGCGTGGTGGCAGAAGCCTGTAATCCCAGCTACTTGGGAGGCTGAGGCAGGAGAATTGCTTGAACCCAGGAGGCAGAGGTTGCAGTGAGCCAAGATCATGCTGCTGACCTCCAGCCTGGGTTACAGAGTGAGGCCCTGTCTCAAAAAAAAAAATGCTTTCTTTAGGCTGGTCGCAGTGGCTCATGCCTGTAATCCCAGCACTATGGGAGTCCGCAGCCAACATGGTGAAACCCCGTCTCTACTAAAAATACAAAAATTAAGTGGGCATGGTGACATGCACCTGTAGTCCCAGCTACTCGGGAGGCTGAGGCAGGAGAATGGCGTGAACCCGGGAGGCGGAGCTTGCAGTGAGCTGAGATTGTGCCACTGCACTCCAGCCTGGGCAACAGAGCAAGATTCTGTCTCAAAAAAAAAAAAAAAAAGTGAATGATGCCATGTGTGTAAAAAATTTTGTATATACAAAAACTGTATGTTGGCCAGGCACGGTGGCTCATGCCTGTAATCCTAGCAGCTTGGGAAGCCGAGGAGGGCAGATTGCCTGGGCTCAGGAGTTCGAGACCATCCTGGGCAACACGGTGAAATCCCGTCTCTGTTAAAATACAAAAAGTTAGGCATGGTGGCGGGCGCCTGTACTCCCAGCTACTCAGAAGGCTGAGGCAGGAGAATTGCCTGAACCTGGGAAGCAGAAGTTGCAGTGAGTTGAGATTGCGCCACTGCACTCCAGCCTGGGAGACAGCCAGACTCTGTCTCAAAAAAAAAAGTATGTTATTTACGGACACATACATTACTAGTAAAAATAAGATGAGAATGACGCCTGACTTTAAGAATGTGATTACATTTGGGCCGGGCACGGTGGCTCACGACTGTAATCCCAGGACTTTGGGAGGCTGAGGCAGGAGGATCACGAGGTCAAAAGATCAAGACCATCCTGGCTAACGCAGTGAAACCCCATCTCTACTAAAAAATACAAAAAATTAGCTGGGTGTGGTGGCGGGCGCCTGTAGTTCCAGCTACTCGGGAGGCTGAGGCAGGAGAATGACGCGAACCCGGAAGGCAGAGCTTGCAGTGAGCGGAGATCCAGCCACTGCACTCTAGCCTGGGTGACAGAGCAAGACTCTGTCTCAAAAAAAAAAAAAAAAAAAAAGAATGTGATTACATTTGGAGAGAGAGAGAAGACAGTAGGATCAGGAAGGGTTACCACTGGAATATATCTATATCTGTAAACTTTATTTCTTTAATTTTATTTATTCATTTATTTATTTATTTTTGAGATGGAGTTTCAATCCTGTCATGGCTGGAGTGCAGTAGTGCGATCTTGACTCACTGCAGCCTCTGCCTCCCAGGTTCAAGTGATTCTCCTGCCGCAGCCTCTCAAGTAGCTGGAATTACAGGCACCTGTCATTGTGCCCTACTAATTTTTATATTTTCAGTAGAGATGGGGTTTCACCATTTTGTCTAGGTTGGTCTTGAACTCCTGATCTCAGGTGATCCACCCGCCTTGGCCTCTCAAAGTGCTGGGATTACAGGCATGCACTGCACCTGGCCCATTATTTCTTTAAGAAAAGCAATTTTCCTCCAGGTAAATTGCCTGTAAATTCTCCTTGACTCATGCCTGTAATGCCAGCACTTTGAGAGGCTTAAAGGGGAGGATTGCTTGAGCCAAGGAGTTCAAGACCAGCCTGGGCAACATAGCAAAACCCCCATCTCTACAAAACAAAATTAAAAAAAAATTTTTTTGAATTAGCTGGTTGTTGTGGCATGTACCTGTACTCCCAGCTACTCAGGAGGCTGAGGTAGGAGGATCACTTGAGCATGGGAGGTGCAGCCTGAAGTAAGGTATGACTGACCCAGCGCACTCCAGCCTGGGTGACAGAGAGAGCAATTCTCAAACAAATATAGCTTAACATCAGTGGTTGTTAAATTTGATTATGGAAACATTGGTGTTTACTCACATTATTCTTAGTAGCTTTTTATATGTTTGAAATATTGCAATTTTTTTCCAAGACAGCAAATATATTAGTCAGGATTCTCTGGAGAAAGAGAACCGGGAATATAGGATGTACATGTATTTATAGAAATTTAGGCCGGGCGCGGTGGCTCAAGATTTGGGAGGCCGAGACGGGCGGACCACGAGGTCAGGAGATCGAGACCATCCTGGCTAACACAGTGAAACCCCGTCTCTACTAAAAAATACAAAAAACTAGCCAGGTGAGGTGGCGGGCGCCTGTAGTCCCAGCTACTTGGGAGGCTGAGGCAGGAGAATGGCGTAAACCTGGGAGGCAGAGCTTGCAGTGAGCTGAGATCCGCCCACTGCACTCCAGCCGGGGACAGAGAGAGACTCCCCTTAAAAAAAAAAAAAAAAAAAAAAGAAATTTATTTGGCTGGGAGTGGTGGCTCATGCCTGTAATCTCAGCACTCTAGGAGGCGAAGGCAGGCAGGTCACTTGAGGCCGGGAATTCAAGACCAGCCTGGCCAACATAGCAAAACTCCATCTCTACTAAAAATACAAAAATTAGCTGGGCATGGTGGTGCATGCCTGTAATCCCAGCTACTCGGGCTACTCGGAAGGCTAAGGCATGAGAATTGCTTGAATCCAGAAGTCGAAGGTTGCAGTAAGCCAAGATTGTGCCACTGCACTCCAGCCTGGGTGACAGAGCAAGACCCTGTCTCAAAAAAAATTAAATAAATAAATAAATAAATAAACGGAGAGGGAAAGAGAAATTTATTTTAAGAAATTAGCTCAGCCGGCCGGGCGCGGTGGCTCAAGCCTGTAATCCCAGCACTTTGGGAGGCCGAGACGGGCGGATCACGAGGTCAGGAGATCAAGACCATCCTGGCTAACATGGTGAAACCCCGTCTCTACTAAAAAATACAAAAAACTAGCCGGGCGAGGTGGCGGGCGTCTGTGGTCCCAGCTACTCGGGAGGCTGAGGCAGGAGAATGGCGTAAACCCGGGAGGCGGAGCTTGCAGTGAGCTGAGATCCGGCCACTGCACTCCAGCCTGGGCGACAGAGCGAGACTCCGTCTCAAAAAAAAAAAAAAAAAAAAAGAAATTAGCTCAGCCAGGCACAGTGGCTCACGTCTGTAATCCCAGTACTCTGGGAGGCCAAGGCAGGCAGATCACCTGAGGCTGGGAGTTCAAGACCAGCCTGCCCAACATGGAGAAACCCCGTCTCTACAAAAAATACAAAATTAGTCAGGCATGGTGGTGCATGTCTGTAATCCCAGCTACCTGGGAGGCTGAGGCAGGAGAATTGCTTGAACCCGGGAGGGCTGCAGTGAGCCGGGATGGCACCATTGCACTCTAGCCTGGGCAACGTGAGCAAAACTCCGTCTCAAAAAAAAAGAAGAAAGAAATTGGCTCATAGGATCATGGAGACTAAACCCAAAATCCGCAAAGTGGACTGGCAGACTAGAGACCCAGAGAAGGAAGAGTCAATGTTATAGTTTAAGTCAGAAGGTTATCTGCTGGCAAAATTCTTTCTTGCTCAGTGCAGGTCAGTCTTTTGGCCACATCTGAGTTTTCAGCTGATTGAATGAGGCCTCCAATACTCCACATTATAAAGACAATCTGCTTTACTCAAAGTCCAATTTAGGTCAGGCGCAGTGGCTCACGCCTGTAATCCCAGCACTTTGGGAGGCCAAGGCGGGCAGATCACCTGAGGTCACGGGTTCAAGACCAGGCTGGCCAACATGGTGAAACCTCCTCACTACTAAAAATACAAAAATTAGGCAGGCGTGGTGTAATCCCAGCTACTTGAGAGGCTGAGGCAGGAGAATCGCTTGAACCCTTGCAGTGAGCCAAGATTATACCACTGCACTCCAGCCTGGGCAACAAGAGGGAGACTCCATTGCAAACACAAAAAAACAAAAAACAAAACAAAACAAAAAAAAAAACAGGCTGGGCGCGGTGGCTCATGCCTGTAATCCCAGCACTTTGGGAGGCCAAGGTGGGTGGATCACAAGGTCAGAAGATCAAGACCATCCTGGCCAACATAGTGAAAATCTGTCTCTACTAAAAATACAAAAATTAGCTGGGCGTGGTGGTGCGTGCCTATAACCCCAGCTACTCAGGAGGCTGAGGCAGGAGAATCGCTTGAACCAGGGAGCTGGAGGTTGCAGTGAGCCGAGATCACACCACAACACTGCAGCCTGGCAATAGAGTAAGACTCCATCTCAAAAAAAAAAGAAAGAAAAAAGAAAGAAAGAAAAGAAAAGAGAAACCAAGTCCAGCAATTTAAATGTTAATCTGGCCAGGTGTAGTGGCTCACGTCTGTAATCCCAGCACTTTGGGAGGCCGAGGCAGGCAGATCACCTGAGGTCAGGAGTTTGAGACCAGCCTGGCCAACATGGTGAAACCCCGTCTCTACTAAAAATATAAAAATTAGCAGGGCATGGTGCTGCATTTCTGTAATCTCAGCAACTCAGAAGGCTGAGGTAGGAGAATTGCTTGTACCTGGGAGGCGGATGTTGCACTGAGCCGATATCATGCCACTGCACTCCAGCCTGGGTGACAGCGAGATTTTATTTCAAAAAGAATAAATATATAGGCCAGGCGTGGTGACTCACGCCTGTAATCCCAGCACTTGGGGAGGCCGAGGTGGGCAGATCACTAGGTCAGGAGATTGAGACCATCCTGGCTAATACAGTGAAACCCTGTCTCTACTAAAAATACAAAAAATTAGCTGGGCGTGGTGGTGGGTGCCTGTAGTCCTAGCTACTTGGGAGGCTGAGGCAGGAGAATGGTGTGAATGCAGGAGGCGGAGCTTGCAGTGAGCCAAGATGGCGCCACTGCACTCCAGACTGGGTGACAAAGCGAGACTCCATCTCAAAATAAATAAATAAATAAAAATTAAATTAAATAAATAAATGAAAGTTAAAAGAGAATAAATGTTAATCTTATCCAAAAACGCCGTAACATAAACATCCAGAATAATGTTGCTGTTTTTGTCTTTTGATTCAGAATCTTACTCTGTCACCCAGGCTAGAATGCAGTGGCACGATCACAGCTCACTGTAGCCTCAACCTCCTGGGCTCAAACCATACTCCTGCTTCAGTGTCCTGAGTATCTGGGACTACAGGTGTGCACCATCACACCTGGTTAATTTTTGTAGTTTTCATAGAGACAGGGTGTCACTATGTGGCCCAGGCCCGTCTTGAACTCCTGGGCTTAAGCTATCCGTCCACCTTGGCCTCCCAAAGTGTTGAGATTACAGGCATGAGCTACTATGCCCCTCCCAGAATAATCTTTGACCAAATACGTGGGCATCGTGGCCCACCCAAGTTGACACATAAAACTAACCAGCGCAGGCCGGGTGTGGTGGCTCACACCTGTAATCACAGCACTTTGGGAGGCCAAGGCAGGCAGATCACCTGAGGTCAGGAGTTCAAGATCAGCCTGACCAACATGGAGAAACCCCATCTCTACTAAAAATACAAAATTAGCCAGGCGTGGTGGCACATGCCTGTAATCCCAACTACTTGGGAGGCTGAGGCAGGAGAATCTCTTGAACCCAGGAGGCGGAGGTTGCAGTGAGCTGAGATCACACCATTGCACTCCAGCCTGGGCAACAAGAGTGAAACTCCGTTTCAAAAAAAAAAAAACAAATTAACCATGGCAAGTTCACCTCTCATCAACAGCATCCATGAGCATCTTTTTATTTTTATTTATTTATTTTGTTTGTTTGTTTTTGAGATGGAGTCTTGCTCTGTTGGCCAGGCTGGAGTGCAATGGTGCAATCTCGGCTCAGTGCAACCTGCACCTACCTCCCAGGCTCAAATGATTCTCCTGCTTCAGCCTCTCGAGTAGCTGGGACTACAGGTGTGCACCACCAAGCCCAGATAATTTTTGTATTTTAAGTAGAAGGAGGGTTTCACCATTTTGGCCAGGCTGGTCTGGAACTCCTGACCTCAGGTGATCCGCCTGTCTCGGCCTCCCAAAGTGCTGGGATTAGAGATGTGAGCCACTGCCCCCAGCCCATATGCATCTTTTTCAACCATGATATAACTATCCACCTAACGTGATACAACTATCTTGTAAATACAATGAAAACCGCACTAATCTCTCTCCCAGAAGAGGATGTAAGTTTCTTAGGTGATGTTTAAGCTTCTCCTTGATATCTCATAACTTAAATAGTATGCTCTAAGGTTAACAATATTGAAATACTATGATATAAAGTCAATATATCTTTTGTTACAGAAAAGGATAAGTGGGGAATGAAAACAAAGACATTTGTGACACACACACACACATCCATCACAAAACAAAAAGAAACATCAATGGCAATTACAGCTCTCACTTCTGCAACTGGTGATGGGGTCGTAGCTGGTGTTTATAACCATCTTCTTGCGCCACACATTCCGTATTCCCATTCTCCTCAACAAACACCTCAGCTGGCCATGGGTCACCTGGTGTGGCGACCCAAACCTTCTTTCCTGGATCATTCATAGTCCTGCCAAGATTGAGTTGTTGTGGTTTTCCACTGACTCTAATCACAGGGCATTCCGATACTAAGAGATACCCTAAGCGCTCTCCTGTATTTCAGACATACCCTTTCCTAGCTCCATTGTGGAGTAGCAGTCCAATTTCACTTTGGTAGTCAGGATTAATCACCCAAGCCAGCACAGTAACTCCTTTCTTTGCCTATTGATTCAGAGGTAAGAGGAACTGAAAGTGGCCAGGTGGCACTGAAAAGTCAGTTCGATGAAATCACTGTTGTCACTTAGTCCATTTTCTGTTGCTTATGACAGAATACCTGAAACTGGGTAATTTATTAAGAAAGAAATTATTGTTTGCAGTGATGGGGCCTGAAAAGTCCAAGGTCAAGGGGCTGCATCTGGTGAGGCCCTTCTTGCTGACAGGACTCTGCAGAGTCCCGAGGTGGTGTAGGATGTCACATGGCCAGGGGGCTCAGCATGCTAGCTCATGTCTCTCCTCCTTTTATTTATACAACTTTATAGCCACCAGTCCCATTCCCGTGATAACTCATTTATCCATGAACCCATTAATTAATTAATTATTATTATTTTTTAGACAGAGTTTCGGTCTTGTTGCCCAGACTAGAGTGCAATGGCGCTATCTCAGCTCACTGTAACCTCCGCCTCCCAGGTTCAAGTGATTCTCCTGCCTCAGCTTCCCAAGTAGCTGGGATTACAGGCATGAGCCACCACGCCTGGCTAATTTTGTATTTTTAGTAGAGACAGGGTTTCTCCATGTTGGTCAGGCTGGTCCTAAACTCCCAACCTCAGGAGATCTGCCCACCTTGGCCTCCCAAAGTGCTGGGAGTACAGACATAAACCACTGTGCCTGGTCCTAACCCATTAATTTATTAATCCATGGATGGATTAATTCATTCATAAAGGCAGAGCCCTCATGACTGCATCACCTTCTTTTTTTTTTTTTTCTTGGGATGGAGTCTTGCTCTGTAGCCCAGTCTGGAGTGCAGTGGCGCGATCTCAGCTCACTGCAAGCTCCGCCTGCTGGGTTCACGCCATTCTCCTGCCTCAACCTCCTGAGTAGCTGGGAATACAGGTGCCTATAACTACGTCTGGCTAATTTTTGTATTTTTGGTAGAGATGGGGTTTCACTGTGTTAGCCAGGATGGTCTTGATCTCCTGACCTCGTGATCTGCCCATCTTGGCATCCCAAAGTGCTGGGACTACAGGCGTGAGCCACCACGCCTGGCCATGACTCAATCAACTCTTTTTTTTTTTTTTTTTTTTTTTGAGACGGAGTCTCGCTCTGTCGCCCAGGCTGGAGTGCAGTGGCCGGATCTCTGCTCACTGCAAGCTCCGCCTCCCGGGTTCACGCCATTCTCCTGCCTCAGCCTCCCGAGTAGCTGGGACTATAGGCGCCCGCCACCGCACCCGGCTAGTTTTTTGTATTTTTTAGTAGAGACGGGGTTTCACCGTGTTAGCCAGGATGGTCTCCATCTCCTGACCTCGTGATCCGCCCACCTCTGCCTCCCAAAGTGCTGGGATTACAGGCTTGAGCCACCGCGCCCGGCCGACTCAATCAACTCTTAAAGGCCCCACCTCTCTAGGCTGGGTGCGGTGGCTCAAGCCTGTAATCCCAGCACTTTGGGAGACCGAGACAGGAGGATCACGAGGTCAGGAGACTGAGACCATCCTGGCTAACACGGTGAAACCCCGTCTCTACTAAAAAAAATACAAAAAACTAGCCGGGCATGGTGGCGGGCGCCTGTAGTCCCAGCTATTCGGGAGGCTGAGACAGGAGAATGGTGTAAACCCGGGAGGCGGAGCTTGAGGTGAGCTGAGATCCAGCCAGTGCACTCCAGCCTGGGAAATAGAGCGAGACTCCATCTCAAAAAAAAAAAAAAAAGGTCTCACGTCTCAATACTGCCACATTGGGGATTAAATTTCAACATGTGTTTTGGAGGGGACAAATAGTCAAACCATAGCATGTCTCCTGGTGGAGGCATTGCTCTCTTTGGAACTAAGATCTCTAGGCTAACAGAGCATTAGGTTATGGGAACAGGAAGGAAAGATTTAACTAGTGGGCCATGTACAGTGGTTCACTCCTGTAATCCCTAGACCTTTGGGAGGCTAAATCTGACAGATTACCCGAGGTCAGGAGTTTGAGACCAGCCTGGCCAGCACGGTGAAACTCCATCTCTAATAAAAATACAAAAATTAGCCAGGCATGGTGGCACACGCCTGTAGTCCCAGCTGCTAGGGAGGCTGAGGCAGGAGAATCGCTTGAACCCGGGAGGTGGAGGTTGTAGTGAGCTGAGACCTTGCCACTACACTCCAGCCTGGGCAACAGAGTGAGACTCCATCTCAAAAAAAAAAAAAAAATTGGCTACTGGGTCAGTCACTAGGGGTAATACTAAGTGGTGCCATTCTCATGTCTAACACTTGATTCCTGGACCCATGCAGAAAGAAAGGGCAAGGGCCCTAGGGTAGAAATGAGCTTAGTGTGTTTCAAAGAAAGAGGACAAGAGTGAATAAAGAAGGCGGGAGTAGGCTGGGTGCGGTGGCTCACACCTGTAATACCAGCACTTTGGGAGACTGAGGTGGGCAGATCACTAGGTCAGGTGATCGAGACCATCCTGGCTAACACAGTGAAACCCCATCTTTAGTAAAAAAAAGTACAAAAAATTAGCCGGGCATGGTGGTGGGCGCCTGTAGTCCCTGCTATTCGGGAGGCCGAGGCAGGAGAATGGCATGAACCCAGGAGGCGGAGCTTGCAGTAAGCCAAGGTCGCGCCACTGCACTCCAGCCTGGGAAATAGAGCAAGACTTCATCTCAAAAAAAAAAAAAAAAAAAAATGAAGAAGGCAGGAGTAGAAGCAGGAAGATCAGTCTTGCGGGGAGTCAATCTATCTTTCCAACGCACTTGGAGCAAAGTACAGACTCCTTCCCTATGGCCTATAATTTCCATAAATATCTGTTTGTGACTGGGTGCGGTGGCTCACGCCTGTAATTCCACCACTTTGGGAGGCTGAGGTGGGCGGATCACCTGAGGTCAGCAGTTCCAGACCAGCTGACCAACATGGAGAAACCCCTTCTCTGCTAAAAATACAAAAAATTAGCCAGGCGTGGTGGTGCATGCCTGTAATCCCAGCTACTTAGGAGGCTGAGGCAGGAGAATCACTTGAAACTGGGAGGCGGAGGTTGCAGTGAGCTGAGATAGCGCCATTGCACTCCAGCCTGGGCAACAAGAGCAAAACTCCGTCTCAAAACAAAACAAAACAAAACAAAAACTTGTTTGTTGATTCATCCAATTGAAATAGTATCTTTTAACTCCTTGTTATATAGATAAGAACTGTTATGGCTGGGCGCAGTGGCTCATGCCTGTAATCCCAGCACTTTGGGAGGCCGAGGTGGGTGGATCACCTGAGGTCAGAAGGTCGAGACCAGCCTGACCAATGTGGAGAAACCCCGTGTCTACTAAAAATACAAAATTAGCCAGGAGTAGTGGCACATGCCTGTAATCCCAGCTACTAGGGAGGCTGAGGCAGGAGAATCGCTTGAACCCGGGAGGTGGAGGTTTCGGTGAGCCGAGATCACGCCATTGCCCTCCAGCCTGGGCAACAAGAGCGAAACTCCATCAAAAAAAAAAAGAAAAAAAGAAAAAAAGAAAGAAAGAAAGAGAAAGAAAGAAAGAAAGAAAGAAAGAAAGAAAGAAAGAAAGAAAGAAAGAAAGAAAGAAAGAAGGAAAGAAGGAAAGAAAGAAATGTTTATCTCTTCTCATTACTTCCAAACAGGTATGTTTAGGCCATTAATTTTTTTTTTTTTTGAGACGGAGTCTCGCTCTGTCGCCCAGGCTGGAGTGCAGTGGCTGGATCTCAGCTCACTGCAAGCTCTGCCTCCCGGGTTCACGCCATTCTCCTGCCTCAGCCTCCCGAGTAGCTGGGACTACAGGCGTCCACCACATCACCCGGCTAGTTTTTTGTATTTTTTAGTAGAGACAGGGTTTCACCATGTTAGCCAAGATGGTCCCGATCTCCTGACCTCGTGATCCACCCGTCTCGGCCTCCCAAAGTGCTGGGATTACAGGCTTGAGCCACCGCGCCCGGCCTAGGCCATTAATTTTATAATTTTCTTTTTTTTTTTTTTTTTTGAGACAGAGTCTCACTCTGTCGCCCAGGCTGGAGTGCAGTGGCACAATCTTGGCTCACTGCAAGCTTCGCCTCCTGGATTCACACCATTCTCCTGCCTCAGCCTCCCGAGTAGCTGGGACTACAGGCGCCTGCCACCACACCCGGCTAATTTTTTGTGTTTTTAGTACAGATGGGGTTTCACTGTGTTAGCCAGGATGGTCTCGATCTCCTGACCTCGTGATCCACCCTCCTAGGCCTCCCAAAGTGCTGGGATTACAGGTGTGAGCCACCGCGCCCGGCCAATTTTATAATTTTCACAAGTAAAGAGACAGCTTTCAAGAGCCGTCACAGTGGTCTGTGGGATCACACTGATGAATGGACAGAAAAGTAAGATTCATGACTTAAGCATTCATGACAGAGGGTTAGGGAGGGGGGCTTGTTCTTGAGGTCACAGCCTCTGGAGCAGGGACAGAGAGTCACCGTCACCCAGAAGGACAGAAATCTAAGTGACTGATTGAATCATTGTTGGCCTGGCTGCATAGATGGCCCTTACCCATCTTCACCTATGTAACATTTACCGTGTATCTTTTCCCTCAAGGTGAAGCAAAGACAAACTCTCTAAAGCGTGTAGGTGTGTGTCTGTGTATATCTATGTCTATATATGTATCTTTCCTGTGTGTATATCTATGTCTATATATGTATCTTACCTGTGTGTGTATCTACGTCTATATATGTGTCTTGCCTGTGTGTATGTCTGTGTGTGTCTGTGTGTTTATGCACAGATTGCTTGCCCACTCTGTTCCCTACCACCCTCATCACCAAACCCCCTAATTTGAGACCTTCCCCTCAATATCCACATGGACCTGCAAGTCAGTTCTCTCAATTAGGAGAGAGGTCACTAACGTCAAAGGAAACCCCCCATTAGCTACCTTTCTTACTCATCAGGATTTCAAGAATTCTTAATTATGGTTACTCAATAGAAGATAAGTGCTGTAATCCATAATAGTATAAAATTAATGGTCTATCTATTCACGTTTGGAAGTAATAACAAGAAATAAACATTTATTTTCTTTCTTTCTTTTTTTTTTTTTTTTTTTGACAGAGTCTTGCTGTGTCACCCATACTGGAGTGCAGTGGAGCAATCTTGGCTCACTGCTGCAAACTCTGCCTCCTGGGTTCGTGCAATTCTCCTGCCTCAGCCTCCCAAGTAGCTGGGATTACAGATGTGCGCCACCATGCCCAGATGATTTTTGTATTTTTAGTAGAGACGGGGTTTCACCACGTTGGTCAGGCTGGTCTCGAACTCCTGATCTCAAGTGATCCACCCACTTTGGCCTCCCAAAGTGCTGCTGGGATTGCAGGCATGAGCCACCGCTCCTGGCCAACATTTCTTTTTCTTTTTCTTTTTTTTCCTTCTCTTTTTTTTCAGACATAGCCTTGCTCTGTCTTGTCCAGACTGGAGTGCAGTGGTGCGATCTCGGCTCACTGCATCCTCTGCCTCCCCGGTTCAAGCAGTTCTCCTGTCTCAGCCACACGAGTACGTGGGATTACAGACGTGTACCACCACGCCCAGCTAATTTTAAATTTTTAGTAGAGATGGGGTTTCACCATTTTGGCCAGGCTGGTCTCGAACTCCTGACCTCAGATGATCCACCCTCCTAGGCCTCCCAAAGTGCCAGGACTGCAGGTGTGAGCCACCGCGTAAGACCAACATTTCTTATCTATACAGCAGGGAGTTAAAAGATACTGCCTCAGTTGGATGGATCAATAAACAGATATCTACAGAAATTATATAAGGTAACTAATAACGTGTTTGGATATAACTGTAGTTGTATATATTTTATCATCTTCGTCTGATGTTAAGGAAATTGTACATGTATACCTGTATAGCACCAGGGCCTAATGTTTTCTTTTTTTTTTTTGAGACGGAGTCTTGCACTGTTGCCTGGGCTGGAGTGCCATGGCACGATCTCAGCTTACTGCAACCTCCGCCTACCAGGTTCAAGCAATTCTCCTGCCTCAGCCTCCCAAGTAGCTGGGATTACAGGTGCCTGCCACCATGCCCAGCAAATTTTTTGTATTTTTAGTAGAGATGGGGTTTCACAGTATTGGTCAGGCTGGTCTCGAACTCCTGACATCATGATCTGCCTGCCTCGGCTTCCCAAAGTGCTGGATTATAGGTGCAAGCAACCGCGCCTTTTTTTTTTTTTTTTTTTTTTTGAGACAGAGTCTCGCTCTGTTGCCCAGGCTGGAGTGCAGTAGAGCGATCTCAGCTCACTGCAACCTCTGCCTCCCTGGTTCAAGCAATTTCCCTGCCTCAGCCTCCTGAGTAGCTGAGATTACAGGTGCATGCCACCACGCCCAGCTAATTTTTGTATTTTTGGTAGATACAGAGTTTCACCATATTGGTCAGGCTGGTCTTGAACTTCTGATCTTGTGATCTGCCCGCCTCAGCCTCCCAAAGTGCTGGGATTACAGGCGTGAGCCACTGCGCTGGGCCACCAGGGCCTAATCTTGTTTGTATAGTGTCTCTAATTCCTTCATTTTGACCACAGCTCTTAGGCACCCTGTATATAGTAATTATCTATGAGAGGGAGAGTTTGGGAAATGATAGCCTTGTCAAGTTCCCTCTTACATTGTACTAAGGTTCGTCTGTGTGATGATTCCTGTACAGAGAATTGATGGTATGTAACTTCTTGGAGAAGTTCAAAAGACACTGTGGCTTTCATCTTACTCTCTCCCTCTTTCATCTGTCACCCTGGGGCGAGGAAGCCATGCTGTGAGTAGCCCTAGCAAGCCCTCATAGTGGGAAAGTGAGCCTGCCAAGAAGAAAGTGAGTTTGGAGCAGATTCTTCATCCCTCAGTAGGCCACTGAAATATCTTGTAAACTCAAGAATCATAAGTGGCCGGGTGCAGTGGCTCACGCCTGTAATTCCAGCACTTTGGGAGGTTGAGGCCGGCAGATCACTATAGGTCAGGAGTTTGAGACCAGCCTGGCCAACATGCTGAAACTCCATCTCTACTAAAAATACAATTTTGTTTTTGCTCTTATTGCCCAGGCTAGAGTGCAGTAGTGCAATCTCGGCTCACTGCAACCTCCGCCTTCTGGTTTCAAGCAATTCTCCTGCCTCAGCCTCCCAAGTCGCTGGGCTTACAGGTGCCCGCCACCATGCCCAGCTAATTTTTTTGTATTTTTGGTAGAGACAGACTTTTACCATGTTGGTCAGGCTGGTCTCGAACTGCTGACCTTGTGATCCACCCGCCTCAGCCTCCCAACGTGCTGGGATTACAGGCATGAGCCACCGTGCCCGGCCCTTAAAAATACAAAAATTAGCCAGGCATGGTGGCACACGCCTGTAATCCCGGTTACTTGGGAGGCTGAGGTAGGAGAATCGTTTGAACCTGGGAGGCAGAGGTTGCAGTGAGCCAAGATTGTGCCATTGCACTCCAGCCTGGGCAACAAAAGCAAAACTCTGATCTCAAAAAAAAATAAAAATAAAAATAAAGCCACAACCATTAAGCCACTCTGCTCTGATCCATGACCCAGAAACTGTGGGAGAAATGTTTCTGGGTAGGTAATTTGTTACATGGCAATAATTAATACATGTTAAACTATATTTGAAGCATCTTATTGTGGTAAGAAATAGCCTAAGCCAAGGCCTTGTGAAAATTGTTGATCTGGCTGGCTACCAAGCAACAGTTGTGATGTCATCAGGATTAGAACCCTCACTTAACAGGGTCTTGCCAACTGTCTGATGGTAAGTCCCAGATACGAAGGCACTTGTCAGGTGAGCACAACTACTTCTGCTTTCTTCTTTACTTCTCCAAATAGGGTGAATAACTAAGAGATTCCCAAGCCAAATTTGGCTCTTGGTATTCCTTAGGTCAACTAACATATTTTAAATGTGAGTTTCTAATGGTTACTGTCAATTAAGAGCAAATTGCCCCCGTTTCAATCCCCGAACTTATCCCTTTTGGTTTTGAAGCCTCTACCCGAGTGTAATGTACAAAATAGATGTTGCTAAGGGTTTTTTGTTTGTAACAATTTTTATATAGGGTCACAAAATTGTCAGGTATGAGATTGAGGCATATCTTGAATTTTATTAAAGTGAAACACTTTACAGTAATCAACATTTAATACATGTATAAAATATTTCAACTGAAAATATCAGGAGCCATATTTTAAAAAGTACTTAGTATTGGTCGAGTGCGGGGGCTCACACCTGTAATCCCAGCACTTTGGGAGGCCGAGGCGGGTGGATCACGAGGTCCGGAGATCAAGACCACCCTGGCTAACACGGTGAAACCCCGTCTCTACTAAAAATACAAAAAATTAACCAGGTTTGGTGGTATGTGCCTGTAATCCCAGCTATTCGGGAGGCTGAGGCAGGAGAATCGCTTGAACCCGGGAGGTGGAGATTGCAGTGAGCCAAGATCGCACCACTGCACTTCAGCCTGGGGTACAGAGCGAGACTCTATCTAAAAATAAATAAGCCGGGCGCGGTGGCTCACGCCTGTAATCCCAGCACTTTGGGAGGCTGAGGCGGGCGGATCACGAGGTCAGGAGATCGTGACCGTCCTGGCTAACGCCGTGAAACCCCGTCTCTACTAAAAAGAATACAAACAAATTAGCCTGGCTTGGCAGCGGGTGCCTGTAGTCCCAGCTACTCAGGAGGCTGAGGCAGGAGAATGGTGTGAACCCAGGAGGCGGAGCTTGCAGTGAGCAGAGATTGCGCCACTGCACTCCAGCCTGGGCGACAGAGCGAGACTCCGTCTCAAAAATAAAATAAAATAAAAATAAAAACAAACAAATAAAAAGTGCTATTATTTAGTGCCTCTAATTCTCCATTAAATATGAGCTATGTAACATAGTTATAGAGCAGTTTTAGCTAACATTGTTTTTAAGATCCCTTGGACTAAATTGTGAAATACTGTGCTGTTTTAAAGTACTGTAAAAATTCTTTTGCAATTCCCTGAATATGCTTTATTTTTATGCTCATATTCTCATAACCCTCAAATCCTCACCCCCAGTGGTAGATTTTATTTCTGCAATTATTCAAAAGCCATTTATACTAGAGTAGGTGCTCAAATTATACAAAATTATACCTTTTTTTTTTTTTTGAGACACCATGCTTCGGGAAACTTGTCATTCTTACTCAAGTTTTTAAAATAATTTTTATTATCAGAGAAGATACAGTATGCATATATACATTTTTCTGACATTTAACCCCCTTAAAAAAAAACTTCATCAATAGGATAAAGTTTCCCTCCACTATTGACTTACCAGTTTAGCGTATGTTACTAATATTCCAGGTCTTTTTATAGTAATGTGTATACATCTTTTTCTATTCATTTATATAAGTATATACCACAATAAAACAGTATTGTTTTAAGGGTTTTTTTGTGTAAAATAATTACTTCAAAAAAAAAAAAAAAAAAAGAATTGCTGGCTGGGCGCGGTGGCTCACGCCTGTAATCTCAGCACTTTGGGAGTGAGGCCGAGGTGGGTGGATCATTTGAGGTCAGCAGTTGGAGACCAACCTGGCCAACATAGTGAAACCCCGTCTCTACTAAGAATACAAAAATTTGCCGGGAGGCTGAGGCAGGACAATCGCTTGAACCCAGGAGGTGTAGGTTGCAGAGAGCCGAGATCACGCCACTGCACTCCGGTCTGGGCGAGAGTGAGGCTGTCTCAAAAAAAAAAAAAAAAAAAAATTACTAATACCTCTTTTTCTGTAACTTTTAAAATCCACTCCCAAATATGTCTTGGGGGAACTTCCTATGTCAGTATAGCATGTTAGCCCATAACTGGATTCTGCACTAACGGTAAATCCAGCTATTTCCCCCAGCGGAATGGGAATTGTGTCCAACATTTCAAACATCTCGAAAAGTATCATCTGTACGCAATGTAATGTTTACAGCGAATTCTGCCACTACTCGCTGATTTTAAACAAATTACCCTGTGTCTCAGTTTATTTGTAAATGATATTTTACCACCTAATTTACAGGGCTGTAGTGAGGATTTACATCAACTGACAGACTGATGGCAAGCTCTCAGCGAGTGCTGTACCTAATACCATTATTTGCTCTGATCCTTTAGTTTTGGCTCCTAGGAGACTTGATTCTGGCTGACGTGCTGCGACTGTCGTCTTTCAGATCAGAGTAATTCTGAGTCTGGTGGGAGTGTCTTCCCCCGACACCCCTTATACCCCTGCTTTAAGGTGAGAGAATCTTCTGTCGGTGCTGGCGTTCAACGGCTAACGGAGGTGAGCTGGACACACGTTCCCCAACACCCTCCTCCTGGCCCGCGACCTAGATCCCCACCCCGGTCCCCACCATCACACTGGGGGCCCGGTCCCCCGCGGGGAAGTCGATGGCAGGCGGCGCAGCCACAGTCCCGGCCACTGGGCCTGCCACTTTGAACTCGCGGACCTCAGAACTCATCCGCCGGACAGCCAATCGCGCCTCGCTCCTTGCCCACAGCCATTGCCGTCCACTCCGGAAGTAGCCCTTCTCCAGACGGAAGACCCGCCCCCCCACGCGCACGCCGCAGCTTGGGGGCGGAGCCTGTCGCAGACCCCGCCCCTTCTTTCCGGCGGGGCAGGCGGGGCGGGTCCCTGGCGGGAGCATCTATGACGCATGAGCTCTGGTGGGCTAGTTTTGGGGCCGCGGCCTGCGGAGCGCGGGTGAGGGGATGGTTGATCGCGGGGCTCAAAGCTGACTACGCCCACGTGGACTGCGGCTTCGCTCCGGGCCGCTCCCCGTGCTGTTCACGAGGAAACCTCAAGTCTGTGTTGACCCATGAAACTTGATCTCGGTCTTTCTCCCCTCCTCAGAGTTTACCAGCTGAGTTTCCTGACTTTTATATTCATTAACACTAACATATATAGAAATATAAATAAAATACAGCGGGCCGGGCGCGGTGGCTCACGCCTGTAATCCCAGCACTTTGGGAGGCCGAGGCGGGCGGATCACAAGGTCAGGAGATCGAGACCACAGTGAAACCCCGTCTCTACTAAAAATACAAAAAATTAGCCGGGCGCGGTGGCGGGCGCCTGTAGTCCCAGCTACTCAGGAGGCTGAGGCAGGAGAATGGCGTGAACCCAAGAGGCGGAGCTTGCAGTGAGCCGAGATCGCGCCACTACACTCCAACCTGGGCGACAGCGTGAGACTCCGTCTCAAAAAAAAAAAAAAAAAATAAATAAAATAAAATAAAATAAAATAAAATAAAATACAGTGTACCTGTATATGTAAGTTGCGGAACAACACATAAAATAATGTATTCCGTGAGACAATAAAAATATAAACTCCAAATAATAGGTATTTTCTGAGGGGACTTTATGCGTATTAAATATATATGTATGTGTACATATTTGTGTTTGTAAATATATAATACATATACATATACGTGTATGTATGCAGAAAATACATATTTATGGGTACGTATTTATCCATCTAAACATATTAAATCTATTTTTAGGCTGGGTGTGGTGGCTCACACTTGTAGTCTCAGCACTTCAGGAGGCAAAGGCGGAGAATGGCTTGAATCCAGGAGTTCAAGACCAGCCAGGACAACATGAGGAGACTGCGTCTCAATTTTTATTTATTGATTTATTTATTTTTTATTTTATTTTATTTTATTTTTTTGAGACGGAGTCTTGCTCTGTCCCCGAGGCTGGAGTGCAGTGGCGCGATCTCGGCTCACTGCAAGCTCCGCCTCCTGGGTTTATGCCATTCTCCTGCCTCAGGATCCTGAGTAGCTGGGACTACAGGCGCCGGCCACCTCGCCCGGCTAGTTTTTTGTATTTTTAGTAAAGACGGGGTTTCACCGTGTTAGCCAGGATGGTCTCGATCTCCTGACCTTGTGATCCACCCGCCTCGGCCTCCCAAAGTGCTGGGATTACAGGCTTGAGCCACCGCGCCCGGCCTATTGATTTATTGATTTATTTATTTATTTTTTTTGAGACGGAGTCTCGCTCTGCCGCCCAGGCTGGAGTCCAGTGGCATGATCTTGGCTCACTGCCACCTCTGCCTCCCGCATTCAAGCAATTCTCCTGCCTCAGCCTCCCTCGTAAGCTGGGACCGCAGGTGCATGCTGCCACACCCGGCTAATTTTTTTGTATTTGAGTACTCATGGGCTTTCACCGTGTTGCCCAGGCTGGTCGCGAACTGGCACCAGTTCTGAGCTCACACCAATCCTGAGCTCAGGCAATCCGCCGCCTCGGCCTCCCAAAGTGCTGGGATTACAGGTGTGAGCCACTGCGCCTGTGTCTCTATTAAATTATATATATAATTTATTTATTTTTATTATATTTTATTTTGAAATGGAATCTCAGCTCACTGCAACCTCTGCCTCTCGGGTTCCAGCCGATTCTCCTGCCTCAACCTCCCGTGTAGCTGGAATTACAGGCAGGTGCCACCACACTTGGCTGATTTTTGTATTTTCAGTAGAGGCAGGGTTTCACCATGTTGGTCAGGCTGGTCAACTCCTGACCTCAGGTGATCCAACCACCTCGGCCTTCCAAAGTGCTGGGGTTACAGGCGTGAGCCATCGTGCCCAGCTTATTTATTCATTTATTTATTTTGAGATACAGTCTAGTGCTGTGGCCCAGGCTGGAGTGCAGTGGTACTATCTTGGCTCAGTGCAACTTCTGCCTCCCAGGTTCAAGCAATTCTCCTGCCTCAGTCTCTCAAGTAGCTGGAATTACAGGTACGTGCCACCATGCCCGGCTAATTTTTGTATTTTTAGTAAAGATGGGGTTTTGCCATGTCAGCCAGGCTGGTCTTGAACTCCTGACCTCAAGTGATCTGCCCACATCGGCCTCCCAAAGTGCTGGGATTACAGGCATGAGCTACCACACCTAGCTTTAAATACATATATATGTGTGTATACATATATATACACACACACGCATATATATATACTCACAAACCCCAATAAATATGTATAACACCAGAATATATAAATATATAGTATATTGAGATATGTATACACACACACACACACACACACACACTCATGCCTCCACAGGAAATACATAGTATCCTGTGGCATTTATGTTTTTATTGTCTTCCAGTACCTTGTTTTAGGAGCTCTCCATCTTAGAGCATGTAAATTCCTCTTTGTTTTTTCCCCTTGCTTCCTCAATCTGCATATTCAGAGCCGTTAGGGGAGAAGTTAGAACCCAACCGGACATATTCTAGGGTCTCTAGCAAAGGTAGATTTGTACTGATCCCTAACCTAGTTAACCTCCTGCCCCATTTTTCTAACCTTAAAGTGGCTGAGGGTAGCTCCCAAGCTGGTTGTGTAGGTCATCCGGTTGTGTGATGTTAAGTTATATACATCACACAAAGAGGGGTTCGTTTTGTTTGTTTTGAGACAGAGTCTCACTCTGTCACCCAAGGCTGGAGTGCAGTGGTGTGATCTTGGCTCACCGCAACCTTCGCCTTCTGGGTTCAAGCAATTCTCCTGCCTCAGCCTCCTGAGTAGCTGGGATTACAGGCAAACGCCACCATGCCCAGCTAATTTTTGTATTTTTGTTAGAGACGGGGTTTCACCATGTTGACCAGGCTGGTCTTGAACTCTTGACCTCAGGAGATCCGCCCACCTGGGCCTCCCAAAGTGCTGAGATTACGGGTGTGAGCCACCACACCCAGCCCCGAAGAGGGTTTTGATCTATTGTAGGTTTCCAGTAACTTTTAGTCCTTGTTGGTATCAATATTTTCTCTTGCTAATGCTGATGTTTTCATTTTTGCCCTAGGAGGCTTGACTCAACCTGTGGGACACTAAAGGACATCACTCTGAGCCTGAGGGAGGGGCTGTCCTTTGGTTTCCCTCTTTTGTCCAGCCTTGCCCCAGGATATTTTTCGAAGCTGAGTTAGCCACTAGGCACTCCACATCACTGCCCCCATCACCGCGGGAGGCATCTGCTGTTGCATCTGCGATCCGCAAGGCCTGCACCATTCTCCATCGCACCTGGCTCTTTGCCGCAGATATTTCTCAGGTCTCTTTAATGCCCTGCTACACCCCTTACCTGATATCGCAAGGACTCTTTTTTTTTTTTTTTTGAGATGGAGTCTCGCTCTGTCACCCAGCCTGGAGTGCAGTGGCAGAATTTCAGCTCACCGCAACCTCCACTTCCCGGGTTCAAGCGAGTCTCCTGCCTCAGCCTCCTGAGTAGCTGGAACTACAGATGCATGTCATTACACCTGGCTAATTTTTATGTTTTTAGTATAGATGGGGTTTCACCATGTTGGTCAAACTGGTCTTGAACTCGTAAAATGGAAATCTAGTTTAATCTTCCTCCTAGTGTTGCACATAGTTAGCGAGTTAACATGTATAATTCACACAGATTATATAGAAGAGAGACCTGGTGTATAATAGTGTCACAATAACAAGTATTATTACTATATATGTAATATATACATATGCATATATATATATATATATATTTTTTTTTTTGAGACAGAGTCTGGCACTGTTGCCCAGGCTGGAGTGTAATGACACAATCTCAGTTCACCAGAGCCTCTACCTCTTGGGTTCAAGTGATTCTCCTGCCTCAGCCTCCCAAGTACCTGGCACTACTGGCGTGCACCATCATGCCTGGCTAAATTTTGTATTTTTAGTAGAGACGGGATCTCACCATGCTGGCCAGGCTGGTTTTGAACTCCTGACCTTGTGATCCGCCCGCCTCGGCCTCCCAAAATGCTGGGATTACAGGCTTGAGCCACCATGCCCGGCCTATTAGTATATTTATTTTTAATGCCCCATAAGCCACTCTTTGTAGGAGACCTCAGTGCCACCACAGACACTGGCTGCCAACATTGAGATGAGAGAAACTACCCTGGTGATAACCACACATTTTTTTTTTTTTTTTTTTTTTTTTTGAGACAGAATCTGACTCTGTCACCTAGGCTGGATTGCAATGCCAAGATCTCGGATCATTGCAACCTTTGCCTCCTGGGTTCAAGCAATTCTCCTGACTCAGCCTCCTGAGTACCTGGGATTACAGGAGACAGCCACCTTGCCCGGCTAATTTTTTTTTTCTTTCCTTTTCTTTTTTGAGACTAAGTCTCACTCTGTTGTCCAGACTGGAGTGTAATCATAGCTCACTGTAGCCTCAAACTGCTGGGCACAAGTGATCCTCCCACCTCAGCCTCCTGAGTAGCTGGGAGTACATGTGTGTGCCACTGTGCCTGTCTCATTTTAAAATTTTTTGTAGAGATGGGGGTCTTGCCATGTTGCCCAGGCTGATCTTGAACTCCTGGACTGAAGCAATCCACCCGCTTTGGTCTCTCAAAGTGCTGGGATTACAGGAATGAGCTCTCTGCCCTGCCTGACACTTCTTTAATTCTCTTTTATTATACTAAGTTGAGATATTTTTCAGAGAGAGTGTGAATCTTCTCCAACAACTATTTGAGATAAGCTATACCCTAGTCTTGCCTCCTTTATTCCTTTTTATTCCCGTTTTTGCATATGTTGTCCCATCTGCCTAGAAAATCCCTCTGTCCCCAGTCCCCGGAGGAACATATGTTCGATACTAATTGTAAGGCTGTGAACAAGGTACTTAACCTGTAACCTGTAAAATGGAAGTACTAATTGTACCTGCTTTGTACTCCTGTTGCAAATAGTAAATGAGTTAAGATGTCTAAATAGGCCAGGCACGGTGGCTCAAGCCTGTAATCCCAGCACTTTGGGAGGCCGAGACAGGCAGATCACGAGGTCAGGAGATCAAGACCATCCTGGCTAACACGGTGAAACCCCGTCTCTACTAAAAAATACAAAAAACTAGCCGGGCAAGGTGGCGGGCATCTGTAGTCCCAGCTACTCGGGAGGCTGAGGCAGGAGAATGGCGTAAACCCGGGAGGCGGAGCTTGCAGTGAGCCGAGATCCGGCCACTGTACTCCAGCCTGGGCAACAGAGTGAGACTCCATCTCAAAAAAAAAAAAAAAAAGATATCTAAATAATTTAGGCGAGGGACCTGGGACATAGTCCCTCTCAACGGCTACCTGCTATTAATATCAACTCTAGGACAGGCATGGTGGCTCACAGCTGTAATCCCAGCACTTTGGGAGGCCAAGGCAGGAGGATTACTTGAGGCCAGGAGTTTGAGACCCACCTGGGCAACATAGCAAGACTTTGTCTCTACAAAATATTTAAAAACTAGCCGGGCACTGAGCTATGATTGCACCAGTGCACTCCAGCCTGGGCAACAGAGCGAGACCCTGTCTCTAAAACATAAAACTTTTAAAAACCGGCCGGGCGCAGTGGCTCACGCCTGTAATCCCAGCACTTTGGGAGGCCAAGGTGGGTGGATCACAAGGTCAGGAGATTGAGACCACGGTGAAACCCCACCTCTACTAAAAATACAAAAAAAAATTAGCCAGGCGCGGTGGCAGGCGCCTGTAGTCCCAGCTACTCAGGAGGCTGAGGCAGGAGAATGGCGTGAACCCAGGAAGCAGAGCTGGCAGTGAGCCCAGAGTCGTGGCATCTGTCACCCCAGGCTGGAGTGCAGTAGTGCGATCTCGGCTCACTGCAACCTCTGCCTCCCAGGTTCAAGAGATTCTCCTGCCTCAGCCTCCCGAGTAGCTGGGATTACAGGCACCTGGCTGTAAACCACCACACTCGGCTAATTTTTATATTTTTAGTAGAGATGGGGTTTCACCATGTTGACCAGGCTGGTCTGGAACTCCTGACTTCAGGTGATCACCCACCTTGGTCTCCCAAAGTGCTGGGATTACAGGCGTGACCCACTGTGCCTGGCTTCCTAGTCTTATTACTCTTATTGACGATCCTTCTTTGCTCCTAGGAGGCTAACTCGTCCTGCCAACCCTGACTGACGTTACTATCCCCGTGGTAGCATCTCATCATCGATCTTTCACCATTAGAATCTCCCTAAACAGAAAGATTTCTTCTGAGAATTTATAATTTTCTCTTTCCACCAACTCATCAAGGTGAGTTTGACATTTTGCTCTCCTTCTCTCCTGTTCTTCCTCAAACCCCCTCCTTGAAGCCTGAAGTGTTCCAAGCATGGAGAGATGATGGACATGGTATGGGACAATCAGTGCACCCACACGAGAGGGCAGCGAGTACCAAGCTTGGAAGGAAGATGTTTGTGTACTCGCAGGTCCAGGGAGGGGGCTCACCAAATGCCACGAAGGGCCATAGGGAGTACCAGGTTTTGGTCAGGTGGCAGAAGGGCCATAGGGAGTGCCAGGTTTTGGTCAGGAGTGCCAGGTTTTGGTCAGGTGGCAGAAGCCTGAGCCAGAGCCTGCACTGGGGTTTCTTTTATTTATTTATTTATTTATTTTTTGAGACAGAGTTTCACTCTGTTACCCAGGCTGGAGTGAAGTGGCATGATCTCTGTTCACTGCAACCTCCACCTCCCAGGTTCAAGCGATTCTCGTGCCTCAGCCTCCTGAGTGGTGGGATTACAGGTGCCCACTACCAAGCCTGGCTAATTTTTTTTTTTTTTTTTTTTTGTATTTTTAGTAGAGATGGGGTTTCACCATGTTGACCAGGCTCATCTTGAACACCTGACCTTGGGTGATACACCTGCCTTGGCCTCTCAAAGTGCTAGGACTAAAGACATCCTCCTGGTTGAGGTCTTTGGTGTCCTGAGGATTGGCTACCCCTGGGACGGGGAGTCTCTTTCAGGCCAGCAAGTTTTGTAAGATGTCAAAGCATCATAAATACAGAAAATTTAAAAAACGTAATACATACAGCTTCTGTTCCTTCCACCCAGAACACTCTTCTGACCCTGGACCCTGTCCCTGCTTCACCTGACTTTCTCTTTTTTTTTTTTTTTTGAGACGGAGTCTCACCCTGTCACCCAGGCTGGAGTGCAAGGGTGTGATCTCGGCTCACTGCAACCTTCGCCTCCCGGGTTCAAGTGATTCTCCTTCCTCAGCCTCCTGAGTAGCTGGGATTATAGGCATGCACCACCATGCCTGGCTCATTTTTTGTATTTAGTAGAGATGGGGTTTCACCATGTTAGGCTGGTCTCTGACTCCTGACCTCGTGATCTGCCCACCTCGGCCTCCCAAAGTGCTGAGATTACAGTTGTGAGCCACCGCGCCCAGCCACTTCACCTAACTTTCTGATACTCATCCCTCAAGTGTCTGATGAAATATGGCTTGTTGTGGCTGGGCGTGGGAGACACCAATGTGGCTTGAACCCGGGAGGCAGAGGTTGCAGTGAGCTGAGATCACGTCACTGCACTCCAGCCTGGGAGACACAGCAAGACTCTGTCTCAAAAAATATATATATGGGGCCGGGCGCAGTGGCTCATGCCTGTAATCCCAGCACTTTGGGAGGTCGAGCTGGGCAGATCACCTGAGATCGGGAGTTCGAGACCAGCCTGACCAACATGGAGAAACCCTGTCTCTACTAAAAATACAAAATTAGACAGGCATGGTGGTGCATGCCTGTAATCCCAGCTACTTGGGAGGCTGAGGCAGGAGAATTGCTTGAACCCAGGAGACTGAGGTTGCAGTGAGCTGAGATCACGCCATTGCACACCAGCCTGGGCAACAAGATTGAAACTCTGTCTCAAAACAAAAAAGAAAAAGAAAAAAATATATGTATATATATATGCCAGGCACGGTGGCTCACACCTCTACTCCGAGCACTTCAGCACTTTGGGAAGCCGAGGCAGGTGGATCACCTGAGGCCAGGAGTTTGAGACCAACCTGGCTAACGTGGTGAAACCCCATCTCTACTAAAAATACAAAAATTAGTTGGGCACGGTCGCGCGTGCCTGTAATCCCAGCTACTCGGGAGACTGAGGCAGAAGAATCGCTTGAACCCAGGAGGCGGAGGTTGCAGTGAGTCGGGATCGTGCCACTGCACTCTAGCCTGGGCGACAGAGTGAGACTCTGTCTCAAACAAAAAAACAAAACTAACCATATATATATTATATACTCTCTATATAACTATATGTTACAAAAATATATATATATGTATCTACAAAAAAATACAAAAAAGTATTAGCCAGGCTTACTGGCATGCGTCTTTAGTCCCAGCTACTTGGGAGGCCGAGGTGGGAGGATGGCTTAAGCCTGGGCAGCAGAGATTGCAGTAAGCTGTGATCGCTCCACTGCACTTCAGCCTGGTAACAGAGTGAGGCCCTGTCTCTCTCTCTCTCTCTCTCTCTCCGTCTCTCTCTTTCTCTCTTTCTATATATATATACATAGTTGATTTAATAGTCTTGTAAAAAAATTTTTTTTGGAGACGGGGAGATGGGGGTGCAAAGTGGGGTGGTGTCTAGCTATTTTGCCCAGACTGGGCTTGATCCATCCCACCGCAGTCTCCCAAATAGCTGGGACTACAGGGGTGCACCACAGCACCCTCAATTGGCATTTGTTCCTGAAATGCTGGAATGCTGGCTGGCATCCTTTTTCTATTCGATATCTGCCTGGAAAAAAATCCTACTTAGTCTTCACCTCAAGGACTTATTTCTCCTCCTTCTTCTTTTTCTTCTTCTTTTTTTTTTTGGGGCATATTCCTGGGTTTTCTATCACTGAGGCAGTAATATGGATCTCATAAACCCTCTGCCGCTCCTGGGTTGGCGATTCACCGCTCATCACCGTGGCTGGATTTTGGGCTCTCACACCACCCCGAGTTGTTTTGTTTTGGCGAGGCGGGGTTTCACCATGTCGGCCAGGCTGGTCTTGAACTCCTGACCTCAGGGGATCTGCCCGCCATGGGCTCCCAAAGTTCTGGGATTACAGACATGAGTCACCACGCCCAAACTCAAGGACCTATTTCAAGTGTCATTTCCGTTGTAAAACTTTTCCTGAACGTTATCCACTTCAGGGGTAAACCCACCAAGTATTACCTTCCTCATTTAAGGCATCATGACAATGTGTAGTAAATAATTAATACCCACAGCTCCGGGTTCCAAACAAAACAGTCTCTGGAAAGTAGGCACAGCATCTCCAATGACCCCCTCTCAATTCTAAGTTAATATTTTGTCAATTCATAAAGGAGAGATTTGGGATCTGTCTCCTAAAAACAAGCTGGGTCTAAGACCTGGCCAGCCACAGTTTCAGATTTCCTGTCTTCCTAGGAGACACTGGTCCTCAGAAGATTAAATATATCCCTCCTTGAACACTTTCACGCTTTCATGTCTTATGTTGGTGTGCAGGGAAGTGGTGTTAATCATCCATTAGGATAAACTTGGCTTAAGATAAATTAAAACAGCCTTTCATTTCATGAGAGTCTGAAGCAAGGATCAGAGAACTTAACAGATAAATATAAGCCAGGGCTGGAATTTACACCTAGTGTGTCTGTTTCCAAACAGTGCTCTCTGTGACTGAGTCTCCGTGTGGGCTGCTGGGACAAGTCTATTGATTGGTGTCATCTGAGCACTCTGACTGAACGGAAGGTACTCTTTTTTCCCTCCCTCTCTCCCTCCCTCCCTTCCCTCCCTCTCTCTCCCCCTCCCTTGTCTCCCTCCTTCTCTCCCTCCCTTCCCTTCTTCCTTCCCTCCCTCCCTTCCTTCTCTTCCCTTCCCTCCCTCCCTCCTTTCTTCCTTTCTTCCCTCCTTCCTTCTTTTCTTCTCTCTCTCTCTCCTTTTTTTTTTTTTTTTGTTACCTTGGGACCAAGTCTCACTCTGTCACCCAGGCTGGAGTGCAGTGGCTCGATCTCAGCTCACTGCAACCTCCACCTCCCGAGTTCAAGCGATTCTCATGCCTCAGACTCTCGAGTAGCTGGGACTACAGGCATGCACCACCATGCTCGAGTGACTTTTGTATTTTTTATTAGAAATGGGGTTTCACCATGTTGGCCAGGCTGGTCTCGAACTCCTGATCTCAAGTGATCCTCCTGCCTCAGCCTCTCAAAGTGCTGGGATTATAGGCATGTGCCTCTCTCTCTCTTTCTTTTTTCTTTCTCCTTCCTTCCCTCCTTCCCCCACACCTCCCCTCTCCTTTCCTTACCTCTTTCTTCCTTCCTCTCCCTCTTTCTCTCCCCCTCCCTTCTTTGCCTTTTTTTTGTGGTGAAATATGGTAGGTGCTTCTTTTGAATGTATTTTGTGACCAATCTATTTTTCACTGTTTATATTATTTTCTTCGTTTTTTTCATAGTGGTTGTAAAATCTGTGAGCGTTAAAAGGCCTTGTTCATGTTTGCTCTGAGGGGCTCAGAAAAAGGAGGATCAACTACAAGGTTATTTTGTTTGTTTTGAGATGGAATCTCGCTCTGTCACTCAGGCTGGAGTGTAATGGCATGATGTCAGCTCACTGCAACCTCCGCCTCCCGGGTTCAAGTGATTCTCCTGCCTCAGCCTCCTGAGTAGCTGGTGTGCGTCATCACACCCGGCTAATTGTTTTTGGGTTTTTTTTTGTATTTTTAGTAGAGACAGGGTTTTACCATGTTAGTCAGGCTGGTATTGAACTCTTGACCTCGTGATCCACCCGCCTCAACCCCCTGAAGTGCTGGGATTACAGGCGTGAGCCACTGCACCCGGCCTGTTGTTTTTAAGACAGGGTCTTGCTTTGTCACCCAGGCTGGAGTGCCACGGTGCCGTCATAGCTCACTGCAGCCTTGACCTCCTAGGCTCAAGCGATCCTCCCACCTCAGCCTCCTGAGTAGCTGGGACTACAGGCAGGCACCAGCTCACCTGGCTAATTTTTTATTTTTTGTAGAGTCAGGGTCTCCCTATATTGCCCAGGCTGGTCTTGAACTCTTAGCCTTAAGCGATCCTCCCTCCTCAGCCTCCTAAAGTGCTGGGATTACAGGCATGAGCCACTAAGCCCAGCCTGAGAGATTCTAAACACAACTCCACTCCATTGTGGATGTAGAAGAACTCCAAAGGATGGAGTGGGTAGTGGTGGAATTAAGCTGGTGCTAGATGAGTCCTTGAGGATTACGTTTGCAGTAGTTCATTGTCATCTATGGTTCATCCGGTTTCTGCAGGGGTCAGACTGGTAAATGAGCATATGATGGAGACACCAGCCCTGCATCCTTTACCCACTCTGAGCATGGCACTATTCTCTGCCATTTTCTCCCATTAACCCCCACCCTCAGCCCCACCAAGTTACTCTTTTGGCCAGCGATGGCAGTTTCAGGGCTTCCACTTGTTCCACTTGGCTTTTTAAAATTATTTTTATTTTTTTTTAATTTTTGTTGCCCAGGCTGGAGTGCAGTGGCACGATCTCAGCTCACTGCAACCTCTGCCTCCCAGGTTCAAGCGATTCTTCTGCCTCAGCCTCCTGAGTAGCTGGGATTACAGGTGCGCACCACCACACCTGGCTAATTTTTGTATTTTTAGTAGAGATGGGGTTTTGCCATGTTGGCCAGGCTGGTCTTGAACTCCTGATTTCAAGGAATCTGCCCGTCTGGGCCTCCCAAAGTGCTGGCATTACAGATGTGAGCCACCGTGGCCGGCCAGCCCCACTTGCCTTTCTCTACTCAATAACTCTTCCACTACAAGTCAAGGAACCAATTGCTAAGTATGACTATTTGAGTATCACATTTGGGAACCAGGGAAATGACCACTGTGGGCTCAGTGAAGCCAGTGAGGGATGTGGGTCAGGACCAAAGGTATTCACTTGATCCCTTAGCAATAAGGGAACCCTGAGGGTGCTTTAGATCTGCATAACTTGGACTCTGTAAGCAAAAGCTTGGAAATATCTGAGCAGGTCCCTTTCCCCAGAATATAATTACTTAGTAAATTAAATGATTAGAGGGGCCGGGTGCGGTGGCTCGAACCTGTAATCCCAGCACTTTGGGAGGTCGAGGCAGGCAGATCACGAAGTCAGGAGTTTGAGACCAGCCTGGCCAACATGGTGAAACGCCATCTCTGCTAAAAATACAAAAAATTAGCTGGGCGTGGTGGCAGGCACCTGTAATCCCAGCTACTTGGGAAGCTGAGGCAGGAGAATCACTTGAACCTGCGAGGCAGAGGTTGCAATAAGCCAAGATTGTGCCACTGTACTCCAGCCCAGGCAACAATGCAAGACTCCGTCTTAAAAACAAAACAAAACAGGCCGGGCGCGGTGGCTCAAGCCTGTAATCCCAGCACTTTGGGAGGCTGAGATGGGTGGATCACAAGGTCAGGAGATCGAGACCATCCTGGCTAACGCAGTGAAACCCCGTCTCTACTAAAAATAACAAAAAACTAGCCGGGCGAGGTGGCAGGCGCCTGTAGTCCCAGCTACTTGGGAGGCTGAGGCAGGAGAATGGCATGAACCCGGGAGGCAGAGCCTGCAGTGAGCCGAGATATCGTGCCACTGCACTCCAGCCTGGGTGACAGAGCGAGACTCCGTCTCAAATAAACAAAACAAAACAAAACAAACATGGCCAGAGGTCTCTTTGGGGCAGGATTTGGAAAATCACTACTATGTACACTTGCATGGATCTGGCTTCTCCTTTACTGGATGGGTATTTCGATTTTTGTTTTTGAGACAGGGTCTCACTGTTACCCAGGCTGCAGTGCAGTGATGCAGTCACAGCTCACTGCAGCCTAGACCTCCCAGGCTCAAGCAATCCTCCTGCCTCAGCCTCCTGAGTAACTGGGACCATAGGTGCCAACACACTTGGCTATTTTTTAAAATTTATTTTTTGTAGAGACAGAGTCTTACTGTGCTCAGGTTGGTCTCGAATTCCTAGACTCAAATGATCCTCCTGCCCCAGCTTCCCGAGCATTGGAATTCTGGGTCTGAGCCACCTGGCCCAGCCTGGATGCGTGTTTTGGAATTGAGAACTGGCTCAGGTTGGGGAATCTGGGCAGGTGTTTGTGTTTTTCCACTAAGACAGTTAACCTCAGTCTTCTACACAACCAGGTTTTTATAGATATATAGGTATATCTGACCAGGCCTGATGGCTCATGCCTATAATCGCAGCACTTTGGGAGGCTGCGGTGGGCGGATCACTTGAGGCCAGAAGTTCGAGACCAACTTATTACTTGGTGCCAGTAAGGACACTGGGAGTATTCTCCAAAGCAGTGTCTCCCCAAGAGGAAGTGACAAGAGGGTTTTATGGGGTGATGGAGAGGGGAGATGGGTGCATCATTGCATGGAGAGGAGGGATCCCAATGGTGCAGATGCAGTGAGTCATCCTGCCAGCCCATAGGCTGCATGTGATGGGAATGAAGCTATAACTTCTCCCGGGATGGATACCTTAGCATGGTCATGCAGAGAATTCACTCAGGTTCATCTGTACGTTGTCGGGGTCTGTCAGGAGCTGGTTTAAACTAACAAGGTGACTGCATTCCTTCCAAGGTTTGGGGAAGAACAGGTGCAGAGCAGGAGGCTGTAAAACACGCTGATTGCACAAGTTGATTAAATTCCAATAATCCCTGGAGATCCTCCTTGTCTGCTTACAATGATATATATTGTGCTTTTGTTGACAGCCTGTCTTGCCCTGTGTTCCATTAGCCATTGCCTTGGATCCCTGCAAGTCAGTGCCTCCCATCTGCTACTCTGGCTTGCTGCTCACTATAGCAATCATGCCTACCTTCTGCTGCGTAAGCACTGCTACCCAGCCTCTAACACTCCAGGATGCCATCATTCATTCTTTTTCTTTCTTTCTTTTTTCTCTTCTCTTCTCATTTCTTTCTTTCCATCCCTCCCTCCCGTCTTTCTTTCTCTCTCTCTTTCTTTCCCTCCCTCCCTCCTGTCTCTCTCTCTTTCTTTTTGAAGACAGAATCTTCCTCCATCATCCATGCTGGAGTGCCGTGGCATGATCTCGGCTCACTGCAACCTCTGCCTCCTGGGTTCAAGTGATTCTCTTGCCTCAGTTTCCCAAGTAGCTGGGACTACAAGCACATGCCACCATGCCTGGCTGATTTTTTATGTTTAGTAAAGATGGGCTTCTATCATCCTTTTTGCTACCAGACAGCCCAGTTCTGTAACAGCATCTGCTGTTGTTAGCCCTGGCTTATAGATGACAGCCACCTTGGGGTACCATTTTTCCAACACAGCTGATGCTGCCTCTGCCCTCCGTGTTCCTGGTAAAACACTGTTTTCCAGGCCTTGTGATGGAATGTCACCAGCTGGTAGCACGCATTTTAGCATGTCCTCTTCCCAGAGAGTAGCACTCCCTTCCTACAGTATCTATCGTGGAATTCATGGCATCTAAAATTTGGTCCATGTGGGTCTTTTTTTTTTTTTATTTGGAGATGGGCTCATGCACTGTTGCCCTGAAGACAGAGTACAGGCTGAAGTGTGCAGTTGCATGATCATAGCTCACTGCAGCCTCCAGTTCCTGGCCTCAAGCGATCCTCCCACTTCAGTCTCCCAAAGCGTTGTGATTATAAGCATGAGCCACTGCACCCAGCTATGTGGGTTATTATTTTTTTTCTTTCTTTCTTTTTTTTTTTAGACGGAGTCTCACTCTATTGCAAGGCTCTGTGGCACAATCTTGCCTCACTGCAACCTTCAACTCCCTGGTTTAAGCGGTTCTCCTGCCTCAGCCTCCTGAGTAGCTGGGATTACAGGCACGCACCACCACCCCCAGCTAATTTTTGTATTTTTAGTAGAGATGGGTTTCACCATGTTGGCCGGGATGGTCTTGATCTTCTGACCTCGTGATCTGCCTGCCTCGGCCTCCCCAAGTGCTGGGATTCCAGGCGTGAGTCACTGCGCCCGGCCCATGTAGCTTATTTCAGTTGTCAAATACCTGGTGTCCTAGGCTGTATCAGAACCTGCCCACCCAGCACCCTTGACAAAGTATGAGATCTGTATTAAAGGATCAAGTACCCACATATCTGTAAACTCTCTCTTATCTGCTCCCCACCCCTCAGCCCTTGATCTAGGCCCCTTAGTGTCCATTCCCAGGCTTATTTTCAGTTTCTGCTGGTGTATATTAGCCTGGTCTTATAGTTCCTTCAATTTATGATTCCACTCCTCCCTTAGCAGGCCTGATGGGACCTGATCTTGGTGATTTATCTGGTGGCCAGGGGGATACAGGAACAGAAAGAATGCATTGGTTTCTTGTTTTTGTTTTTCTTGAGACGGAGTCTTACTCTATCTGTCGCCCAGGCTGGAGTGCTGTGCTGTGATCTCAACTCACTGCAACCTCCGCCTCCCCGGTTCAAACGATTCTCCTGCCTGAAGACAGAGCACAGGCTGAAGTGTGCAGTTGCATGATCATAGCTCACTGCAGTCTCCAATTCCTGGCCTAATTTTTGTATTTTTTAGTAGAGATGGGGTTTCACCATGTTGGCCAGGCTAGTCTTGAACCTGACTTCAAGTGATCTGTCTGCCTCGGCCTCTAAGAGTGCTGGGATTACAGGCATGAGCCACCACGCCCTGCCAAGAATGCATTGTCTTGTAGGGTACCTGCCTCATTTGAGGTGACTGCATAGTCTTCGGGTTGGTGGTACCATTCTTGAACAAAGGAGCTTGAAGTTCTACTGACATTAGAGTCCTGTCCTTAGTCTCAGTGTCTCACTCCTTCCTTATCAGAGTCCTGACTTTGGTGTTAGAGACTGATTGTAGCTGACAATTCAACCTTTTCTAATGTTCTGCTCCTTTTAGGTTAAGTCTCATGCCTGGTTTTCAGGACTGTCTGCCCTCTGATTATAGACGCCAGATTGCTGAGGAGGCTCTGCTCTCTGGCTTTCTCACTTTATATTAGTAATTAATTGCCTGGAGCCCCATTGTTCCTTCTTTTTTTATTTTATTTTATTTTTATTTATTTATTTATTTATTTATTTTTTGAGACAGAGTCTCACTCTGTTGCCCAGGCTGGAGTGCAGTGGCGTGATCTCAGCTCACTGCAACCTCTGCCTCCCAGGTTCAAGAGATTCTCCTGCCTCAGCCTCCCAAGTAGCTGGGACTACAGGCGTGTGCCATGACACCCAGCTAATTTTTTGTTTGTTTGTTTTTTATTTTTTTAAGACAGAGTCTCGCTCTGTCACCAGGCTGGAGTGCAGTGGCGCGATCTCGGCTCACTGCAAACTCCGCTTGCCAGGTTCAAGCGACTGTCTTGCCTCAGCCTCCTGAGTAGCTGGGACTACAGGTGCGTGCCACCACGCCCGGCTAATTTTTTGTATTTTTAGTACAGATGGGGTTTTGCCATGTTAGCCAGGATGGTCTCAATCTCCTGACCTTGTGATCTGCCCACCTTCGCCTCCCAAAGTGCTGGGATTACAGGCGTGAGCCACCGTGCCTGGCCAATTTTTGTATTTTTAGTAGAGATAGGGTTCAGCATGTTGGGCAGGCTGGTCTCTAACTCCTGACCTCAGGTGATCCACCTGCCTTGGCCTCCCAGAGTGTTAGGTTACAGGCGTGAGCCACCGCACCTGGCCCATTTTTCCCTCTTTAAAGGATCTGTTATTACCATCCGGGCACAGTGGCTCATGCCTGTAATCCCAGCACTCTGGGAGGCCAAGGCAGGTGGATCATTTGAGGTCAGGAGTTCAAGACCAGCCTTGCCAACATGGTGGAACCCCGTCTCTACTAAAAATACAAAAATTATCTGGGCATTGTGGTGGGTGCCTATAATCCCAGCTACCTGGTAGGCTGAGGCAGGAGAATCACTTGAACTCAGGAGGTGGAGGTTATAGTTAGCCAAGATCACACCACTGCAGTCCAGCCTGGGTGACAGAATGAGACTCTCTCACCAAAAAAAAAAAAAAAAAAAAAACAAACCTCTGTTACTACCAAGTTTCACAAGTCTATTTATTATTATTATTATTATTGGTAGAGAGTGGGTCTCACTATGTTGCCCAGGCTGGTCTTGAACTCCTGGCCTCAAGTGATCCTCCAGCCTCAGCCTCCTAAAGTGCTGGGATTACAGGTGTGAGTCACCACACCTGGCCCAATTTCACAGTTCTAATGACTACTTCTCCTATATCCTCAAAAACCAGAGAGATTGAATAAGCCAACACATCCCCTTCTACTCATATCCAGCCCTAACTACTCCTCCGAGATGGAAGCCTGATACTGCTCCCCAGGTGTGAGTGTCCCATCCATTGCCTGGAGATTTTTTTTTTTTCAATACTGAGTTTCGCTCTTGTTGCCCAGGCTGGAGTGCAATGGCATGGTCTCAGCTCATTGCAACTTCCGCCTCCTGGGTTCAAGCGATTCCCTTGCCTCAGCCTCCCGAGTAGCTGGGATTACAGACACCGGCGACCATGCCCGGCTAATTTTTGTATTTTTAGTAGAGACTGGGTTTTACCGTATTGGCCAGGCTAGTCTCAAACTCCTGACCTCAGGTTATCTGCTCATCTCGGCCTCTCAAAGTGCTGGGATTACAGGCGGGAGTCACTGTGCCCAGCGCAGAGTACATTTTTATACTCTGTTTCTTAGGGACCATTCTTGGTATCTACTGTCTTTTTTTTTTTTTTTTTTTTTTGAGACGGGAGTCTCGCTGTGTTGCCCCAGGCTGTAGTGCAATGGTGCAAGCCCACCTCCCAGGTTTCAGCAATTCTCCTGCCTCAGCCTCCCGAGTAGCTGGGATAATGGGCGCGCGCTACCATGCTCGGCTAATTTTTTGTATTTTTAGAAGAGACGGGTTTCACCATGTTGGTCAGGCTGGTCTCGAACTCTTGGTCAGGCTGGTCTCGAACTCCTCCCAAAGGGCTGGGACTATAGGTGGTGCCACTGAGCCTGGCTGGTACCCACTGTCTTAAACCAGGATATCTAGAAGTGGGGCTTGAGACAGAATTTAGGTGCACATGATTTAGGTGCAATTTGGCCTTGAGGGGAGCGCTCTAGGGAGGAAGGTAATGAAAGGAAAGGGCAGTGAAAGGAGTGGAGCAACAATATTGTCTCAGTTGGAGATGAGTCTCCCCTTCAGCTAAGAACAGCCTCAGGAGAAGAGGCAGCTGTGAGTTATAAGTAGCAGCGAACACCACAGCAGCAGGGAAGGGATGGGGGCATCCACCAGTAAGGAGGACCTGGGTGGGGCATTAACAGTGCCCACTAGGGGCTCCCTAAATCTGGAGGTCCTCAGAAAAGAAAATTCACCCCTCTTTGACACCTATTGTTCCATGATCCTGTGATCCTCTGGACTTGGGGGTGGGGCACTTGGAATCAGTTTGCATCTTGCATAAAAACCACTTTGGTAAAGGAAACCGGCTAATTTCTGTGGGTCACACAGCTTATAACAACAGAGAAAAAGTGAATTCTCCAGGCAGCATTCACTCTAGATTATACTCTGATCTGGAGAACAAGGTTTTGGGGCCAGTTTATCGTCTCAGCCAAGGCGGTTTTGGGACCAGTTTATCATCTCAGCCAAAGCCCCAGCTGTTTGTAGGCAGGAATGTCTTCATATGCTTTATGAATTCTCCATTAACGTTGCCAGTTTGCTACAGTAAGTGGTGCTAGTTCCTTAGAGAAAAGGGTCTCTATGTTGGCTTTGATGGCATGGGGCAAGGTAGAGTGGGGAGGTGTAACCCCCCATCCCCCTCCAACTTCAGAGCCTGTTCTGGGTAGACAACGCCAAGAGATGATTTAAAAAGAATTCCTTTTCTGGCTGGGAGCAGTGGCTCACGCCTGCAATCCCAGCACTTTGGGAAGCTGAGGTGGGCAGATCACTTGAGGCCAGGAGTTCGAGACCAGTCTGGCCAACATGGTGAAACCCCATCTCTACTAAAACTAAAAAAAGAAAAAAAAAAAAAAATTAGCCGGGTATAGTGGTGTGTGCTTGTAGTCCCTGAGGCAGAAGAATTGTTTGATTGTTTGAATCCAGGAGGTGGAGGCAGCAGTGAGCCGAGATTGTTCCACTGCACTCCAGCCTGGGAGACAGGGTGACACTCCACCTTAATTTAAAAAAAAAAAAAAAAATTCCTTTTCTATTTAGGTTGCTCAGGTAGTCTCCTAAGTTTTTTGTTTGTTTGTTTTTTGTTTTTTTTTTTTTTGGAGACAGACGGAGTCTCGCTCCGTTGCCCAGGCTGGAGGGCAGCGTCACAATCTCACAATGCTGCAACCTCTGCCTCCCAGGTTCAACCAATTCTCTTGCCTCAGCCTCCCTGTAGCTGGGATTACAGGTGCCTGCCACCACATCCAACTGATTTTTGTATTTTTAGTAGAGACAGAGTTTCAGCATGTTGGCCAGGCTGGTCTCGAACTCCTGATCTTGTGATCTGCCCGCCTCGGCCTCCCAAAGTGCTGGGAGGCACCACGCCCAGCCTCTACTAAGATTTAAGGGGCAGCCTGGAGGGGGCCAGTTTGTCAACAGTGTGACATGGAAAATGAAGCCAGGCTGGTGTGGTGGCTCACGCCTGTAATCCCAGCACTTTGGGAGGTCCAAGCAGAAGGATCCCTTGAGGCCAGGGGTTCAAAACCAACCTGGGCAACATTGTGAGAGCCTGTCTGTAAAAAAATAAAGATTAGCTAGGCGTGGAGGACTGTGCCTATGGGGACACACTGTGGGCTGCACGGAAAAGGCAGCATGGGTGGGCTTTCTATAAGCCGATGTAGTAGTGGGGTGGGGCAGGGTACTGGAATTGAGGAGAGTGTTATGGTTGAAACACATAAAAAAGGAAAGGGAACTTGGAGTTTCTGATGCCAAGCTAAGGAATTTAGACTTTGCTGTGAGCCATAGAATGCTCAGGGGAGTCAAGTGATCTGGCGTTGTTTGGAAGACCACCCAAGCCACAGTAGGATGGGAAGGGAGTGCAGCAACAGAGAAGAGGCTGTTGAGATGGAATTGTTGAGCGAAGAAAGGCTGACTCAGGGAGGGTCAGGACAGCAGCCCCTGGGGAGGCCAGGTAAACATGAGTTGGTTTAAAGGGTTAGATCACGAGGGGAGGGAAAGAGACAGAGAGAAAAGGTCTGGTGAGCATAGGAGAGTACCAGGTACTTAATCAATGCAGGGAGGAGCAGGGTCATGGTGGAGGAGAGATGCAGAGATGAACTAGCTCTGTTAGGCCTCAAGGTGGAGAGAGCCAATAAATGATTGGAAGTATGGATCTGGCACTAGGGAGCAAGAGCTGGTCCAGTTGTCTCCTAAGCCTGTACAATGCTAGGATTTGAGATAAAATCTGGATGGGGTGAACAAGGGTCTATTCCTTTCGGAGCCAGGTTTAAAAATTCCCCGCCTGAGGTGAGGAGTTCGAGACCAGCCTGATCAACATGGTAAAACTCTGTCTCTACTAAATACAAAAAATTTAGTGGCGGACATCTGTAATCCCAGGTACTTGGGAGGCTGAGGCAGGAGGCACGCTTGAAACTGGGAGGCAGAGGTTGCAGTGAGCTGAGATTGAGCCATTGCACTCCAGCCTGGGCCACAAGAGCAAACTCCGTCTCAAAAAAAAAAAAAAAAGAAAAGAAAAGAAAACGAAAATCCCTTTCTGTAACTCAGTGTGTGAGTCTGATGGACAGTGGAGCACAGGTGGAGTCAGGCGTACTTGAAGGCTGCCTCAGGTCTTGGGCAGTGGCTCCCGACTGTAATCCCAGCGCTTTGGAAGGCTGAGGTGGGAGAATCGCTTGATATCAGAAGTTGGAAACCAGCATGGGTAACATAGCAAAACCCGTTTCTACAAAAAAATTCTAAAAAATTAGTCGGCTGAAGTGGCTCACGCCTGTAATCCCAACACTTTGGGAGGCCACGGAGGGAGGGCTGCTTGAGTACAGGAATTTTAGACCTGCCCGGGCAACTGTTAAGACCTCCGTCCCTATGAAACAAAACCCCAAACCAAAAACAAACAAACAAAAACCCTAAAATTAAGTGGGCGTGGTGGCGCGCGTCTGTAGTCCCAGCTGCTAGGGAGGCTAAAACAGGAGCATCGCCTGAGCCCGGGAGGTGGCGGCTGCAATGAGCTAGGTCCTGAAATTGCACTCCAGCCTGGGCGACAGACGCTGTTTCTTTTCTTTTTTGAGACAGAGTCTCGCTCTAGTCGCCCAGGCTGGAGGGCTGTAGTGCAGAGGTGCGATCTCGGCTCACTGCAACCTCCACTTCCCGGGTTCAAGCAATTCTCCTGCCTCAGTTTCCCGAGTAGCTGGGACTACAGGCGCGCACGACCGCGCCCGGCTAATTTTTTGTATTTTTAGTAGAGACAGGGTTTCACCATGCTGGCCAGGCTGGTCTCGAACTCCTGACCTCGTGATCCGCCCGCCTTGGCCTCCCAGAGAGCTGAGATTACGGCGTGAGCCACCGCGCCCGGCCCAGACCCTGTTTCTAAGAAACAAAAAATAAAGGAAAGGCTGGGTCCGCTAGGCCAAGGGCGGCGCAAGGTAGTTGCAGACGGCGAAGCCCACGAAGCGCAGGATTTCTCGGAGCCGAGTCTGTCTTCGGGGGACGGGGATCCCAGGCTCCTGCGCCCCCAGGTGCCCCGCTTCTGGAAACGCGTCTGAGGTCAAGCGCAGGACTAGGCGCAGGCCGGGGGCCCTCAACCGGTCGCGCACCGCCTGGCTCTGCCCAGAGTAACAGAGGGCGGAAGAAGCCCTTTTTCCAGCGCGCAGACGCGCGGCCAGCCCAGCCAATCAGCGCGCTCCCTCCGCCGGCCCGACTGGCGCTCTGGTGACGCGCTACGCCGGGCTTCGCCCACGGCTCTTAGGCGACGGCCCCTCCCACACTCGCCGCGCCTGTTAGCTGCGCGCCGCGCTTCTTGTGCGACGGCCCCTGGGCGGCGGCGCGTTCCGGCGCGGCCCTGGCGCGCCCCCTGGCGGCCCGGAGGGGCGCGGCGGGCGCGGCGCTGACCCGGAGGCGGCGGCGGCGGTGCCCGGATGGAGGCACGTCATTGTCCCCCGCCGGGCGGCTGGGCTGTGTGCGGCGGCGGCGGCGGCGGCGGCGGCGGCCGAGGGGGATGGAGCGAGCGCCGAGCCGGGTCAGGTAAGCTCCGCCTCCTTCCCGCCCGCCGCAGGCCCGGCGTAGGGCCCGCGCAGCTCCCGCTCTTACGGGCAGCCGCTGAGCCCGGCCGCACCTCAGCCGGCGCGACCGCCGGGTGGCGCGGCCCTCGCCCGCCTCCACGGCGCGGGCCGCGGGACCCGCCGCTGGGGGCTGCGGCGCCACCGCCCGCCCGGGCCAGGCCGCTGGGGAGGGGGCGGCGGCGCGGCTGGCGAGGCGCCGGGGGTGCTCCAGGCTGCGCCCGGGAGGCCGAGCCCCCTGGTTGCCATGGACACTGCGCTCCCACCCCCACCCGGCCCCAGCCCGCCCCCTCGGCCCGGGGGCCGGGCAGGCCGGCGGGAGGTTCGGGGCGGCCGGGGTGGGCGTGTGCTGGCCGCTGACCGCGGAGCCCGGCGTCCCCGGCCCGCCCGCCGCCCCCCGCGTGGCTGCCACCTCCCGCTCCGGAGCCCCCTCAGAGCCCCGGGCCGGCCTCCCTGCCCCCACTGCATCCCTAATAGAGACAAACTTTTCCCACCTTGGGCGCCCCCTCCCCAGGTCTGGCCACCTGGTTGCTCCGCGGAGAGGCCGAGGTGCCCACGCCGGGCAGAGCGGTCACTCCGAAGGGAGAGGAGAAGCCGGGCGGCGCGTCCCCAAAAGCATGTGTGCCTGCCTAGCGTTTTTTATCTTCGAGGCAGGAAGAGCCAACTTACCTGGGACAGGGGATCCGTTGCAGATGTTGGAAATGAAAATTGGACGGGACAGGTTTTCCCATCTAGGACTTTAACCCCTCTAATATGCATGCAGTGGAGATGACTTTTGTTGAATGGCTCTTAGGAGGCCGTGGGGTCACTTGTTTATGGGAAAACATGTTGGTTATGTAAAATCAATACCCTTACAGCAAAACTGTTTGAGAAACTAGTTAACGCCTCCTTTTCAAGGTAACCACAGAATCCTAGGTTCTCATTTTGGTGGCCTCTGGAAACGTTTTGAAGAGTTGTAAATTTTAAACCTAATTCTTTTTACTATGTTACTCATTCAAATTGCCTAGGGGATATGAATGATCAGTTTCACTTATTTGCTTTAAATTAGGGTCAGTTTCACTTTCTTTTCTGTATCTTTGAATCAAGTCTACAGTAAGTATTTGGTTTGTAAAGTTTAAGGCCAGTCGTTTTGTTTACTTAAGTATAATTAAGATCAAGGTTTTGTTTTTTTAAAGCGTGTGTGTTTTCTCTTATAACGGAAATGCTACAAGAACGTGGATTACATTGTTTACGAAGAAGCAGAGTGTAACAGTTTCTTTTTAAGTGTGTTGACATTCTTACCTCATAATGTATGTAGAGTGCCACAGTGTCTAAATAGTGTAACTCTTTTTACAAATGAAAAAAGAATAATGCATTCTAGCGTTTGATAACAAGGGAGACATACCATGTAAGAGACTGGGAATTTTAAGGCTTTGAGTAAAAGACTAGTATTTAAAGCAAAGGAAACACTTGTGAAGTCTCATTCCTCCACACAGATCCAACCTCGATTCATGTTCGTGTTGTTTTTTTGAGACAAGATCTCCCTCTGCTGCCTAGGCTGGAGCACAGTGGCACAATTATAGCTCACTGCTGCCTCAACCTCCTGAGCTCCAGCAGTCCTCCCAGCTCAGCCTCCCAAGTAGGTAGGACTACAGGCACACGCCACCACACCCAGCTTATTTTATTTTATTTTATTTTATTTTATTTTATTTTATTTTATTTTATTTTTCTTAAAGAGACAGGGCCACACTGTTGCCCAGGCTAGTCTGGAACTCCTGGGCTCAAGCCATCCTCCTGACTTGGCCTCCCAAAGTGTTAGGATTACAGGCTTGGGCCACCATGCCTCACCTGTAGGTTGTTGTTGTTGTTGTTTTTAATGCTCTTGTAACTTTTGTATATCATCACAAGATGTTGCTTAAAAGTCTTGATATTTTTAACAGTAATATTTAGAAGCTTTACTGAAAGTGCAGAACACATAAGCATATGAATCTTGAGTCCTACATAACATTGTTTAGCTTCAAGAAAGGTTATGTGTGTAGCAGATGGAGTTTAGTTTGATGCCTGGTGGTTTTAGGTCAAGACTTCATTGGCCGAAGATACAGATGAAGACAAATGGGTAGTTTTGGTTTGTTTATCCACAGTTACAATGCTGTATGGTTAACGATGCCTTGAATTGTGCTTTCCTTAAATTTTTTTCACTTAAGAGGCTTTTGTCCCTTCTAAAAGGTAATTGGAGCAAGTAAAATGGTTTTATTTCGTCATTTGTTAGTGATTGTTCTGAAGGTATGTTTATCCCCCTGTAAATCAAGGTTTTTGCTGCTGTTTAGTGTTACTGTAAATAAGGCTGGATTAACCTTTTCTTATATTTGTTATAACTCTATTTGGGCTTTCTTTTTTTTTTTGAGATGGAGTTTTGCTCTTGTTGCCCAGGCTGGAGTGCAGTTGCATGATCTCGGCTCAGTGCAAGCTCTGCCTCCTGGGTTCAAGCGATTCTCCCACCTCAGCCTCCCGAGTAGCTGGGATTACAGGCATGTGCCACCACCCCTGGTTAATTTTGTTTTTTTAGTAGAGATGGGGTTTCTCCACGTTGGTCAGGCTGGTCTTGAATTCCCGACCTCAGGTGATCTGCCTGCCTTGGCCTCCCAAAGTGCTGGGATTACAGGCATGAGCCACCATGCCTGGCCTCTTCTTTCTTTTCTTCCTGCATTTTTTTCTTCTGTCCCCACACTGTTTCATAATTTCTTTTAACTATTAGATGAGGAAAAATGTAAACTGTATTTGGAGGATAAGGCTCAAGCTTTCTTCCTGATTGAGGGTCAGCTACCTTTTATTGATTTAAAATTTCAATTCAGTTTTTTTTCTTAGTTCGTTGAAATTGACAAGCATCTATTATATTTCTACTTGAGTTCAAAAACTTTAAGATTGGTTTTTTTTTGGTGATATTCTTACCCTAGTGATAATCTTACCCTAATTAAAAATTGCACCAGCCTGGCCAACGTAGTGAAACCCAGCTCCACTAAAAATACAAAAATTAGCCGGGTGTGGTGGCACGCACCTGTAGTCCCAGCTACTTGGGAGGCTGAGGCAGGAGAATTGCTTGAACCCAGGAGGTGGAGAAGGTTGCAGTGAGCCGTGACGGCACCATTGCATTCCAGCCTGGGTGACAGAGCTAGACTTTGTCTCAAAACAAAACAGAACAAACAAATTACAAACAACAAAATCGATGCTTTTAAAAAACAAATTTGGCCAGGCTCTGTGGCTCATGCCTGTAATTCTAGCATTTTGGGAGGCAGAGGCAGGAGGATCATTTGAGGCTAGGAGTTCATGACCCGCCTGGGCAACATAGTGAGACCCTGTCTCTACAAAAAAGAAAAACCCCAGAAAGTTATTGTGAGCAGCCAGTGTGGAAAGTACATGGGTATTTTATTATCCCTACTTCATTGCATGGGTAATACTTTTTTGTACTTTTACAATATCCCCCCCCTTTTTTTTTCTTAAAGACAGTCTCGCTCTGTCGCCAGGCTGGAGTGCAGTGGCGCGATCTCAGCTCACTGCAACCTCCGCCTCCCAGGTTCAAGCGATTCTCCTGCTTCAGCCTCCCAAGTAGCTGGGACTACAGACACGCGCCATCATGCCCAGCTAATTTTTGTATTTTTAGTAGATACAGGGTTTCAGCACGTTGGTCAGGATGGTCTCAATCTCCTGACGTCGTGATCCACCTGCCTTGTCCTCCCAAAGTGCTGGTATTACAGGCATGAGCCACTGTGCCCAGCCTCAATATTTTTTAAAAACAAATTTTAAAGGCCATTTCTACTCCAGAGTTTTCTAAGGATCAAATGAGATACTGTATGTAAATCACTCAGCACAAGCTGGTGCTAAAAGCAAACGCTAGTAGTTTTCTGTTTCCAGACTTTGTTCATTAAGTTGTTCTTCACATGTATGGAAAGCTTTCCATATACCAGGTCAGAGGATGTGAATAAGAACATGGTAGAGAGCAGCAAGTAAAACAGCTGTGGAGTAGATGCCAGCACGCTGCCGTAGAAATCAGCACAGGGTGCTGTGGGGGCCTTGAGGAGGGGTTTCTAACCCAGTCTTGGGGGAATAGTAGTGTCAAGGAAAGTGTACCAGAGGAAGTAAATTGTAAACTGAGAAGTGGAAGTGTGAACTGGCTGGAGGTGGAAGGATGGAAAAGAGTCGGAGAAAAGAACAGCATGCGCAGAGCCCAGAGAGAGCAGTGACAAAAAAAAAAAAGACTTCAGCATGGTGGGAATGTGACAGAGGGGTGTTTGGAGAGGTTATTAGGTCAGACAGTGCTAAGTCCAGGCATTAAAATGTTGTGCTATGGGCAGTTGGGCCACTCCTGAAAGATGTTCTTTCTTCCTTTCCTTTTCTTTCTCTCTTTTTTGAGGCAGAGTCTCGCTCTGTCGCCCAGTCTGGAGTGCAATGGCGTGATCTCGTCTCACTTGAACTCCCAGGTTCAAGCAATTTTCCCTGCCTCAGCCTCCCAAGTAGCTGGGAATACAGGCGTGCGCCAGCACGCCTGGTTAGTGTTTATATTTTTAGTAGAGACGGGGTTTTCCCATGTTGGGTGGTCTCAAACTCCTGGACTCAAGTGATCCACCCAGCTTGGCCTCACAAAATGCTGGGATTACAGGGGTGTGAGCCACTGCACCCGGCCTTTTTTTTTTTTTTTTTTTTTTGAGACTCAGTCTTGCTTTGTCACCAAGGCTGGATGTCAGTGGTGCATTCTTGGCTCACTGCAACTTCTGCCTCCTGGGTTCAAGTGATTTTCCTGACTCAGCCTCCCGAGTAGTTGAGATTACAGGCACATGCCACCATGCCCGGTTAATTTTTGTATTTTTGGTAGAGATGAGGTTTCACCATGTTGGCCAGACTGGTCTCAAACGCCTGACCTCAGGTGATTCACCTGCCTCGGCCTCCCAAAATGCTGGGATTACAGGTGTGCACCACCATGCCCGGCTAATTTTTGTTTTTCGTAGAGACAAGGTTTCACCATGTTGGCCAGGCTGGTCTCAAACTCCTGACCTCAAGCGATCTGCCCTTGGCCTCCCAAGGTGCTGGATGGAATTATAGGCGCGAGCCACCGCACCCGGCCTCCTGAAAGGTTTTCTACACAGGAGTGGCATGTAGATGTGGCTGTTGTTGGGCAGTTTCAGAAATATCCCTAACAGCATTCTTTTGACAAGGTGGCATAACCAGAAGGAAGCCTGGCTGGGAATGCTGGACCTGGCTCTCAGTCCCAGTTGCTGACTGGTTGCTGACTCGTTGGGGTCACAGTTGCTTCATTTTATAGGCCCTGAGGATTCCGTCTGATCTCTCATAGGTTCCTTATGAAAATCAAGTTAATGTATGTCCAGCAGTTGATGCAATGCCCAACACATAGAAAATGCTCAATTACTGTTAGCCCTAATATTTTAAAATAGGACTCAGAGAGAAAATTATAATCAATCCCTTTCGTAACAGATATTTGTGTTCGAGTTTGATGTCAGTAATGGCTTACGGGTTTTGTTTAAAAAGTCATACATTCCATATAAACGAGCCTCTTAGGAAAAATGGTTTGTTTTAAAGGTGAGATCTCTATAATTGTAATTTTTAAAAATATTATGTACTTCACTTGATGCCATTTGCACTTTAAGCACAAAATTAAGTCTAGATTTTCTGTGTGTAGTTGACGCTTTTCTCAGAGGTATTATACTCAAATTGAAGATTTAGTCAAATATATTCTGTGTATAATTTTTCTAGTTTTAAGCAGTAGAGAAGGAAAATATAGGTACTTAGTAAATAAATAGAATTGAAAATGGAAATGCCCAATTATAAACTGAAACGCCAGACTTTTAGGGGGCATGAAATGAAATGAGAAGTTCTTCTAATCAAATACTTCACTGAAGATTTTAAAATAAAGATTGTTGACATTCAGATTATCATGATGCTAAATGTCCCAAGGAGATTATTACAAACATGTTAGAAAGTGCTATTGTTTTTATATTTGGGTGATATGTTTGAAAATAACTTTAAAATGACTGGGAACGATTTTCCAAGATCTAGTGGTAGGGTAAGGAGATTGCTTTTCTCACCTGATGAAGCAAATATATACTTTTCTTCTTTTGCAGAGTTGAACAATGACCATAGTTGACAAAGCTTCTGAATCTTCAGACCCATCAGCCTATCAGAATCAGCCTGGCAGCTCTGAGGCAGTCTCACCTGGAGACATGGATGCAGGTTCTGCCAGCTGGGGTGCTGTGTCTTCATTAAATGATGTGTCAAATCACACACTTTCTTTAGGACCAGTACCTGGTGCTGTAGTTTATTCAAGTTCATCTGTACCTGATAAATCAAAACCATCACCACAAAAGGATCAAGGTACTGTTTTTCAAAAGAGAGAATTACCGCCAGAAACTCCTGTGTAAATGCTGTTGGTGACTTGGTGGTTTCAGAGAGGGGCTTATTTTGCAAGGCATGAGGCCACCTGAGTAGCCAGCAGAGTTGCATTACTCGATGGGCTTTGTTTTCCTGTTACTTGTCCGTGTTTGACAACAAAGTAGCTTGTTTTTGTTACTAGAATATTATTAGTTTCTTTTATTCCAATTTTTTTAAGGATAAACTTTGTTTTGGTGAGAATTGAGATGGGCAAGCATTACATTAACTTGTTAACCAGTAGTTATTCTAGTTCCCTAAGTAGATGACTTTTACAAATTTTGAAGATGTTTTGTAAAATGGTTCTCTTTTGACAAATGAACTTTGCCCAGTTTTTTTGTTTTTGTTTTTTTCCTGGCAGTTAAAAATCATTCGTAGTAATAAAGCTCTTCGAAAGAGAGCAGATAGGCCAGGCATGGTGGCTCACACCTGTAATCCCAGCACTTTGGGAGGCCGAGGCAGGCGGATCACCTGAGGTCAGGAGTTTGAGACCAGTCTGGCCAATATGGTGAGACCCTGTCTCCACTAAAAATACAAAAATTAGCCAGGCATGGTGGTGTGTGCCTGTAATCCCGGCTACTTGGGAGGCTGAGGCAGGAGAATCGCATAAACCTGGGAGGCAGTGGTTGCAGTGAGCCCGAGATCGCACCATTGCACTTCAGCCTGGGCAACAGAGCGAGACTCTGTCTCAAAAAGAAAAAAGAAAAAAAAGAGAGTATATAACACAAATGTTACATTTGTTATGATGATACAAATGTGGTTACATTTGTTAAAACTCATCCAGATAAATGAGACATTAACACTTTAAGTTGGTACTTCAAGACTTTTGGATTTGAGGACATGAAGATTTGAAATACAGTAGAATTTCCTAGTTAGATTGTTGTTTGGCTTAGAGCGTGTAGCCGAGGACAGCTTTGAATGCAGTCCAACACAGATGCGTAAACTTTCTTAAAAACAGTGAGTTTTTTTGTGTTTTGTTTTTGTTTTTTTTTTTTTTTTTTTAAGGCTCATCAGCTATTGTTAGTGTTAGTGTATTTTATGTGTGGCCCAAGAAAATTCTTCTTCCAGTGTGGCACAGGGAAGCCAAAAGATTGGACACCCCGTGGCTTCGAGTAGTTTGATCGCCATGTTGTTTTGAGTCCTTTTAGCAAATTTCTTTTTTTTTTTTTTTGAGACAGAGTCTGGCTCTGTCACCCATTCTGGAATGCAGTGATGCAATGGTGTAGTCTCGGCTCACTGCAATCTGCCTGCCGGAGTCAAGCAGTTCTCCTACCTCAGCCTCCTGAGTAGCTGGGAGTACAGGTGTGCGCCACCACGCCCGGCTAATTTTTTGTGTTTTTAATAGAGATGGGGTTTCACCATGCTGGCCAGGCTGGTTTCAAACTTATGATCCACCCGCCACGGCCTCCCAAAGTGCTGGGATTACAGGTGTGAGCCACTGCGCCCAGACAACAGTAAGTTTCATATTGTGATGTGGGCGTGGGTGTTGCAGTTTGGCTTGCTGAAAGTGTTCTGAGTAGGGGGAAGTTTATATTATGAAACACAACCTAATCGAATGTTGCACATAGAGGTGGAAAGTCCTTCGGCTTCTCTCCAGCAGCACTTTCCCACAGGACCTCTTTCTCCACGGCCTTCAACCTCCTGTCATGTTGCTTGGACTCCTCTCTCTTCTTAGGACTTAACTCACATCTCCCCACTCTGCCCTTTTTTGGGGCTCCCATCTCATTCTCTACAGAATCCTTTCTCTTGTCCTAATTTTGCTCTCCTTTCCCCACCAAGCTGCAGCCTGCCTACGCCTGCCTAAATAACCACTAATATCTCTCTTCAAATGGAGAATGATTCTACATGGCATCTCAGCCTTTTTTTTTTTTTTGAGATGGAGTCTCGCTCTGTCGCCCAGGCTGGAGTGTGGTGGCGCCATCTCGGCTCACTGCAACCTCTGCCTCCTGGGTTCACATCATTCTCCTGCCTCAGCCTCCCAAGTAGCTGGGACTACAGGCGCCCGCCACCACGCCTGGCTTATTTTTTGTATTTTTAGTAGAGACGGGGTTTCACCGTGTTAGCCAGGATGGTCTCCATCTCCTGACCTCGTGATCCGCCCGCCTTGGCCTCCCTAAGTGGTGGGATTACAGGCGTGAGCCACCGCGCCCAGCCCAGTCTCAGCCTTTTGTTAGAACACTGGGGGACTGCCAAAGCCTTTGAAAAATTAGTCTTACCATTGATGATTTTCAACTTTCCTAAATAAGTTGTTTCTTGAGCTTCAGCTGAGTTCCATTGTCATACTTAGTTATTAGTAATCTGTTGATAATCTTCAAAATGGATAAAACCTTTTCAGGTCACAGGTAATCTACTCACAAGTGTGTACAGTGGTTCCTGACAGCCTAAATTCAAAGCCCGCTTCCTTAATGGTAAAATAGGGATGACATCGGTACCAACCATTAGAATTGCAACCATTTGGCTTAGTAAGGGCTCCCTACATGAGATGACAAGGAGGACAGTTATGATGGCACTGAATTTGCATCCATGGCAAATGTTACAAGGAGTCAAATTTATCTCATTCTTTCTATTGATTGTGTTATTTTTTAAATGTTCAAAGTGGATATAAAAGAGTAATCATAATGAACTTTCATGTGGCCATCAACCAACTTTGACATTTATCAACTTATGGCCAGTTATACTAGCACCTACTTACCTCCCCACGACATGATCTTAAATCCAATACTTCATCTTTCACTTGTATTTTAGTGTATACATCTAAAGAGTTTTTTCTAAAAGTCAAAAATGTCTTCATATGAAAATGCCATTCAGTATTCATATTTCTTTGGTTGTTTTATGTATATATAAATATATACATACATAAAATATTCATAAAATGTGTATATATGTATTTTTTAAGCAGTTGTTCAGAGCAACATCCAAATGAAGTCTACACTTTGCATTTGGTAGATATATCTCTCAAGTTTCTTTTAATCTGTAACCCTCTCCCTTTCTGTCCTTGCAGTTTGTTTATTGGAAAAACCAGATCATTGAAAATTTCTCATGTTCTGGCTTCTGTCATTTAAAATGTCCCTCTTCCCCCTGTATTTCAGGCAGGCTGGTCATGAGATTACGGATCTTGAACAGATTGAGGTTTGACCAAGTGTTACTATTTATTTAGCTTCAGTATGCAAAGCTTTGTTTCTGACTCTTTCTTGTTTATTTTTCTAGCCCTAGGTGATGGCATCGCTCCTCCACAGAAAGTTCTTTTCCCATCAGAGAAGATTTGTCTTAAGTGGCAGCAAACTCATAGAGTTGGAGCTGGGCTCCAGAATTTGGGCAATACCTGTTTTGCCAATGCAGCACTGCAGTGTTTAACTTACACACCACCTCTCGCCAATTACATGCTCTCACATGAACACTCCAAAACATGTAAGTGTTCTGCGTTGTGTTTGTAGTGTTGTAGTATGCTAACCTACTTTCATTTTTTCCTCTGAAATGAAAGTGAAGAGTGCTATGATTACTAAGAAGTTGGTTTATTCTTTTAGAAACCAAGGAGGAGAATTCATTATTGGTATTCAGGTTGCTTAAAAAACATTTTGCACCTAATTGGACCTGTGAAGGTATTTAAAAAGGAACATTTTATCAGCATTTGGCATTTCTGAACTCCTTGTTGGTTTTCTACACTTACTAAAAAAAAAGTGACAGAAATATCTGACATTAGCTGGGCTCACACCTGTAATCCCAGCACTTTGAGAGACAGAGGAGAGAGGATCACTCGAGCCCAAGAGTTGGAGACCAACCTGGACAACATAGTGAGACCCCCTCTCTACTAAAAATAAAAATAAAAAAAAAATTAGACTAGTGTGGCAGCACACACCTGTGGTCCCAGCTACTCAGGAGGCTGAGGCAGGAAGGTCACCTGAGTCCGGAAGGTTGAGACTGCAGTGAGCTGTGATTGCACTGCTGTACTTCAGCCTGGGCAACAGAAAGAGACCCTGTCTCAACAACAGCAACAACAAAAGTCTGATGCCAGCAACTTGGAACAAGCAGAGTTAAGAAATCCTGCCTCCCCTGGCATTTATACCATGTTGGAAGGCTTGATTCATTTACAGGCTTGTAAGCCTTAGGGGAGAGGGACTTTCTCGCCACTGCCCCCAACCTCCTAGAATTCAGACTAGACTTTCCCTTTAGCATTTGAGAACCTCATCTTCAACATACATGGCAGGAAATCAGTTAAAACTTATTAAAATGTCTTTAATTAGATGGAAGCCAACTCAGTGGCTGACTATCAACCTTCAGGATTTGGAACATCCATTTTTGAGGTTTTGGCCTTCTCCATATGTTGTAAATATCCTTCATTCTTTATAAATGCAGTCTCCCTCTTCTTTGATCTAAATTAATGGCTCAGATTCATGTGTGTATGTTCTGGTGCTATTCGTTAGTTACTAGGATTAAAGAGAAAAAAAGTCCTTGGTTTCTTTTTGAATAGTTCTTTACTTAATGGAGAATATAAATTGGTTATTTTAAAACTGATTTTTTTTTTCCTTCAAAGAGCCAAGTAATGCTTGTAAAGAATTTGGAAAGTACAGAAAAATTTAAAGAAACCAAAGAAAAATCACCTAGAATCTCACCACCTACCTAGAGGTGTTTGTTATACCAAGGGGTTTTAAATTACAGAATGAACGTTCTGTTTGCCCTCATTTTCTCTCTTTCTAAGTCCATAATTCATTCCCCACAGACAGCTTTCCTCTCACTTTTGCGCTTAATGAAAGTAGGGTGTGGATGAAAACCCAGCACTAGCACCTGGACAGCAAGAGAGAGGACCAAGACAAAATTCAGAAGCTCCCGGTGTCCAGAATTAGGTGCCTATCTTTTATGCTACTGGTAGTTTTTGCGCTTGCTTCCTCCCTCCCTTCCTCCCTCCCTCCCTCTCTTTCTCTCTCTCTTTTCCCAGCTTTACTGAGATGTGATTGATATATACCAAATTACACATATTTAAAATATATAATTTGATGAATTTTGACATCTGTATGCACCCATGAAACTAGCATCAAGATCAAGCTAATGAACATGTTCATAACCCTCAAAAGTTCCCTGATGCCCCTTTGAAATCACCCTTTCCATCGTTTCCCCACCCTCATCTGCTCCTGCCAGGCAACTACTGATCTGCTTTCTGTCACTATAGATGAATTAGTTTAGATTTTCTAGAATGTTGCTTATGTGGAATTGTACAGTGTATGTTCTTACATTATCTTGCTTCCTTCACTCAGCATAATTCCTTCAACATTATCCATTTGTGCCATGTAGCATCACTTCATCGTATTGTTGAGTAGGATTCCATTTTATGGCTAGATCACAATTTGTTTCTCCATTCGTCTGTTGATGGGCATCTGGGTCATTTTTCACTTTGTGCCATTACAAATTAAGCTGCTATGAACATTTGCAAACAAGCCTTTGTTAGGACATGTTTTCATTTCTCTTAGGTAAATATCTAGGTGTAAAATGGCTTGGTCCTGGGGTGGGTGTGTACTTTAACATTTTAAGAGACTTCCAAACTTTCCAAAAGGGATTGCAGTGTTTTTTAGTCCCACCCCTGGTGAATGATGCTTCCATTTGCTCCACATCCTTCCCAATACTTGGGGTGGTCAGTGTTCTTCAGTTTTAGCCATCTCCATAGGTGTGTAGTGTGGTAGTATTTTGTTGGGGTTTTAATTTGTACTTTCATAATGAATAATGCTGAACCTCTTTTCTTTTTTGTTTTGTTTTTGTTTTTGAACATCTTTTCATGTGGTTATTTGCCATCTGTATATTTCCTTTGCTAAAAATGCCTGTTGAAATCTTTTGCCCATTTGAAAACTGGTGGTTTTCTTATTGTTGAGCTTAGAGAGTTCTTTATATATTCTCGATATAAGTCTTTTATTATATAGGCTGGGATTTGTCTTTTGATTCTTTTCAGCGTCTTTTATAGAGTGCATTTTTTTGTTTTGGGAAATTTCATTTCTTTTTTTTTTTTTTTTAATTCATTGTGCTGTAGGTGTTTTAAGAAATCTTGGAAGGCCGGGCGCGGTGGCTCAAGCCTGTAATCCCAGCACTTTGGGAGGCCGAGACGGGCGGATCACGAGGTCAGGAGATCGAGACCATCCTGGCTAACACGGTGAAACCCCGTCTCTACTAAAAAACACAAAAAACTAGCCGGGAGAGGTGGCGGGCGCCTATAGTCCCAGCTGCTTGGGAGGCTGAGGCAGGAGAATGGCTTAAACCCAGGAGGCGAAGGTTTCAGTGAGCCAAGGTCGCGCCATTGCACTCCAGCCTGGGAGAAAAGAGCGAAATTCCATTTCAAAAAAAGAAAAAAGATAAACCTAAGCACTTAAAATTTTAGGAGTTTGATTCAAGAATCAGGCAGTGCCAGACGGCGGGTGGTTTGGAGCCCAAGGGGAAAGCTTGTATAAGGTGCACACCGAAGCAAGGCAAAGAAAGCATTTGAGGCCGGGCGCGGTGGCTCAAGCCTGTAATCCCAGCACTTTGGGAGGCCGAAACGGGCAGATTACGAGGTAAGGAGATCGAGACCATCCTGGCTAACACGGTGAAACCCCGTCTCTACTAAAAAATACAAAAAACTAGCCGGGCGCAGTGGCGGGCGCCTGTAGTCCCAGCTACTCGGGAGGCTGAGGCAGGAGAATGGCGTGAACCCGGGAGGCGGAGCTTGCAGTGAGCTGAGATCCGGCCACTGCACTCCAGCCTGGGCGGCAGAGCGAGACTCTGTCTCAAAAAAAAAAAAAAAAAAGAAATCTTGGCTGAGTGCGTGGTTCATGCCTGTAATCCCAGCACTTGGGGAGGCTGAGGCAGGTAGATCACTTGAGCCCAGGTTTTCAAGACTAGCCTGGGCAACATAGGGAGAACTCATCTCTATATAAAAAAATCAAAAATTAGGCCAGGTGTGGTGGTTCATGCCTGTAATCCACTGTTTTGGTAGGCTGAGACTGGTGGCTCACTTGAGTTCAGTAGTTTGAGACCAATTTGGGCAACATGGTGAAACCTTGTCTCTATAAAAAATACAAAAATCAGCTGGGCTTAGCGGTGCGCGCCTGTAGTCCCAGCTGCTTGGGAGACTGAGGTGGGCAGATCACGTGAGCCCAGGAGGTTGAGGCTGCAGTGAGCCGTGATTGTGCCACTTTATTCCAGTCTGGGTGACAGTAAGACCATGTCTCACGGAAAAAAAAAAAAGTCTTTGCCTACCTACAGGCCACAAGTATTTTTCCTGTATTTTCTTCTAGAAGTCTTTTTTTTTTTTTTTTTTTTTTTTTTTTTTGAGACGGAGTCTCGCTCTGTCGCCCAGACTGGAGTGCAGTGGCCGGATCTCAGCTCACTGCAAGCTCCGCCTCCCGGGTTCCCGCCATTCTCCTGCCTCAGCCTCCCGAGTAGCTGGGACTACAGGCGCCCGCCACCTCGCCCGGCTAGTTTTTTGTATTTTTTAGTAGAGACGGGGTTTCACCATGTTAGCCAGGATGGTCTCGATCTCCTGACCTCGTGATCCACCCGTCTCGGCCTCCCAAAGTGCTGGGATTACAGGCTTGAGCCACCGCGCCCGGCCTTCTTCTAGAAGTCTTACAGTTTTAGCTTTTATTAGGGGGGTCAGTGATCCATTTTGAGTTGATTTTTGTTTGTGGTGTGAAGATGGAGCAAGTTTATTTTTTGGCACATGGATGTTCAGTTGTTCCAGCACCGTTTGTTGGAAGGATAATCCTTTTGCCACTAAATTGTCTTCGCACCTTTATCAAAAATCAGTTGGTTGAAGCACCAGAGACAGAAGAAAAAAAATGAAACCGTATAAATACGATCTATTTCTGGATTCTATTATGTTGTACTGATCACTTGTTTATCTTGACACCATAGCACAATATCTTGATTACTATATATTTTAAAGTTTTGTGGCCAACTTCAGTGGCTCATGTCTGTAATTCCAGTGTTTTGAGAGGCCGAGGCAGGAGGACTGTTTGAACCCAGGAGTTTGAGACCAGCCTGGGCAACATGTCAAGACTCTGTCTCTACAAAAAAAAAAAATTAGCTGCATCTGGGAACTCATGCCTCTGGTCCTCGTTACTTGGGAGGCTGAGGCAGGAGGATTGCTTGAGCCTAGGAGTTTGAGGCTGCCGCAAGCTATGATTGCACCACTGTATTACAGCCTGAGTGACAGAGTGAGACGCTGTCTCAAAAAAAAAGTTTTGGAACCAGGTAAGTTCTCCAGCTTTGTTCTTTCTCCGAGTTACTCTGTAGCCTGGGCAACATTGTGAGACCTCATCTTTACAAAAAATAAAAAAAATTCGCTGGGTGTGGTGGCAAGCGCCATAGTCCCAGCTACTTGGGAGACTGAGGTGAGAGGCTCGCTTCAGCTCGGGAGGTGGTGACTACAGTGAGCCATGATCGTGCAGCTGCACTGCAGCCTGCGCGACAGAGTGAGATCCTGTGTCAACCAAAATAAAAAAGTTGTTCTGGCTGTTCATGGTTGCTTGGCCATTTGTATTTTCAAATGAATTTTAGAATCACTTTGAGAATTTCTACAAATAATCTTCCTGGTATTTTGATTGGGACTGTACTGAATCTTTAAATCAATTTGATGTGAATTGACATCTAAACAATATTATTTTCCGACTCACAAGCAAGGTATACCTATTTATTTAGGCCTGGTTTTTTTGTTTTTTTGTTTTTTTTGAGACAGTCTTGCTCTGTTGCCCAGGCTGGAGTGCAGTGGTGCACAGTCACGACTCACTGCAGCCTTCAGCTCCTTGGCTCAAGGGATCCCCCTGCCTCAGCCTTGTGAATAGCCAGGACTACAGGCATGTGCTACAACACTTAGCTACTTCTTTATTTTTTTGTAAAAACAGTCTTACCATGTTGCCCAGGCTGGTCTTGAACTCCTGCGCTCAAGCAGTTCTCTTGCCTCAGCCTTTTTTTGTTTTTGTTTTTGTTTTTCTTTTGAGATGGAGTCTCGCTCTGTTGCCCAGGCTGGAGTGCAGTGATGCGATCTTGGCTCACTGCAGGCTCTACCTCCCGAGTTCACACTATTCTCCTGCCTCAGCCTCCCGAGTAGCTGGGACTACAGGCGCCCACCACCACACCTGGCTAATTTTTTGTATTTTTAGTAGAGACGGGGTTTCACCATGTTAGCCAGGATGGTCTTGATCTGCTGACCTCGTGATCCACCTGTCTCGGCCTCCCAAAGTGCTGGGATTACAGGTGTGAGCCACCGCGCCTGGCCCTTTTTTTTTTTTGAGACGGAATCTCAGTCTGTTGTCCAAGCTGGAGTGCAGTGCCACTGTCTTCACTCACTGTAACCTCTACCCCTTGGGTTTAAGTGACTCTCCTGCCTCAGCCTCCCAGGTATCTGGGATTACAGGCATGCACCATCACACCTAGCTAATTTTTGTATTTTTAGTAGAGTTGGGGTTTCACAGTGTTGGCCGGGCTGGTCTCAAACTCCTGACCTCAAGTGATCTGCCTGACTCGTCCTCCCAAAGTGCTGGTATTACAGGCATGAGCCACTGTGCCCAGCCTCTTGCCTTAGCCTTTCAGAGTGTTGGAATTTCAGGCATGAGCCACTATGCCTGGCCTAGGCCATCTTTAGTTTCTCGTTGCCCAGGCTGGAGTGCAATGGCACAATCTTGGCTCACTGCAACCTCCGCCTTCTGGGTTCAAGCAATTCTCCTGCCTCAGCCTCATGAGTAGCTGAGATTACAGGTGCCTACCATCAAGCCTGGCTAATTTTTGTATTTTTAGTAGAGACAGGGTTTCACCCTGTTGGCCAAGCTGGCCTTGAACTCCTGACCTCAAGTGATCTACCTGCCTTGGCCTCCCAAAGTGCTGGGATTACAGTGGTTGAGCCACTGCACCCAGCTGGGATAAATATTTTCATTAACTATTATACAAAGGGTATTTTATTTTTAAAATTTCAACTTCCTGATCGTTTATTGCTAGCCTATAGAAATACTATGTTTTTCAGATTTTGATCTTATATCTTGGAACCTTGCTTAAGTCACTTACTAATTCTAGTAGTTTTTTTAAAGATCCCTTAGTGTTTTATAGATGCAACCATGTGATATGTGAATAAAGATAATTTTACTTCTCCATTTCCAGTCTGTGTAGGTTCTTTTTTTCTTTTTCTTGCTGTTTTGTTCTGATTAAGAGACCTCCATTACGTTGTTAAATAGAGGTGATAAGAGTAAAAATCCAAGTCTCTTTCTCAGCCTTAGAGGAAAAGCATTCAGTCTTTCACCATTAAGCATGGTGTTGTAGGTTTTTCATAGATACCTTTTACCAGGTTGAGTTGTTTGATGCTTGAATGTTAAACCAACTGTGCATTCCTGAGATGACTCACACTTGGTCATGATACATTTCTCTATGTATTACTGGCTTTGATTTGCTAAAATTATAAACAATTTTGTCTTAATGAGTGTTATTAGTCTATAGTTTCTTATAATGCCTTTTTTTTTCTTGTTTTGTCGTTAGGGTAATGTTGGCATCATGGCAAGTGTTGGGATATATTTTGTTCACTTCTATTTCCTGGAAGAGTTTGTACAGAATTGATGTTATTTCTTCTTTAAATGTTTGGTAGATTTCAGCAGTGAAGCCATCTGGGCCTTGCAGTTTCTCATGGACAGGTTTTAAACTACATATTTAATTTCTTCTTTTCTCTCTTTTGTTTCTTAGAAATCAGGATCTTGCTCTTTTGCCCAGGCTGGAGTACAGTGGCAAGATCATACTGCAGCCTCCACCTCCTGGGCTCCAGCAATGCTCCCACCTCAGCTTCCTGAGTAGCTAGGACTAGAGGTGTACATCACCACACACAGCTAATTTTTAAATTATTTTTGTAGAAATGAGGTCTCACTATGTTGCTCAGGCTACTCTTGAACTCCTGACTTCAAATGATCCTCCCTGCTTGGCCTCCAAAAGTGCTGGGATTATGCCACCATACTCAGCTTTCTCTCTTTTTTGTTTGGTCAATCTGACAAGAAGTTTTTAATCTTACTGATCTTCTCAAAGAATGAGCTCTTGGTTTCATTGTTATAGTTTTCTGTTTTATTGACGTTTGTTGTTATTGTCATTATTCCCTTTCTTCTGCTTACTTTGGATTTAATGTGCTCTGTTCCAGTTTCTTAAGGTGGAGTCTTAGGTCATTTGATTTGAGATCTTTCTTCTTTTCCAATGTAAGTGTTAAATGCTATAAATTTCCCTATGAGTGGTACTTTAGTTGTATCCCAAACATGTTGATATGTCGTGTGTCAATTTTTTTTTTTTTTTTTTTTTTTAAAGACAGGGTCTCACTCAGTTTGTTGCCTAGGCTGGAGTGCAGTGGTGCCATCATAGCTCACTGCACCCTCAACCTTCTGGGTTCAAGTGTTCCTCTCACCTCAGCTTCCCAAGTAGCTGACACTATAGACATGCACCACCATGCCTGGCTATTTTTTTTTTTTTTTTTTTTTTTTGAGACAGTCTTGCTCTGTTGCCACGCCAGAGTGCAGTAGTGCGATCTTGGCTCACTGCAACCTCCACCTCCTGGGTTCAGTCGATTCTCCTGCCTCAGCCTCCTGAGTAGCTGGGATTACAGGTGCACGCCATCACACCCAGCTAATTTTTGTATTTTTAGTAGAGATGGGGTTTAACCATGTTGGCCAGGGTGGTCTCTATCTCTTGACCTTGTGATCTGCCCGCCTCAGCCTCCCAAAGTGCTGGGATTACAGGCATGAGTCACCGTGCCCAGCCTAATTTCTTTTTTTTAAATAGAGATAGGGTCTTGCTAAGTTGCTCAGGCTTGTCTCAAATTCCTGACTTCAAGACAGTTGCCTTGAACTCCTGGCACTCAGGCTAGAGTACAGTGGCATGCTCTTGGTTCACTGAAGCCTCCACCGTTCAAGTACAAGTGATTCTCGTACCTCAGCCTCCTGAACAGCTGGGATTACAGGCATGTGCCACCACACCTAATTTTTGTATTTTTTAGTAGTGATGGGGTTTTGCCCATGTTGGCTAGGCTGCTCTTGAACTCCTGACCTCAGGTGATCCACCCGCCTCGGCCTCCCAGAGTGCTGGGATTATAGGTCTGAGCCACTGCACCTGACCTGTTACGCCCTCTTGATGAACTCACTTGGTTATCATTTATGAAATGACCCTTCGTCCCAAGTAATTTTCTTGGCTCTGAAATCTACTTCATCTGAGATAAATTTAGCCACCCCAAGCTGGGCATGATGGCTCATACCTATAATCCCAACACTTTGGGAGGCTGAGGCAGGAGGATGGGTTAAGCTAGGAGTTCTAGACCAGCCTGAGCTACCAAATGAGACCCTGTCTGTATAAAACATTAAAAAATTAGCTGGGCACAGTGGTGTGCTTCTATAGTCTTAGCTACTCGGGAGGCTGAGGTGGGAGTATCACTTGAGCCAGGGAGTTGAAGGCTGTAGAGAGCTATGATTATGCCACTGTACTCCAACCAGGGCAATAAAATGAGACCCTGTCTCAAAAAAAAAAAAAAAAAAAAAAGCCACTCCAGTTTTCTTTTTCATTTCTTTTTTCTTTTTCTTTTTCTTTTTTTTTGAGGTAGAGTCTCACTTTGTCACCTATGCTGGAGTGCAGTGACACGATCTTGGCTCACTGCAAACTCTGCCTCCTGGATTGAAGTGATTCTCCTGCCTCAGCCTCCCAAGTAGCTGGGATTACAGACATGTACCACCATGCTGGCTAACTATTGTATTTTTAGTAGAGATGGGGTCTCGAACTCCCAACCTCAGGTGATCCTCCAGCCTCAGCCTCTCAAAGTGCTGGGATTACAGGCGTGAGCCACTGCGTCCAGCCTGTTTTTTTTTTTTTTTGAGACGGAGTCTCACTCCGTTGCCCAGGCTGGAGTGCAGTGGCACAATTTCGGCTCACTGAAACCTATGACTCCCGGGCTCAAGTGATTCTCCTGCCTCAGTCTCCTGAATAACTGGGATTACAGGCATGAGCCACCATAGCTGGCTAATTTTTGTATTTTTAGTAGAGACGGGGTTTTGCCATGTTGGCCAGGCTGGTCTCGAATTTCTGACCACAAGTGATCCGCCCGCCTCAGCCTCCCAAAGTGCTGAGACTATAGGCGTGAGCCACTGGTGCCCAGCCTGAGAAGTGGATTATTATTTGAAGGTAAACTGATAAGTTAAAGATATAACCTAAAGTAATCACCATGAAAAAAATATCAAAAATATGCCAATAAAGCAGATTAAAATATATCAATCCAAAAGAAGGCAGAAAAAAAAAGATTTTAAAAGACAACCAAGAATAAATGGGACAAGTAGGAAAAAAAAACACCAGCAAGATGGTAGATTTAAACCCAATCATACTAATAATCTCATTACATGTAAAAGGTATAATGCCTCAAAAAAAAAGGCAGAGGCTACTACTCGATAAAAAGCAAGATCAAATTAACAAGCTATTTATAAGAAATTCACTTTAGCCAGGCGCGGCGGCTCACGCCTGTAATCCCAGCACTTTGGGAGGCCAAAGCAGGCAGATCACGAGGTCAGGAGTTCGAGACCAGCCTGGCCAATATGGTGAAACCCCATCTCTACTAAAAATACAAAAATTAGCCAGGTGTGGTGGTGTGCACCCGTAGTCCCAGCTACTCAGGAGGCTGAGACAGAAGAATCACTTGAACCTGGGAAGCAGAGGTTGCAGTGAGCCGAGATTACGCCACTGCACTCCAGCCTGGGTGACAGAGCGAGACTCCATCTCAAAAAAAAAAAAGGTGAGGGGGAATCTACTTTAAATATATAGACAAAAATAGGTTAAAGATAAAAAGATGGAAAAAAAATATATCACGCTAACATGAATCATAAGAAAACTGGAGTGGGCTGGGCATGGTAGCTCATGCCTGTAATCCCAGCATTTAGGGAGACTGAGGCAGGCAGATCACTTGAGGTCAAGATTTCGAGACCAGCCTGGCCAATATGGTGAAACTTCGTCTCTACTGAAAATACAAAAAATTAGTCTGACGTGGTGGCAGGCGCCTGTCATCTCAGTTACTTGGGAGACTGAAGTGGGAGAATCGCTTGAACCTGGGAAGCGGGGATTGCAGTGAGCCAAGAACGCACCACTGCAATCCAGCCTAGGCAACAAGAGCAAAACTCTGTCTCAAAACAAAAAACAAAACAAAACATAACAATATTCTGCTTCTCATGTAGTGTAAGAACATTTTGATAATATACTCCATCTTTCCTTTCCCATCTTTGTGCTATTGTTGTCATGCATTGTTGTATTATTTTTTCCTTTAAATTCATTTAAAAAGTTTTGTTTTTAGATAGTTTAAAGCTTTTTAAAAATCATTTCTATTTACCTACTTGTTTACTGTTTCCACTGCTTTTCATTCCTTTTTATGTATCCAGACTCCAGATTTCCATTTGGTATTTTTCCTTACTTACTTTTTTTTTTTTTTATGGGCAGGGATTATTTTACTTTGTTACTGATTTTCAGCGTTTTGTTTTGTTTTGTTTTGTTTTTTTGGTTTGAAATGTCTTTATTTTGCTTTTTTAAAAAACTCAACGTTTTATTTGGGGGTAACTGTAGATTCACATGCAGTTGTAAGAAATAATACAAAGAAATCCCATGTACCCTTACTGAACCTCCCCCAGTGATGATACTGTAATGGAATATCACAAGCACAGTAGTGACATTGATATGGTCAAGATACAGAGCATTTCCATCGCCTACAGAACCCATCATGTTTCCCTTTCCCAAGCCCACTTGTGTCCCTGCCTTCCCTTAGCCTCTGGTGACCACTAATTCTCCATTTCTATGATTTTGTCATTTCAACAATGTTACGTGAATTATATGGTATGTAATCTTTTGGAATTGGCTTTTTCACCTAGTGTAATTCTCTCAAGATTGATCCAGGTTGTTGCGTGTATTAATTCTTTCATTGGTAGGTAGTATTTCATGGTATCCATACGCCACAGTGTCTTTTTTTTTTTTTTTTTTTTTTTTTGAGACGGAGTCTTGCTCTGTTGTCCAGGCTGGAGTGCAGTGGCACGATCTCGGCTCACTGCAGGCTCCACTTCCCAGGTTCAGGCCATTCTCCTGCCTCAGCCTCCCGAGTAGCTGGGACTACAGGCACCCGCCACCACACTCAGCTAATTTTTAAAATATTTTTAGTAGAGACAGGGTTTCACCATGTTAGCCAGGATGGTCTCAATCTCCTGACCTCGTGATCTGCCCGCCTTAGCCTCCCAAAGTGCTGGGATTACAGGCCTGAGCCACCGTGCCCCACCTGATAACGCCACACTTTACTTTTACGTTAAAGGACATCTGGGTTGTTCTAGTTTTGGGATATGTGAGTGGAGCTGCAGTAAACACATCTGGGTTGTTTCTAGTTTGGGGATATCTTTTTTTTTTTTTTTTTTTTTTTTGAGACGGAGTCTTGCTCTGTCGCCCAGGCTGGAGTGCAGTGGCCGGATCTCAGCTCACTGCAAGCTCCACCTCCCGGGTTTACGCCATTCTCCTGCCTCAGCCTCCCGAGTAGCTGGGACTACAGGCGCCCGCCACCTCGCCCGGCTAAGTTTTCGTATTTTTTAGTAGAGACGGGGTTTCACCGTGTCAGCCAGGATGGTCTCGATCTCCTGACCTCGTGATCCGCCCGTCTCGGCCTCCCAAAGTGCTGGGATTACAGGCTTGAGCCACCGCGCCCGGCGTTTTGGGATATCTTAAGTGGAGAGCTGCGGTAAGCACATCCGGGTCGTTCCTAGTTTTAGGATATCTTGAGTGGAGCTGCGGTAAACACATCCGGGTTGTTACTAGTTTTGGGATATGGTGAGTGGAGCTGCTATAAACATGAGTGTATATAATTCTTTTTGTCAGCATGTCTTTATTTCTCTGGGATAAGTGCCCAGGACTGCAAATGCTGGGTTATATGGTAGTTGCATGTTTGATTTTATAAGAAACTGCCAAAGCAATATATGAGAGTTCCAGCTTCCCTGCATCCTTGCCAACATTTGCTGTTGTTACTAGTGTTCATTTTACCTGTACTGGTAGGTGTGTAGTGATAACTCATTGTGGCTTTCATTTGCATTTCCCTAATGCCTAAAGGTGTTGAACATCTTTTCATGTGCTTATTTGCCATCTGTTTGTGTTCTTTGGTGAAACGTGTCTGTATCTTTCCCTCATTTTCTATCAAGTTCTTTGTTGTTGTACTGTCAAGTTTTGAGGATATGTGGTTTCCAAATATTTTCTCCCCATCTGTAAAATGTCTTCATCCACTTAGTGGATGTTTTACAGACAGAGGTTTTTAATTTTGGTGAAGTTCAATTGGTCAGCCTTTAATGGATTGTGCTTTTAGTGTCAAGTTTAAGATCTCTTTGCCTAGCTCTTGATCCTGCAGATTTTTTCCCGTAAGTTTTATTGTTTTATGTGTTACATTTAAGTCTGCGATCCATTTTGAGTTAATTTTTGTAGAAACTGCGAGGTTTAAGCTGAATTTTTTTTTCTGGATATCATTTGCTCCAGCGTCATTTTCTTGAAGAAGCTGTCTTTCCTCCATTGAATTGCTTTTGTATCTTTGTAACTAAAAAAAAAAAAATCATTTGGGCATATTTGTGTGTCTGTCTCCAGGTTTCTGTTGTTGTGATGACGTGTGTGTCTACCACTCTACGCAAGTCCTTCTTACTGTAGTTATGTAGTAAGTCTTGTTATCGGATAGAATGATTTCGTCCACTTTATTTTTCAAAATAGTTTCAGCTATTCTAGTTCCATTGCTTTTCATTACAAATTATAAAATAATCTTCTGTATACAAAATATTTTGCTGGGATTTTGCTAGGAAGTACACTAAGCTTGTGTCTTAATTTGGGGGGATTAACATCTTTACTATGTTCCTGAAGTCTACTTTATTCTTTATTAATTTAACCATTCCTGCTTTTTTTGTTGTTGTTGGTTTCTTTGTTTTTGAGACAGAATCTTGTTCTGTGACCCAGGCTCGAGTGCATTGGTGTGATCATAGCTCACTGCATCCTCAAAATTTTGGTCTCAAGCTATCCTCCTGCCTCAGTCTTCCTATTAGCTTTGGACTACAGGCATGTCCCACCATGACCAGCTAATTTTTTTATTTTTTACTTTTGTAGAAATTTGGTCTCACTGTGTTACCCAGGCTGGTCTCGAACTCCTAGCCTCAAGTGATCCTCCTGCCTTGGCCTCTGAAAGTGTTGGAATTACAGGTGTGCGCCACTGTGCCTGGCCTCTGCTTTTTTTTTTTTTTTTCTTCTTTGAAATGAGGTCTCACTCTGTCACCTGGACTGGAGTGCAGTGGTATGATCATGGCTCACTGCAGCCTCCAACTCCTGGGCTCTAGCAATCCTCCATCTCAGCATTTGGAGCAGTTGGGACCGCGGGTGTGCACCACCACGCCCAGATAAAATTTTTTCCCTGCTTTGTTTTGATGAATGCTTGCATGACATATCTTTTTCATCCTTTTACTTTCAGCCTGCCTGTATCATTACATTTGAAGTGAGTTTTTTTGTAAACAGCATATAGTTGGGTTGTGTTGTTCAATCCATTTTGTCAGTCTGTGTCTTTTAACTATCTGCTAATCTAGGCTGGGTGTCCTTCACCCTCATTTGTTTAGGTGGTTTACCTTTAAGGTGGTTATTGATATTTTAAGACTTAAGGCTTATTTTACCATTTAATATTTTGTTTTTGGTTCTGTTCATTTTTGTATATCTTTGTTTTCTTACCTTGCTTCTCTGTGGGTTACTTGAATACTTGAAAATATTTTTCAAAATTACATCATTTTGCTTTACTTGAGTCTATCTTTGTTTGGGGGTGAGTCGAGGACAGGGTCTCACTCTGTCACCTAGGCTGGAGTGTGGTTGCACGATCTCAGCTCGCTGCAGCCTCAATCTCCCAACCTCAAATGATCCTCCTGTCTCAGTCTCCCAAGTGGCTTGGACTACATACAGGTGTGTGCGACCGTGCCTGGCTAATTTTTATAGAGACAGGGTTTCACCATGTTGCCCAGGATGATCTCAAACTCCTGGGCTCAGGTGATCCGCCCGCCTCACGCTCCCAAAATGCTGGGATTACAGGCGTGTGCCACTGTGCCTGGAGCCTTTTTAGTGGTCACTTTTAGGGACCACATTTACACACACACAACTTACCACAGTTTACTGGTATTGTCATTTTACTAGTTTGAGGGAAGTATAGAAACATTACTTCCCTATGTCCTTTACTCTCCACTAGTTATAATTGTTTAAAAATGTTTCTTCTAGGCCGGGCGTGGTGGCTCATGCCTGTAATCCCAGCACTTTGGGAAGCCGAGGCAGGTGGATCACCTGAGGTCAGGAGTTCGAGACCAGCCTGGCCAACATGGTGAAACCCCATCTGTACTAAAAATACAAAAAATTAGTCGGGCATGGTGACGGACACCTGTCATCCCAGCTATTCGGGAGGCTGAGGGAGGAGAACCACCAGGAGGCAGAGATTGCAGTGAGCCAAGATCGTGCCACTGCACTCCAGGCTGGTTGACAAAAAAAAAAAAAAAAAGACCGGGCCCGGTGGCTCATGCCTGTAATCCGAGCACTTTGGGAGGCCGGGGTGGGCGTCACCTAAGGTCAGGGGTTTAAGACCATCCTGGCCAACGTGGTGAAACCCCATCTCTACTAAAAATACAAAAATTAGCCAGGTGTGGTGGCGTATGCCTGTAGTCCCAGCTACTTGGGAGGCTGAGGCAAGAGAATCACTTGAACCCAGGAGGCAGAGGTTGCAGTGAGCCAAGATCATGCCATTGCACTCCAGCCTGGGTGACAGAGTGAGACTCTGTCTCAAAAAAAAAAATTTTTTTTTCTTCTGTATACATTTAGAACCATATCGGGCAATGTTGTAATTTTTGTTTGAGAGATTCTTAGTTCTCGGTATGATGAGTGATTTTTAGTTGAAAGCTGGATTTTAAAACAATTTATTTTTTTGAGTCAGGGTCTTACTCTGTTGTCCAGGCTGGAGTGCAGTGGTGTAATCATGGCTCACTACAGCCCCCACCTCCTGGGCTCAAGCAGTCCTCTTGCCTCGGCCTCCCAAAGTGCTGGAATTGTAGGCATGAGCCACCACGCCTGGCCATGGATATTTTGGTATTATCTTATAAGACACTGAGTCTTATCTAACCTTTGTTTTAGCCAGCTTGCTCTGACACTGCTCTGGCAGAGGAAGTGATGTCAGATGGAGTAGAAGCCCACATTCCCCACTCAGCCTCCGTTGGCACCCCAGGTGGGAATTGGGGATCTTTGTCCCTGCTGGGTGGAAGTGGAAGTTCCTGCTCCCCACATGGTCTCCACGGACACTCCAGTAGGAGTGGTTTTGTTACCAATGAGTGACGGTGACAGTCCTGACTCTGACCCTCACCAGGGGCTGTGGAGGCCATAGTAGGGGAGAGTTGTAGAGGTGGCTTTTTACTATTGGGTGGGTGGAAATCTGGGCTCCCCATGTGATTGTCACTAACAACATGGGGTGGGACAGGGTTTGTTCATACAGTATGGTTGCAAGTCCCAGCTCCTAGTCTGCTTTCTCTACCGTTAACCCAGTGTGGGTTAGGGTGCCTTGCTACAGCCTGTTGAGTGTAAGTCTAGGCTGTTTTCTTGGCTTTTGCTGGTGTGGGTAGAGGTGAGGCCATAGTTCTTCTGTGGTATTTGAATGTCTTTTGTATTCTTTTACGAGATGGTTGGTCAGGTGCAGCCACAAGAGGAGACACAGGAGAGGCTCAGGAAGACAAAGATTTTATGCTCACATGTCACACCATGCAGGGCCATGTGGTAAGGACCCCTGAGGGGTCAGGAAGCAGAAGACAGGAGCAAGGGGAAGGCATTATTGGCCAGAGCCTTCGTTGAGGTTTCCGTGGGAAAAGCAGGGTAGGGCATGGGGAAGAATTTGGGATTGGCTGGTTTGAATAATTTCAGTGGGCTCTGAGCCACAGGCGTGGCCCAGAGTTGCCTGGCACCTGGCCCTGAGATGGTTAGGGCAGAGGAGTGTTGCCTCCTGGGGTGCACAGGCAGGTGAATGGAGAAGGAAGGGCTCTGGATTGGTTAGTCTGTATAGCAAAGGCTTGCACGAACGCTGAGCCCTTTGCTACCTCTAAGAATTGGCTAGCCTGAGGGGCAGCCTCTTCCCAGCCAGAAAGATCTTTAGAATGTCAAAACATGATCATAATTCTTACACTTCCAGCAGTTTGGGAGGCAGAGGAGGGCAGATCACTTGAGCCCAGGAGTCCGAGACCAGCCTGGCCAACATGGTGAAACCCTGTCTCTACTGAAATACAAAAATTAGCCGGGTATGGTGGTGGGCGCCTGTAATCCCAGCTACTTGAGAGACGGATTGGGGGATCTCCTGAGCTTTGGGAGGTAGAGGCTGCAGTGAGCTGTGATCCCGCCACTGCAGTCCAGCCTGGGTGACAGAGTGAGATCCTGTCTCAAAAAAAAAAAAAAAAAACCAAGCATCATAACATACAGAAAAAAATACATACAGAAGCCGAAATAGAGCGATGATTTCCAAAGGTTTCTGTCACACGAGGCTGCCCCTTCCTCCTCCTTTGGCTGGAGAGAGTGGGAGGGATTTTGCTGGGCTTGATTGTCTGCAGTTGTTGGGGTTTCCAGGTTGCTGACTTCTTAGCTCCAAGTCTGACTAGAAGCAGCACAAAGATGGACTAGAAGAAGCACAAAGAAACCCCAGGGAACTCACCACCGTGTCTTCTGAGGTCCCTAGCATGTCTCTTTCTCTACCTTTCACAGCCTTTTAAGGTTCGTTTTATATACAATGGTCAGGATTTGTTGTTGTACTTGGCAGGATGAATAGAAAACTACCTCTACTCTGTCTCCCAGAAGTGCTAGTCTCATGCTTGTTTTTGAACGATGTTTTCATGGGGTGTAGAATTCTATGTTAACATTATTTGTCTTTTTTGAGACAGGCTGTCACTCTCACCCAGGCTAGAGTGCAGTGGTGTGACATTATATAGCCTCAACTTCTTGAGCTCAAGTAATCCTCCCACCTCAGCTTCCCGAGTAGCTGGGACTACAGGCATTGACCACCCTGCCTGGCTAATTTTTTGTAGAGACAGGATTTTGGCCATGTTGCCCAGGCTGGTCTCGAACTCCTAGGCTCAGGCGATCTACTTGGCCTCGGCTTCCCAAAGTGCTGAGATTACAGGGCAGCCACTACACCTGGCGTGTTCTTTTTCTTTTAATACTTGGAAGATAGTATTCCGCTGTTCTTCTGGCCTGTGCTGTGCCTGAAGTCTGTTGTTGGTTTTACCTTTGTTCCTATATACATAATGGTTTTTTGTTTTTGTCTTTGTTTCCTGTGTTTTTTTGAGACCGAGTTTTACTCGGTGGCGCAGGCCGGAGTGCAGTGGTACAATCTCAGCTCACTGCAACCCCGGCCTCCGGGTTCAAGTGATTCTCCTGTCTCAGCCTCCCGAGTAGCTGGGATCACAGGCATGCACCACCATGCCCAGGTAATTTTTTGTATTTTTAGTAGAGACAGGGTTTCACCATGTTAGCCAGGCTGGTCTGGAACTCCTGACCTCTAATGATCCGCCCGCCTCAGCCTCCCAGAGTGCTGGGATTACAGGCATGAGCCACTGCACCAGCCTATGTAATGTTTTCTTTGTTTGTTTGTTTTTTGAGATGGAGTTTCGCTCTGTTGCCTGGGCTGGAGTGCAGTGGCGCAATCTTGGCTCACTGCAACCTCTGCCTCCCTGGTTCACGCCATTCTCCTGCCTCAGCCTCCTGAGTAGCTGGGACCATAGGCGGCCGCCACCACGCCCGGCTAATTTTTTTTTTGTATTTTTAGTAGAGACGGGGTTTCACCGTGTTAGCCAGGATAGATCTCCTGACCTTGTGATCTGCCTGCCTCTGCCTCCCAAAGTGCTGGGGTTACAGGCGTGAGCCACCGCACCCAGCCCAGCCTACGTAATGTTTTTATCTCCAGTGCTTTTAAGATTTTTATCACTGGTTGTAAGCAGTGGGGCTTTGTGTAGTTTTCTTCATGTTTCTACTACTGGAATTTGTTGAGGTTCTTAGATCTGTACATGTATTATTTCTGTCAAATTTTGACAACTTTCAGTGACTTTTGAAAACTTAACTTTTTTGGTGTAAGTTTCCCTTGAATATTAATATAGACTCATGTGAACTGACAGCTCAGTCAGGATACGAAACCGTGCCTCTTCCCAAAAACCTCCCTTGTGCTTTTCCTTTGTAGATAATTGTTAGTTCTTGAAATATTTATGCTGTCCTTTTACCTTCAGGCTCTAATGACGTATATCAGGGGCAATGTAAAATTGTCCCTTAGCTTACTGGTACTCTGTGTTGTTGTTGTGAGATTTGTTCTTCTTATGTTTTATTATGGATATTTTCTACCCATAATGAGTATCTTCAGGTTCACTAATCTTTTCTTATATGGTGTCTAATCTGTTATTAATCACATCTGGTGTTTTTGTTATTGTTGTTTGTTTTTGTTTTTTTGAGACAGGGTCTTACTCTGTCGCCCAGGCTGGAGTGCAGTGGCGCTATCACAGCTTACTGCAGCCGCCAACTGCTGGGCTCAGGTGGTCCTCCCATCCCACATCAGCCTCTGGAGTAGCTGAGACTGCAAGCACGTGCCACCACACCTGGCTAATTTTTGTATTTTTAGTAGAGATGGGGTTTTGCTGTGTTGCCCAGGCTGGTCTCAAACTCCTGGGCTCAAGCAGTCCGCCTGCGTCAGCCTCCCGAAGTGCTGGGATGACTGGCATGAGCCACCGCACCTGGTGCATCTGATGTATTTTTCATCCCAGAGAGTCTACTGTTGATGTGTATAAGTAGATTTGCATCTATTTCCATGTTTCTTCTTAATGTGTTCTTCCATTTTTCATTTCCTTGAACATAGGAATATATTTGTAATATCTTTTTTAAAGTTACTGTCTTCTGATTATATTTTCTGTGTTATTTCTGGGTTTTTTTCTATTTATTTTCTCCTTGTTACTGGTCATTCCTGTATCTTTGCGTGCCTTGTACTGTTTGATTGGATGCCAGACAGAATGAATTTTATGTTGTAGGGTGCTGAGATTTTTGTATTTCTTAAAAAGTATTTTTGAGCTTTATTGCGGGACAAAGTTAATTGGAAATAGTTTGATCCTTTTGTGGTGTTTTAAGCATTATTAGGTACATCTGGGCAGCCTTTAGTCAGGTAGTTCCTCAGGCTCGGTGCTGTCGACACTTCGGGTAATTCTTTGTTGTGAGGGGCTGTCCTGTGCATTTGAGGCTGTTTAGCAGCATCCCTGGCATCTGCCCACTAGATGCCGTGGCACCACTTAACATGTGCTAAGAATGAGTTTTACGTTTTTAGAAAGTTGTAAAAAAAGATATGCCATAGAGACCACCATCTGTGGCCAGCAACGCCAGAGTATTTACACAGAGATTATTTTCTTTTTTCTTTTCTTTCTCTGTTTTTTGAGCCAGGGTCTCGCTCTGTTGCCCAGGCTGTAGTGCAGTGGTGTGATCACAGCTTACTGCAGCCTCAACCTCCCTGGGGTCAGGTGATCCTCCTACCTCAGCCTCCTGGATAGCGGGAATTACAGGCTTATGCCACCACACTGGGCTAATTTTCTTTTTATTTTTTGTAGAGACAGGGTTTGACCATCTTGCCCAGGCTAGTCTCAAACTCTTGGCCCCAAGAGATGCACCCACCTCGGCCTCCCGGAGTGCTGAGATGATAGGCATGAGCCATGGTGCACGGCCTGCACAGTGATGTCTAATCCCTGCTGTGGGAGACATTCTTTTAGCATTTGAGATAAATGGTGGTATGAGGGGAAAAACCTTGCTTTTCCAGTATAGAGAGTAGCTAGGATCACTGGCTTTCAAATTTGAAAGAGTATGATTTGAATCCAGTTATGTGTCTGTCACATAATAACTCTTTGACATTGTGCAAACTTTTAAACTCTCGTAGCCTTTTTCCTTTCTTGTGAAAGAGAGCTAATATGTACTTATCACTTAGGTTTGTTAGAAAAGTAAATGAGGCCAGGGCGGTGGCTCACACCTGTAATCCCAGTACTTTGGGAGGCCGAGGTGGGCGGATTGCGTGAGGTCAGGAGTTCGAGGCCAGCCTGGCTAACATGATGAAACCCCATCTCTACTAAGAATACGAAAAAAAAAATTAACCGGGCGTGGTGGCCCACACCTGTAGTCCCAGCTACTTGGGAGACTGAGGCAGGCAAATCGCTTGGACCCAGGAGGCAGAGGTTGCTGTGAGCCAAGGTCGCGCCACTGCACTCCAGCCTGGGCAACAGAGTGAAACTCCATCTCAAAAAATAAAAAAAAAGGCCGGGCGCGGTGGCTCAAGCCTGTAATCCCACCACTTTGGGAGGCCGAGACGGGCGGATCACGAGGTCAGGAGATCGAGACTATCCTGGCTAACCCCGTGAAGCCCTGTCTCTACTAAAAAATACAAAAAACTAGCGAGGCGAGGTGGCGGGCGCCTGCAGTCCCAGCTACTCGGGAGGCTGAGGCAGGAGAATGGCGTAAACCTGGGAGGCGGAGCTTGCAGTGAGCTGAGATCCGGCCACTGCACTCCAGCCTGGGTGACAGAGCGAGACTCCGTCTCAAAAAAAAAAAAAAAAAGAACAAAGAAAAGTAAATGAAAATGCATAAAAGTAGATAGCTCAAGGCATGCATATAGCAGCTATTATTTCATTTCAGGTAGTGTGCCCCTGATTTGTCATTAGCCTTGATGTGTGTATATAGTTGTATTTTGCTAATTTGGAGGATTATCATCTATCTTTCAGGTCATGCAGAAGGCTTTTGTATGATGTGTACAATGCAAGCACATATTACCCAGGCACTCAGTAATCCTGGGGACGTTATTAAACCAATGTTTGTCATCAATGAGATGCGGCGTAAGTATTAACTATTGTAGTTTTATATTTGTATTTATTACCTATTCTTTTTTTTTTTTTTTGAGACAGAGTCTTGCTCTGTCGCCTAGGCTGGAGCATAGTGGCGCTATCTCGGCTCACTGCAGCCTCCACCTCCCAGGTTCAAACGATTCTCCTGTCTCAGCCTCTCAAGTAGCTGGGATCACAGGCGTGCACCACTATGCCAGGCTAATTTTGTATTTTTAGTACGGATGGGGTTTCTCCATGTTGGTCAGGCTGGTCTCGAACTCCTGACCTCAGGTGACCCACCTGCCTCTGCCTCCCAAAGTACTGAGATTACAGGTGTGAGCCATCACACCCGGCCTATTACCTAATTATTCTTAATGTCCAACTGGTGAAAAACCGAACCCCTCATGTATTAGAAAACAATTATATTTTGTCATGCGTGGCTGTGTCTTCAATAACAAATTTTTAGTAAAGCATTTGCTATATTAACACATTTTGAAACTTTAAAGCAAAAGATGACAATATATTAAAGACTATTCAATTTAACAAATTTTAAACTATTAAAAATCAATATGTTAAAATAATTGGTAAGTTTTATAGTGTTTTTGCTGTGACACTTGGATTTCTATGCTGAGTAATACTAATTCTGATATTGTCTCACAGGTTTTTGTAAACAGTTTTTAGTTTCAGTTTGGTGAATGAATATTATACTATACACAGTGACAGAAATTGTCAAAATAAAGTTAATTAGGCTACTCTGGACACACTGCCTGTGGATTAGCCCTGCTCTGCAAGCAGCAGTAAAAATAAATAAATAAATAAGGTTAATTCTGTTTTTTCTTTTGTTTTGTTTTGTTTTGTTTTTTTAAGTGAGACTGTGTCTCACTATTTTGCCCAGATGACTCTTGAACTCCTAGCTCAAGTGATCCTCCTGCCCCAGTTGAGTAGCTGGGATTACAGATGTGCACCACGGTGCCCAACTTAATTACAGTCTTAAAAGAATATATACTGAGAGCTTAGCAAATTTGTGGATAAATTTTACTTTTTTCTATTTAATTTTTAAATTTTAAATGGACAGGTGCATGAAATTTTCTTACATACTTTCTGTGTATTTTTGCAGTACACTTTTACATCATGTTAATTAACTGAGTTGGAATAAAAAATGCATACAGGCCGGGCGCGGTGGCTCAAGCCTGTAATCCCAGCACTTTGGGAGGCCGAGACGGGCGGATCACGAGGGTCAGGAGATCGAGACCATCCTGGCTAACACGGTGAAACCCCGTCTCTACTAAAAAATACAAAAAAACTAGCCGGGCGAGGTGGCGGGCGCCTGTAGTCCCAGCTACTCGGGAGGCTGAGGCAGGAGAATGGCGTAAACCCGGGAGGCGGAGCTTGCAGTGAGCTGAGATCCGGCCACTGCATCCCAGCCTGGGCGATAGAGCCAGACTCCGTCTCAAAAAAAAAAAAAAAAAAAAAAATGCATACAAACAAAACTATAACTCTTAATCTGGCATCTAACTGGGTAATTATAGGGATGTGAAATTATACAGTAACAAACTGTAATCTTTTTGCCTAGAAAGCCACTGAAGATTAAAGAGGTCTTATATTGGTCCTTGGCATTATTGATAGACCACAACAGACAGTCAAAAACCTTTGAAATGTTGTTGAAGCCTAGCAAAATTTAGCCAGGGAGGTTTGGATTGTTTATACATGTATGCATTCATTCATTCATTTATTCATTCATTTGAGACAGAGTCTTGCTCTGTCGCCCTGCCTGGAGTGCAGTGGCACGAGGCTCACTACAACCTCTGCCCCTCGGGTTCAAGTGATTCTCCTGCCTCAGCCTCCCAAGTAGCTGGGATTACAGGTGTGCACCACCACACCTGGCTAATTTTGTAGTTTTAGTGGAGACAAGGTTTCACCTTGTTGGCCAGGCTGGTCTTGAACTGCTGACCTCAGGTGATCCACCCACCTTGGCCTCCCAAAGTGCAGGGATTACAGACATGAGCCACCGTGCCTGGCTATTTATACATATATTTATTTATTTGTTTTTATTTATTTATTTTTGAGATGGAGTCTCGCTCTGTCGCCCAGGCTGGAGTACAGTGGTGCGATCTTGGCTCACTGCAACCTCCGCCTCCCGGGTTCCAGCGATTCTCCAGCGTCAGCCTCCTGAGTAGCTGGGACTACAGGTGTGTGCCATTGCGCCCGGCTAATTTTGTGTATTTTTAGTAGAGACGGAGTTCCACCATGTTAGCCAGGATGGCCTCGATATCCTGACCTCATGATTCACCCGCCTCTGCCTCCCAAAGTGCTGAGATTACAGGCGTGAGCCACCACTCCTGACCACGTATATTTATTTTTATACATACTTATATAGCAGGCATGACTAACATTTTTAAACCTAGTCTTTTAAGAAAATGTCATTGCTCTGTGTGTGTGTGTGTGTATGTATGTATGTGTATGTGTGTATCCACTGATACACACATGGTTAAATCATGAAATTGTCAGGTTTGTAGGTCTAAACTGGTGGAGTGTTGGCAGTTTCATATGATTTAAGCTGGAACATTTTATATCTTCATACACATGTAAAATTCAGTATATATGTTTTAGTGTGATATTGCTTATACTTTTGTGTTAATTTTTTATTATAATTTAAAAAATAATTTGGTCTTGTAGCTGTGTAATCAATTAGAAACAGGACTGAAATGTTTCTCTGCACCTGCAAATATAAGTTCTTCTGTGGGTCATTGGGATAGAATTAGATAGGTTGGGATATTTATGTTTTGAATGGATTCTCTATTATAGAGATGTAGCACCAATTTAAAATCACCAACATAACATTTTGGACAAACTTGAGACAAAACAGCCAGTTTATTCAAGTGTAACTTTATTAACTTGCTAAAAACATGAGTCACTCTGTAGCTACTCTCTAGACTCTCAGAAACTCTAGCTGCTGTGGACTTTTAATGGTGTAAAGCAGGAGTCCCTAACCCCTGAGCTGTGGACTGGTACCTGATGTGGCCTGTTGGGAACTGGGCCACACAGCAGGACGTGAGCAGCAGGTGAGCATTCCCACCTGAGCTCTGCCTCCTGTCAGATCAGTGACCGCGTTAGATTCTCATAGCAGCGCGAACCCTGTTGTGAACTGTGCATGCATGGGATCCAGGTTGCACGCTCCTTAGGAGAATCTCGTGCCTGATGATCTGAGCTGGAACAGTTTCATCCCAACCCCCTCTTTTGGTCTGTGGAAAAATTGTCTTCCATGAAACCAGTCCCTGGTGCCGAAACGGTTGGGAATTCTGGTCTAAAGGGCCTAATCCTGCTTATAGTTTATGTTAGTGGCTTATGTTAGTGCTATTTCCTCATAAAATAAGTATTTGGGAGTTTTCCAACCAACATATTATTGTAAGATATATTTTGGGGGGTACAACTTAGGCTTATTATGTGTAATCATAAAACCTTGTCTTTACTGAAATTTTACAGGTATAGCTAGGCACTTCCGTTTTGGAAACCAAGAAGATGCCCATGAATTCCTTCAATACACTGTTGATGCTATGCAAAAAGCATGCTTGAATGGCAGCAATAAGTAAGTACAACAAAGCGCCAGCCATTTCTTCATTTGGGATCTCCAGTTGTAATTTATTCTTACCAGAATTCATTTTCACCTTTTTTGTTGGAAGCACACAGAACTATGTTCACTTTACCTTTTGGCTTTGCTCTGCCTCTTCCTTAGGTGATGTGCATTAGTTTTAAATGGTTGAAATTTACAGATGTATCTTACTGTAACAGTTTGAGTTTGCTCAGTCATAGATGTCAGGAAATAAACATTGGTCTTGCAGCTGTTTAATTTCTGATTATCAGCAGACGTCTGCAAATCTCAAACTAGCTGCTTCTCCTTTTTAGTTGTGCCTGACATATTCTTTTCTCTGCTGCCCTCCAACCTGTATTTATTTCCTGAACCCCCACCCCAATCAGTTACTGATTCCTGTACTTTATTCCTTAAAATCTAAACTCATGAGGAAGAACGAGGAGATGGTTCGATAATGCATCCTAAGCCGCTTGGTGCTGTCTGAACACACCTGGTAGATCTCCCTCTGTATTCTCCCTGCCCCGGCACCGCTCTGTCTAGGCCCTCATCATCCGGGTGGTGACAGACTTGGGTCGGAGGAAGACTCTTTGCCTTTTCCGCCTCTGCTCCCTTTCCTCCCGCACAGGCCGCAGCCCCCGGAGGCTGCCATCTTCCTGCTTCAGGACCAGACTCCTGCTTTGCTTCCCAAGTCCCTTCTTGACAGACACAGCTCCCACAGCTCTGCCTCTCCTCCCACCACTCCCAGACCTCCCTGTGTTCTGGCCAGGCAGGGATGCTCTTGGGCTGCCACACGTGCCATCCTTTTATTTTCCATGGCTATCCTGTTAGAATTCTTGATCTTTGTAAGCTCACATGTGTTTGAAATCTGGTCACAGCATCTGGAGTTTTTGCAAAGCTCCTCTCTCATGTCACTGTTCAATGTTTTTCAGATTGGACAGACACACCCAGGCCACCACTCTCGTTTGTCAGATATTTGGAGGATACCTAAGATCTAGAGGTAAGCTTTTGCTTATAAGTTGATAAAATGATACACGCATGTGGTTAAAAAATGGTAAAAGTTGGACAGTGTTAGTCCTGCTAGGAAGGAAGGAAAAGTACTTCTCTCCAGCCCAGATTCTCATTCCTTTTACCCAAAGGCAACCCTGGTGCCAGGTTGTAGTAAATCCTTCTGGTAGTTTCCTGTGCATGAACAAACTGGGAGCATACTGTGTGCACTGCTTCCATTTGTCTCTTCGTATTAGGAGTCTTTTACATTTCAGCACACAGGCCTAACAGCCTTCGACAGTTGCAGTAGTGTTCCTTTGATTTTAGTCCCCTGTCGATGGGGATTTAGGTTATTTGTGTTTTGTTGTTCATGGAGCATCCGTACACATATGCTTTCTGTCTGGGTAAAAGTATATATGTATGATGAATTCTTAGTATTAGAATTTCTGGATCACAGGGAGTGTGTATTATAAATTTTAATTCTGTCACCTTGTCCTTCTAAAAGGTTATACCAGTTTTGATTCTAACCAATAGTATATGAGGGTCAAATTCATTACACTTTTCACCCATATTATGAGTAGTATTAATTTAAAACTTTTTTTTGTTCAACTGATAGAAAAATTACAGGTAAAAAATTTTAAATTTCAAAATTGTATTTTGTCATTTCAATAGTTGATGTTGCTGTAATGATTATACTTTGCTCATCTTTTGCATTTTATTTTTATTTCAGTCAAATGTTTAAATTGCAAGGGCGTTTCAGATACTTTTGATCCATATCTTGATATAACATTGGAGATAAAGGTAAATTTCATAATTATGCAAGTAATTACATTTTAAAAATAAGTCATATAACTATAGCTCATTTGTAATTTAGACTACTTGTTAGAGAATATAAATTGAAAAATTCAATATGCTAAGATTTCATTTGGAGGGATTATTCAAGCTTTGTAGTAAGCATCATGAAAAAGCTTTTAAAAGTTTTTTTTATTACTCTTTGAATTTTCTTTTTCTTTTTGTCTTTTTCTTTCTTTTTTTTTTTGAGACGGAATCGCACTCTGTCGCCCAGGCTGGAATACAGTGGTGTGATTTCGGCTCACTGCAACCTCTGCCTCCAGGGTTCAAGTGATTCTTTTGCCTCAGCCTCCCGAGTAGCTGGGACTATAGGCACACGCCACCATGCCCAGCTAATTTTTGTATTTTTAGTAGAGATGGAGTTTTACCTATTGGCCAGGATGGTCTCGAACTCTTGACCTCGTGATCTGCCCACCTCCCAAAGTGCTGGGATTATAGTTATGAGCCACTGTGCCCGGCCTGAATTTTCATTTAATATCTTAATAAAACTAGATTTTCTATATTAGCCAAATATAGATGGTTATTTTTCCTTTTTTTTTTGAGACGGAGTCTTGCTCCAGCTCCCAGGCTGGAGTGCAGTGGCGCAGTATCAGCTCACTGCAACCTCCGCCTCCGGGGTTCAAGCATTTCCCCTGTCTCAGCCTCCCGAGTAGCTGGGACTACAGCCACTGTGCCCAGCCTGCCTCTTGCATTTTCTGAATTCCTATTTTTTTTTTTTGTTCTTGAGCTTGCATTTTTCTGGTTACAGATGTAATACATGCTTATGATAAAAATGAGTAACATTGCAGATATATGTAAAATGCTATCCCTCTGAATGCATTCTTTTTAACAGTTTGATATGTGCTGCTCCAGAATGTACTGTTCACTTTTTATATAAACAGGATTGTGTCTGATGTCTGTCTGGCTAGCAGTTTTAAGTAATGCTGCGATGAGCATCCTCTGTGTTTTTGTTCACTTTAATCTGCTCATTTTTAATGGCAGGGGATATAATTTGGTGTTTAGATGTATAAAAGTGAACATCATACTACTAAAGGAAAATTTTCTTCTTCTTCTTTTTTTTTTTTTTTTGTTTTGGGACAGAGTCTTGCTCTGTTGCCCAGGCTAGAGTGCGGTGGCTCGATCTCGGCTCACTGCAGCCTCCACCTCCTGGGGTCAAGCAATTCTCCTGCCTCAGCCTCCCAATTAGCTGGGACTACAGGCACGTGCCACCATGCGCTGCTAATTTTTTGTATTTTTAGTAGAGACGGGGTTTCACCATGTTAGCCGGGATGGTCTCGATCTCCTGACCTCATGATCTGCCTGCCTCGGCCTCCCAAAGTGATGGGATTACAGGCGTGAGTAATCCCAGGCCTGGAAATTTTCTCTTTACATAAAACGTCTCATTTACTTTTATATCTTTGAGTCTTCTGTTCTTTCTTTTAAAAAATAAGGGGCATGGCTGGGGATGATGGCTCATACCTGTAATCCTAACAGTTTGGGAGGTCGAGGTGGGAGGATCACTTGAGCCCAGGAGTTTGAGACCAGCCTGGGGAGTGTAGTGAGGCCCCTGTCTCTACAAAATAAATGAAAATTTTAGCTGGGCATGGTGGCCATGCCCGTGGTCTTAGCTGCTCAGGAAGCTGAGGTGAGAGGATTGCTTGAGCCCAGGAGGTCGAGGCTGCAGTGAGGTGTAATTGTGCCACTGCAGTCCAGCCTGGGCAGCAGAGCGAGACCCAGACACAAGTGGCGGTGTGTGGTGATGTGGTGCTTGTGCCTCTTCTCTTCCCAGGCTGCTCAGAGTGTTAACAAGGCTTTGGAGCAGTTTGTGAAGCCGGAACAGCTTGATGGAGAAAACTCATACAAGTGCAGCAAGTACGCTGGGTGATGACTTGGTTTGCTGGCTGCTCCAGTGGGGTTGGCTGGCAGGCTTGGTTGGAGAGAGTTTGGTGTGTCTAGGTTGCTTGAGTTTCTGATACCCTCTGGAAGACACTGGGTCCCTGTCGTCCAAAGGCCAGAACCCAGAGTGTCTTGATGTGTGCATTTCTGCAAGACACGCAGCTCCGTGCCCCTGAAAACCTGGGGCATGACATTGGGCAGATTTTGTGGGAGGAGAGAGGTAAAACTGTCTTTGCTCCCCTGGCAGTGCTGCTTCAGGTGTGGCTGGGCACCCCCTGTCTGCCGAATAGCATTTTTTTTGACTTTCCTATGATAAGAGGGCTGCTGTCGGGTGGGGAGTACTTTCTTCTGGGATAGCTAGGCTCCTTCTCTCTTAGGGAGGGTTCCCAGGGTTTGGGATAGCATTTGCTGGAAAACTCTAATTTTGATTATTCATTAATATGTTTCCCCATGAAGTCAGGAGTGCCTATTTTAAGAATGCTCTTTCATATGTTTTTAAGTAGATTTCCACTTCGTGGTCAGGTAATATGAGTAATTTTTTTTATCAAATCTTTGAGACCAGAGGGATTTTGCCTTTGTTTTAAATTCTACAGACTTTTCTAATATTTATTTTTATTATTTTTGTTTCTGGTTAGGGCTTTCTTTTCATATAAGAATATTATTATTTTTAAATTAGATGAATTTAAGACATATTTTCACATAATTATACCAGTCTGAACATGTTCATTTTTCAGTTTCTTTTGAATTGAGAGAAAGTTGTGTTAACCTAATTTTAACATTATTGGTAGCACATATGGCTTGGTTTTTCAGAATTGTCCTAACTTCCTTTCCCTTCACGCTAAGTAAGCAGTTCCCCCTATATTTTTAATGTTAATATTTTCACTGTTGGTTGAAGACTGGTGGTTCTTATCCACTGTCCTTTTTGGAACCTTAATGTGGAATGTTTGAGAATAATAACAAAGACCAAAATACCAAAAATTGTGTGTACATATTCGTCTCCTTAAACTTTTGTTTCTGTTTATTTCAAGGTGTAAAAAGATGGTTCCAGCTTCAAAGAGGTTCACTATCCATAGATCCTCTAACGTTCTTACACTTTCTCTGAAACGTTTTGCAAATTTTACTGGTGGGAAAATTGCTAAGGTATGTGGATGATGTCATTAATCATCTTTTGTGTCGAGCCTTTCAAGGCTTACGTGTCTGTAGATATTAAGGATTAAGGACTTGACTTTCTCATGACAAAATTGTTAACTATTACCTACATTTGGGCTTCATTGTCCATTTTGTTGGTGTCCATGGTTGTGATGGATACAGGGAGAGCCTGTATAATCTGAAATCCAAAGAGGACTTCCTGCTAGACCCTGCCACCTTTTCACCAGAGTTCATTTTGTCTTGTGCGTTTGTTTTCTGATTGGTAGTACACTGAATTTTCCCATTTTCTTCCCACTTTCTGAAGATTGAAAGTGGTCAAAAACTAAATAGCGTGCAAGAGAAGTAAACTATCCATTCCCGAATTATTAAAATTAAATAATCGGCTGAGTGTGGTGGCTCATACCTGTAATGCCAGCACTTTAGAAGGCCTAGTCAGGCATATCACTTGAAGCCGGGAGTTTGAGACCACTCTGGCCAACGTGGCAAAGCCCTTTTCTACTAAAAGTACTAAAATTAGCTGGGTGTGGTGGCAGGCACTTGTAATCCCAGCTACTCGGGAGGCTGAGGCAGGAGAATCCCTTGAACCTAGGAGGCAGAGGTTGCAGTGAGTCGAGATTGTGCCACTGCACTCCAGCCTGGGCTATAGTCAGATTCTGTCTCAAAAAAAAAAAGTAATGATTAATGTTGAGAGTTGTCATTTTGTTACTTTGTCCTTTGATGGATTTGAAGAATTCACTTAATGTAGATCCTGACTTGTTAAAAGAAAATAATAAATGCAGCAAGATTACCTTAAATACACTTAGATTCAGCTATCCTCCTGGTTAACTATGCCCTTTCGAAGGTGGCTAGCCCAGGCGCAGGGACTCACGCCTGTAATTCTAGCACTTTGGGAGGCCAAGGCAGGTGGATCACGAGGTCGGGAGTTCAAGACCAGCCTGGCCAAGATGGTGAAACCCCGTCTCTACTAAAAATACAAAAATTAGCTGGGCATGGTAGTGCACCTGTAATCCAAGCTACTCGGGAGGCTGAGGCAGGACAATCACTTGAACCCGGGAGGTGGGGCTTCCAGTGAGCCGAGATCATGCCTCTGCACTCCAGCCTGGGTGATAGAGTGGCACGCCATCTCAGAAAAAAAAAGAAAAAAAAAAAGTGGCTAAATGCATTAGGTTTTTAAAATGCATTAGGTTTTTGCTAGAACATCACAGGACTCAGGTGTTCTGTGGGTCTCCCCTCCTAGGGAGCTCTAAATACCCTCTACCTGAATATGTGGAATGATGTGTGCCCTCAGAAATGTTTCTCCTTTTTCCATTTCTGTTTAGGATGTGAAATATCCTGAGTATCTCGATATTCGGCCATATATGTCTCAACCCAACGGAGAGCCGATTGTTTACGTCTTGTATGCAGTGCTGGTCCACACTGGTTTTAATTGCCATGCTGGCCATTACTTCTGCTACATAAAAGTAAGCTGTGCACATTTGCTATTAACTATTGTTACATACATGCTGTAAGACAGCAGTAGCATTCTTGAGGTAGGGAGAGGTGGAACTTTTACAGTTAAAATGTGAATACCCATTGTAAAAATATTTATCTTGACCAGGTGTAGTGGCTTACTCCTGTAATCCCTGCACTTTGGGAGACTGAGGCTGGGGGATCACTTGAGGTCAGGAGTTGGAGACCAACCTGGCCAACATGGTGAAACCCCGCCTCTATTAAAAATACAAACAATTATCTGGGTGTGGTGGCACCTGCCAGTAATCCCAGCTGCTCCGGAGGCTGAGGCAGGAGAATTGCTTGAACCCAGGAGGGGGAGATTGCAAGGTCACGCCACTACACACCAGCCTAGGTGACAGAGTGAGACTCCGTCTCAAAAAAAATAAAAAGAAAAAAAAATTGCTCTTGACTGTGTTCCACATTTAATTAAATCTAATCTCTATCTTTTATTGGCCCTCATTTACAGGCTAGCAATGGCCTCTGGTATCAAATGAATGACTCCATTGTATCTACCAGTGATATTAGATCGGTACTCAGCCAACAAGCCTATGTGCTCTTTTATATCAGGTATTGTCATGAAAACAAACTGCCAAATTTTCTGGTATGTTATTTTTTCTTGTCTTATCAACATATTTAAATTCAATATTCAGTGTGTTTTTTTTTAAAAAAGAAAAACAAAACCCAGCAGCTTAAAGATCACTTCTAGCCTGGGCATGGCGCCTCATGCCTATAATCCTAGCACTTTGGGCGGCCGAGATAAAAGGAGCGCTTGAGCCCAGGAGTTCAAGACCGACCAGCCTGGGCAACATAGTGAGGCCACATCTTTACAAAATATGAAAAAATTAGCCAGGTGTGGTGGTGTGGGCCTGTGGTCTCATCTGCTCGGGAAGTTGAGGTGGGAGGATCACTTGAGCCTGGGGAAGCTGAGTCTGCAGTAAGCCGTGATTGAGCCACTGCATTCCAGCCTGAGTGACAGAGCAAGACTCTGTCTCAAAAAAACAAAAACAAAAACCATCAACTCTGCCATGTGCTTGGAGAGTAAGAAAGGTAGTGTCTGAGCAGGATGATGAGTTTGCTCCGCATCGTACTCTGTGGCCGTGAGCACTGAAGGTGCAGCTGCAGGGAGAGGTGGTAGCTGAGGAGGGTGGGCTTCTGCTGCAGGCAGCAATGGAGTGGACCAGGAGCCACAGGACAGTGAGTGGAGACCTCGGAAAGGGGCCTCTGAGCACCTGGCATGGTCACAGCCAGCACCTCCCAACCTGGAGCACAGATCAGTTGCCTTCCAGGCCAAGGCCAGGGCCTGTGCCCAGCTCTGTCCTGTTGTGGCTGCATATACTTTTCACTCACTCACTCACTCACTCCGTTTTTCGAAAAAATGTTTGATAGCTGAAAATTAAGAATATCCTCAAATGTCTAACTGGCAGAATGCTCATGTCTGCATGTTGAAATATTAAACACTGGCATTGGATTTCAGCAGTTGGGCTGAAGCACAGATGACAATCAGAGGAGGCCTCAGGCCAAGATGAGGGGTAGGATTTTGTTTCTGACTTTTTTGGACACTATAGATATTCTACAGTGACATATATTTATAATTAGAAAAATATAAGTCTGGGCAACAAAGTAAGACCCCATCTCTACAGAAAATAAAAAAATTAGCCAGGTGTGGTGGTGCATGTCTGTGGTCCCAGCTACTCAGGAGGCTGAGGCAGGAGGGCAAGGCCGCAGTGAGCGATAACTGTTCCACTGCAGTCCAGCCTGGGCAACATAGCAAGACCCTGTCTCAAAAAAAGGAAAATATGAATAAACAGAAAAGAAATACCATTCAGATGAAACAGCATCTTCAGAATACACAGTTTAAAAAGCCTCATTTACCCAGTTATCCTTGTTGTCTCCTGATCTGAGTGCCTGACATTAGCCCGAAGGAGAGGATGTGTATAGCTCCATATGGTGTAGCATAAACATGCTATTTTTTTCATCAGTTTTCTACCTGAGGGGTTAAATGCTGTTGAATTTATAAATGAATCTCTCCTAAGGAGGTATCCTGTGTCACCCTAAGTATCACTCTCCTTGTCTTCAGGTCTCATGATGTGAAAAATGGAGGTGAACTTACTCATCCCACCCATAGCCCCGGCCAGTCCTCTCCCCGCCCCGTCATCAGTCAGCGGGTTGTCACCAACAAACAGGCTGCACCAGGGTTTATCGGACCACAGCTTCCCTCTCACATGATAAAGGTAACAGTCCATAGGGAGAATAACATTTTTATGTTAATTTTTAAAATGTAACTTCAGACTCTCAAGTTCAATTGTAGTGATTCTGTGTCCTCAAATACATCTAAATGTCTTCTCACAGTTTAATCAAACCCTCTTATACAGTATTTCAAATATACAGAAAACAGCCAGGTGCAGTGGCTCACGCTTGTAATCCCAGCACTTTGGGAGGCCGAGACAGGTGGATCACTTGAGCTCAGTAGTTTGAGACCAGCCTGGGTTTTGTGGAAACCCCGTCTCCACAAAAACTACAAAAATCAGCGGGTATGGTGGTGTGTGCTGTGGTCCCAGCTGCTCGGGAGGCTCAGGCAGGAGGATTACTTGAGCCCAGGAGGCAGAGGTTGCAGTGGGCTGAGATTGCACCACTGCATTCCAGCCTGGGCAACAGAGTGAGACCCCGTCTCCAAAAGAACCCTCCGAAAAAACAAAAACCCCAAAATATACAGCAAACCGCACCAGTGGGGAGGAAAGAGGAAAGGCTGGGTGTCAGCATCCTTACATTCTAGGTCCCCTCTGGACTTCCATTCTTAATTCCTCTTGGACTCCAGGAAAGCGATCTGTTTACAACAACACGTTTGTTAGGTCCATTTAGTCGTTTCAGGGGTGTGGTGTTTCTGGCTGCTGTCCCCCTGGGTTTGATTTTACTCCCTGTTGGTCCCGTCGGGGCGAACAGTAGTGAGCTAGTGTCACAGGGAACACAGAATTCCAGAGTGGGGGCGTCATCTGGGCTGTGGCATCTTCACAGCTTTTCGGCTTGAGTTTGTTTTGGATGATCACATACACTGTCTAGCTGTGTGCTTTATTTAATGGACATCAGGCAGTATTTGAGGTGTAACAGAGTCACACATCAGATGCCCAGCGGGCTCCCCTATTGGGCTCTGCTCCAGAGTGACATCAGCACTCTGGCAAACAGGAGGGCATGTGCCCTGTAGGAAGGGGTGGTTGGCATTGCTTTTCCAGACTGTTTTTGTTTTTACCGTGAAGCTTTCCAGTGTTCAGATGGCAGCTAATTCAGGTATTTGAGGAGGCACCGTGAAGGCCACACATGATCTATTCACTGGCGTTCAGGCCCGTGCCTCCATGGGGATGCAGCAGCCATGGTGGGAACCTGCAGCGAATGTATTACTGCATGAGGAGAATGTGGAGACATTGTGGGGCAGTGGTGGGGGTCATGGCTGAGCGAGCAGTGGCTGAAGCAGCCCCTACTCTCTGCCCATGTGACCGTCTCCTTTGCTCCGAGGCCAGGGTGATTCCTTCTTCCTGGCACTCTGCAGTGGTGAGCTCCCAGGAAACCCAACCAGGGAGCAAGTGTGTGACTCCATGCCACAGGCCTGCTGATTTCGATCAGATCTGGAACAGAAAGAGTTTGGTCTGAGGATTGTATCCTGTGAAACATGTATGTCCTGTTTGTTGATTTATTGCCAGAAAACTAGGGCCTATGGAAAGTATGCGTGGGTAGGAGGGATTGAGAAAAACAGAGAACATTTCCAGGTGTATGAAACTTGTTAGTCCTGGGGAAAAAAAAAAAAAAAAGCAAAATGGGAAGGACCCATTAGCCAAAATGGGTTGTGTTTCTGTGACCATGTTTCTGGAGCTCTGACTGGCTGGTGCTTTTCTTACTTCCAGAATCCACCTCACTTAAATGGGACTGGACCATTGAAAGACACACCAAGCAGTTCCATGTCAAGTCCTAACGGGAATTCCAGTGTCAACAGGGCTAGTCCTGTTAATGCTTCAGCTTCTGTCCAAAACTGGTCAGTTAATAGGTCTTCAGTGATCCCAGAACATCCTAAGAAACAAAAAATTACAATCAGTATTCACAACAAGTTGCCTGTTCGCCAGTGCCAGTCTCAGCCTAACCTTCATAGCAATTCTTTGGAGAACGCTACCAAGCCCGTTCCCTCTTCTACCATTACCAATTCTGCAGTACAGTCTACCTCGAACGCATCTACGATGTCAGTTTCTAGTAAAGTAACAAAACCGATCCCCCGCAGCGAATCCTGTTCCCAGCCCGTGATGAATGGCAAATCCAAGCTGAACTCCAGTGTGCTGGTCCCCTATGGCGCTGAGTCCTCTGAGGACTCTGACGAGGAGTCGAAGGGGCTGGGCAAGGAGAATGGGATTGGTACGATTGCGAGCTCCCACTCTCCCGGCCGAGATGCCGAAGATGAGGAGGCCGCTCCGCACGAGCTCCAAGAACCCATGACCCTAAATGGTGCTAATAGTGCAGACAGCGACAGTGACCCAAAAGAAAACGGCCTGCCGCCCGATGGTGCCAGCTGCCAAGGCCAGCCTGCCCTGCACTCAGAAAATCCCTTTGCTAAGGCAAACGGTCTTCCTGGAAAGGTGAGTGTGCGTCGGGGTCTTCAGCCTCGTTCGTGGTGATTCCCTTGGCTGGATTTCAGGAGGCATGGAGCTGGCGACTGAAGCTGAAATATTTTTGTTTCTATTGCAGTTGATGCCTGCTCCTTTGCCGTCTCTCCCAGAAGACAAAATCTTAGAGACCTTCAAGTTTAGCAACAAACTGAAAGGCTCGACAGATGAAATGAGGTAACGCAAGAGTAAATCTGAGGCACATGTGGCAGCATAGTGGGAAATCCAGTGGCCTGCAGATGTGTCAGTATAGGAATGCTGTAGAAATTTTATAGTGAATGTTTTGAATCCTAGAATGATTTGAATTCTAATGTATAGGATTTATTAACTTGCCTTTTAGAAGAGTAAAGAAAAAATGTGGCATATAGGACCGAGTCCACGGAAACTTAATGTACTCACCATGCTATTTCTCCTCCTGCGTGGCCACCTCTCTCTGGTTAGCAGTGTTACTGGCACGCCTTCAAGCACCATCTCATTTCATCTTTCTCATGAAGAGTGATTATGGGAGGGTGTGCTGAGGGTCTAGGCCAGGGCTCTCAGTCCTGTCAAGGAGCACATACAGTCAACCGTCCATTCACAACAGGGATGCATTCTGAGAAATGCATCGTTTGGGGATGTGGTTGACATGTCAGCACCACAGTGTGTCACACAGACCAAGATGGTGTGGCCTGCTGCTCCTGGGCCACAAACCTGCACAGCCTGTGACCGCACTGGATCCTGTAGGCAGCTGTAACATAGTGGTATTTGTGTATCTACACATAGAAAACGGACAGTGAAAATACGGTATAAAAGGAAAACTGGCACACCCGTACAGGGCACTTACCATGAATGGAGCTGGCAGGACTGGAGGGTGCTGTGGGTGAGCCAGTGAGTGAGCGAGTGCTGAGTGAACGTGGAGGCCTGGGACTGTACACCGCTGTAGACTCTAGAAACTGCACACTTCGGCTACACTCAATTTGTTTAAAAAATTGATTTCTTCAATAGTAAACACACCTTTGTTTACTGTAACTTTGTTACTTTATAAACTTTTAAACTGTTTGACTCTTTTGTAATAACACTTAGCTTAAAACACAAACACTATACAGCTATACAAAAATAACTTCTTTGTTTGTTTGTTTGAGACGGAGTCTCGGAGTCTCACTCTGTCACCAGGCTGGAGCACAGTGGTGCGATCTCAGCTCACTGCAGCCTCCACCTCCCGGGTTCAAGCAATTCTCCTGCCTCAGCCTCCCGAGTAGCGGGGACTACAGGCATGCACCACCACGCCCAGCTACAAGAATAGGTTCTTTATATCCATATTGATAAGCTTTTTTCTACTTGTAAATTTTAAAACTTTTTTTTTTTTTTTTTTCCTTGAGACAGAGTCTTGCTCTGTGCCCCAGGCTGGAGTGCAGTGGCGCAATCTTGGCTCACTGCAAGCTCCGCCTCCTGGGTTCACGCCATTCTCCTGCCTCAGCCTCCCGAGTAGCTGGTACTACAGGCGCCCGCCACCTCGCCTGGCTAGTTTTTTGTATTTTTTAGTAGAGACGGGGTTTCACCGTGGTCTCGATCTCCTGACCTTGTGATCCGCCCGCCTCGGCCTCCCAAAATGCTGGGATTACAGGCATGAGCCACCGCGCCTGGCCAATTTTAAAACTTTTTTGTGAAGACACAAACACACACATTAGCCCAGGGTCACGGGATCAGTGTCATCCGTATCACTGACTTCTACCTCCACATCCTGCCCTACAGGAAGGTCTCGAGGGGCAGTAACAGCCATGGAGCTGTCATCTCCTGTGACAACAGTGCCTTCTCCTGGAGACCTCCTGAAGGACCTGCCTGAGGCTGTTTTACAGTTACCTTATGTTTTGTAAGAAAAAGGAGCACACACTAAGATAATCATAAAAAGTACAGTTAGTAAATACATAAGCCAGTAACAGTCATTTTTTTTGTTTTTGTTTTTGAAATGGAGTCTGTCTCTGTTGCACAGGCTGGAGTGCAGTGGTGAGATCTCAGCTCACTGCAGCCTCTGCCTCCCGGGTTCCAGCGATTCTCCTGACTCAGCCTCCTGAGTAGCTGGAATTACAGACATGCACGAACCCACCCAGCTAATTTTTTTTTTGTACTTTTAGTAGAGACAGGGTTTCACCATATTTTTCAGGGTGGTCTCAAACTCCTGACCTCAACTCATCCACCGGACGTAGCCTCCCAAAGTGTTGGGATTCCAGGTGTGAGCCACCGCACCCGGCCAGCAGAGTCATTTATTACCATTATCATCTATTATGTACTAATTGTATGTGCTAGACTTTCATGGGACTGGCAGTGCACTGGGTTTGTTTACACCAGCATCACCACACTTCACGAGTCATGTGTTGCCCTTGGACTGTTACAGTGATGGGAGTTTTCAGCTCTGTTGTGATTTTACGGACCGCCGTCACTAGGATGTTAGGACAGTTAGGGTGACAGGGATTTTTCAGCTCTGTTGTGATTTTACGGACCGCCGTCACGTGTGGGCCGTTGTTGACCTTATGTATGAGGTATGTGACTATACTTCGTAAAGGCCCCTCAAGGATTCTGAAATTATAGATAATAAAACCTGCCCCACAATTTTAAAAAAAATCATGTAATGTTAGTCAAGAATGTAAACGTAACGTTAGTCCAGAGTAAGAGGAAAGGAACTTGTCATGCAGTGACAGTGCTTCATGCGGAGAACCCGGCAGGACGGCCCTGTGGCGAGAGCCTGTGTGCGAGCAGTGCTCGCGTCTCAGCACAGGTCGGCTGTGAGTGACAGCTCAGAGCGCGGCCAGATGTCACCATAGTCGGTGCCAGGCGCAGGTTCGCCATCAGGAAGTCATGTTCTCATGGCGAACAACTTGTGGTGAAGTTGTGATGAAATCACAGCATGATGGACTCTAGATTTATAGACTAGGTATCTTCCTGGAAACAGTGTCGGTGAAAACCGCGCCAGTAACACAGCCGTAGTTTTTACCCGCATAGTCTTGGAACGCACTCAGCTGTGGGGTTGCTCGTCGTGCTGGTGGGGCTCCCATCACTGTGGCAACCCCAGAATGGCCCCCGGCAGCTGGGAGTGCCCTCACTGAAGCCCTCTGTTAGGAGGGCTTAGGTATTAAAACGGAATGGGGTGAACCCTGCAGGCAGGGAATGCTCATTCCCAATCTAAGGATAGGCTGGCTTGGACACTCGCTCCCTCGGCCAGGGGACTCCGGCCTTTCCTAGGCCAGGTAGCATGAGGGTGAGGTAGATGGCTGTGCAGACAAGCCCAATATGTCCTTATTAACCCTGAGGACATATTGAAAGCTCTGTGGGAATCAAAGGACAGAGTTAATTTACTACAGCAAGTTTTGCTAAAGCCTCTGATTTCTCACAATTTGTCAGTAATTGGAGGAGCTGCTGGCTTTGTTTGGAGGTAGCCGCTCTACCTTTGAGGGTTCAAGAGAAATTAGAGAAAGGGAGCCCAGAGTTAAAGGAGGAAGCCCTGTCATCACTGGAGGTTTTTCTTTAGTCTTGGTTATTAGGAAGAACTAGAGGAACTGCAGCCAGGTGCGGTGGCTCACGCCTGTAATCCCAGCACTTTGGGAGGCTGAGGTGAGAGGATCACCTGAGGTCAGGAGTTCAGGACCAGCTTGCCCAAGGTTTAGTGAAACCCCATCTCTACTAAAAAATACCAAAATTAGCTGGGCGTGGTGGCGGGCGCCTGTAATCCCAGCTACTTGGGAAGCTGGGTCAGGAGAATCGCTTGCGCCTAGGAGGTGGAGGTTGCAGAGAGCTGAGATCACGCCACTGCACTCCAGCCTGGGCAACAGAGTGGGACTCTGGCCCTCGAAAAACAAAACAAAACAATAGAGGAATTGGAAGAACTAGAGGAATATCCAGAAACAGGAAGAGCCTAGAACTGTAGGATTATTGCTTTGAAAAATAGGCTAGGAGCTGGGCTTGGTGATAAAACATTTTATTTTTGTTTAATAAGGGAAACAGAAAATTGGGAGTTTCCAGAGATGGTAGTACTAGCCTAATACTGGGCTTCAGCGAGATGTATTTAAAGAGACGAAATAGCAAGTGAACGTTTTGAAGTGTTTGTCCCTGTAATGCAATGACACGAGCCTGTGAAGCCCACGCTAACTGGTGTGTTTGTTTGTTTGGGGGCTGCAGTGCACCTGGAGCAGAGAGGGGCCCTCCCGAGGACGGCGACCCCGAGCCCCAGCCTGGCAGCCCCGCCGCCGAATCCCTGGAGGAACCGGATGCGGCCGCCAGCCTCAGCAGCACCAAGAAGGCCCCGCCGCCCCCGGATCCCGGCACTCCCCCTACCAAAGAAGGCGCCTGGGAGGCCTTGGCTGCCGCCCCCGAGGAGCCTCCGCCCGGCGCTGGGCAGGACATCGCGGGGGACACAGTGCCCCCTGACCTGTGTGATCCCGGGAGCTTAACGGGCGACGCGAGCCCGCTGTCCCAGGACGCAAAGGGGATGATAGCGGAGGGCCCGCGGGACTCTGCGACGGCGGAAGCCCCGGAGGGGTTGAGTCCGGCTCCGCCTGCGCGGTCCGAGGAGCCCTGCGAGCAGCCGCTCCTTGTTCACCCTAGCGGGGACCATGCTCGGGACGCTCAGGACCTGCCCCAGAGCTCGGGCGCGCCCGAGGCCACAGAGGGGCCGCCAGCTCCTGTGCTGGAGGCGGCCCCGGCCGGTCATCTGGAAGGGGACGCAGAGCCTATCCCAGGCGAGAGGGGCGAGGACGCCGCGGCGCCGAAAGCTCCAGGCCCTTCCCCGGTGAAGGAGAAAATCGGTAGCCTCAGAAAGGTGGACCGAGGCCACTACCGCAGCCGGAGGGAGCGCTCGTCCAGCGGGGAGCCCGCCAGAGAGAGCAGGAGCAAGACTGAGGGCCACCGCCACCGGCGGCGCCGCACGTGCCCCCGGGAGCGCGACCGCCAGGACCGCCACGCTGCGGAGCACCACCCCGGCCACGGCGACAGGCCCAGCCCCGGCGAGCGCCGCTCTCTGGGCGGGTACAGTCACCACCACTCCCGACACCGGAGTGGGGCGGAGCCGGACTGGGTCAGACACCACTACACCGAGGGCGAGCATGGCTGGGGCCGGGAGAAGTTCTACGCCGACAGGCCGCGGTGGGACAGGTGCCGGTACTACCATGAGAGGTACGCCCCGTACGCCGCCCGGGACTGGAAGCCCTTCCACGGCGGCCGCGAGCACGAGCGGGCCGGGCTGCATGAGCGGCCGCACAAGGACCACAGCCGGGGCCGTAGGGGCTGCGAGCCGGCCCGGGAGAGAAAGCGGCACCGCCCTGGCAGCCCCCGTGCAGGAGCGCCCCACGCCCTCGCCCCGCACCCTGACCGCTTCTCCCACGACAGAACTGCACTTGTAGCTGGAGACAACTGTAACCTCTCTGATCGGTTTCACGAACACGAAAATGTAAAGTCACGGAAACGGAGACACGACAGCGTGGAAAACAGTGACAGCCATGGCGAAAAGAAAGCCCGGAGGAGCGAACAGAGGGACCCTCTAGAAGAGCCTAAAGCGAAGAAGCACAAAAAGTCAAAGAAGAAAAAGAAATCCAAAGACAAACACCGAGACCGCGACTCCAGGTGAGCCTGGGGCCTTGTGCTCCTCGCGGGGCTGGCGGCGCTGTCAGCAGTGGGGCCTGTCCCTTCTCACCCGACTCAGGAACGAGTGACGGGCCAGGCCGTAGTTGTATCCGTTTGATTTATGTCTCATTTCTGTAGGTTTTGAGATTCCACTCTTTTTACAGATTTGTAAAAATTTGCCCTGTTTTTAAGCTGTATCTTTATTTCATGGTGTCATTAAATGCCTAACAACCTTCTTTTTCAAAATGATAGTGCCATTTTTGGTGAATGCTTTATAACTCTTCCAGGAGTAAGCATGCATTGTTCCATAAATGAAAAATTGGGAGTCTTTGACCTTAGAATTGGTGTTAATATTATTATTTGTCAGATGTAGTTCTGTTTTCCTATCTGTTATATTTTCCTGAAATTCAGTGGCTGTGAGGTAGGCAGACAACAGGAGGTGCACTTCTCCTGTTCCTGCCCTCCTGTCCAGCGTGGGCATCTGAGACACCTTTGTTTCCTCGGCCTTTGTTTTTGTCTCCATTTTTCAACTTGAAATTCAATTGGGAAATTTGTTTCTGTATTTTTTAAGAGAGAGGGTCTTCCTCTGTCACCCAGGCTGGAGTGCAGTGATGCCATCATAACTCACTGCAGCCTTGACCTCCTGGGCTCAAATGATCTTTCTGCCTCAGCCCTCAGCCTCTGGAGTAGCCGGGACTACAGACATGTGCTACCACCCTCAACTAATTGTTTGTTTTTGTAAAGACAGGGTCTCGCTATGCTGCCCAGGTGGTTCTCAAACCCCTAGGCTCAAGCGATCCTCCTGCCTGGGCCTCCCAAAGCACTGGTATCACAGGCATGAGCCACCGCACCTGGCCTGTTTTTGTATTTTTAAAAAGCTAAATTGGTGAGTGATTGTCTTGAAAATGACTTACCCGTGATGAGATGGATGAGCAGGAACAGAATTAGTAATTTTAGTTGACATCTCTTGAAATTGAAACCAGGGGAAAAGATTAGCAAAAGCCATAGGGAAAATAGGCAGTGGTTACTTGAGGGAAAAAATAATATTGCTGCCAGGTGTCTCAGGCACATGGGAGGGAGGGAGGCTCAGTATTTCCTTTCCCTTCAAGTAACCACTGGTTTTGGGAAAAGCTAGCAGAATCCTCCCTGCAGTGTTTGTCCAACAACTTTAGTTCCTGAGAAAGCTGAAGCAGAGGTGGGGCTGCTCAGCAATGGAGCTGAAGTTGGTGAATTTATGACCCTGGGCGGAAACAGTCATTATACTGAAGGCAGACTTGTTAAATTTTTGAGACAGGGTCTGGCTCTGTTGCCCAGGCTGGAGTGCAGTGTTGCAGTCGTAGCTCACTGCAGCTTTGTCAACCTCCTGGGCTCAAGTGATCCTCCCGCCTCAGCCTCCCAGGTAGCTGGGACTACAGGTGTGCGCCACCATGCCTGGCTGACGTTGTTAATTAGATAAGAATTGTGCCTGTTTGCACGGTGAATGTTCTCAGTGAACGGGTGTAAAGGCCAGGCTCCAGGGTCTGCTGCTGGTGGTGTTGCGTTTTAGGGGTTTGAACTCTGGCTTTTGCTTCTGCAGGCATCAGCAGGACTCAGACCTCTCAGCAGCGTGCTCTGACGCTGACCTCCACAGACACAAAAAAAAGAAGAAGAAAAAGAAGAGACATTCAAGAAAATCAGAGGACTTTGTTAAAGATTCAGAACTGCACTTACCCAGGGCCGCCAGCTTGGAGACTGTTGCCCAGTTCCAGAGAGCCCAGGGCGGCTTTCCTCTGCCCGGTGGCCCGCCTCTGGAAGGCGTCGGACCTTTCCGTGAGAAAACGAAACACTTACGGATGGAAAGCAGGGATGACAGGTGTCATCTCTTTGAGTATGGCCAGGGTAAGAGGAGATACTTGGAATTAAGAAGATAGAAACGATTTCTTAATACATTTTCTTTGCAAAGGGCGAGTAATACATAGAAAACCTCAGGTGGCATCAGAGGCTGCAGTTACTCAGATCACCCTGCCAGACAGGGTCCGGCCTCAGTGCTCGTCCCTGCAGTGCGGTGCTGTTGTCCAGTTTGGCTCCTTAGCACCAAACCCTTAGCGTTTATTGAAGGCCTAAGTGACACAGGACTGAGGGCAGCACCACCTGTGTGTCACCAAAGCCCTGGAACGTATGGCTCTGGGCGTCTTGAGTGTTTGCCTCACAAAGGACCAGAAATCTTGGTTTTATTTTATTTTATTTTATTTATTTATTTATTTTTTGAGACGGAGTCTCGCTCTGTCGCCCAGGCTGGAGTGCAGTGGCGCAATCTCAGCTCACTGCAAGCTCCGCCTCCCGGGTTTACACCATTCTCCTGCCTCAGCCTCCCGAGTAGCTGGAACTATAGGCGCCCGCCACCTCGCCCAGCTAAATTTTGTGTTTTTAGTAGAGACAGAGTTTCACCCTGTTAAACAGGATGGTCTCGAGAACTCTTGGTTTTAAAGCATTTTTGATAGAAATACTTTTGCAGTATATACATTACTCTCCTGAATCCTTAAACCTGTAGCATTCTGAGTGTGCCCTGACGCTCGGTACCGATTTGCTTGCTTGGGTTGTTAGAAGCACGGGCGTCGGCCTCTGCCTGACGCCTCAGAGACGGTGTGGCGGGCCACGGACTGTCGCTGCCAGGGGTCCTAGATTCTCTTCTGCCCTGTGGGGCTGTGTCTCTGTCATGTGGCCACGCGCTGTGCTCTGACTGCACTTGAGGCAGCCTCCCCACTTCCTCTCTGGTTGGTGTCCAGTGACTGCTGGTCCTGGAGAGGAGCTGTGAGCCTGTTAGAAGTGGATGTCACTCGAGTCAGTGGACCTAGAGCAGAGGTTGGCAAACTGCAGCCCTGCGGCCAGCTTCGGCCGGTCACCTGGCTTTGTATGAACTTGGAGTGAAGAATGGTTTTAACCTTTTTAAGTGGTTGGAAATAATCCCAAAGAACAACAATGCGTTTCACATGAGAATGATGTGAAGTTCAGACTGCAGTGTCTGTGGCTTGATTGGGGTACAGCCAGGCGCGTTCGCACGCTGTCCTGTGGCTTCGCTGTCACTGCCTGACAGAGGCGAGTGGCTGCAGCAGGGCAGGGACTGTGGCTTGCAAAGCGGAGAATGTTATTTGCCCCTTCACAGAGAAAGTTGGTCATCCCTACCTGAACGCCAGTTGTTTGCATTCATGTATGAAGCGCATGCCCTCCTCCCAGGGACTTTTGACGAATCATCAGGGCTGCCCTGAGGCCTTTGCTTCTCGGCTGTGTCGTGGGTTAGGTGGAGCTGTGTGTTCTGGGGAAGGCCTGTCCCTGCCAGCAGCCCAGAGCCAGTGTGCATTGTTGATTGAGGGGCAGATGGTCCTTAGAGTGTGTGACAGAGAGCGGGGGCTGCGGGGTGAGCCCCATGGGGCACACTTGCCTGTGGAGTGCTGGGGAAACAGCCGGAGCCCAGGACAGGTACCAGCACTGTCGGCGAGGGCAGGGGGCCGGCGAGGATGGGGAGCCGGCGGGCCTTTGCTGTCTGTGTTGTAGACATTCTGGACGTTTCAGAATTGGTTTTGCCTTCCCATTTCAGCGAATCGGGGAAGGGGATTCGTGAGGGCTGCTTGGTACCCGAGGATGCGGTGAATGGGCTCATTCTGTGTGTGGTACGGGCTCCGAGGCTCGTGGGCTCCCAGCCAGGGCTGCTGGGAGACAGTGATAGCCCCCAAGGCAGCTGGTCCAGCAGGAGGGAGGTTGAACGTGAACTTGTTTGCGTCCTGTCTCGGGTGCCGTGGTCAGGCGTGTGTGTGTGTGTGTGTGTGTGTGTGTGTGTGTGTGTGTGTGTGTGTGTGGTGGCCTGCATTTCCGTGCCCGTCCTTGGGTGCTGTGGTCAGGCGTGTGTGTGGTGGCCTGCGTTTCTGTGCCCATCCCACTGCACTGATGACAGGGTTTGCAGCTGGCGCTTCTGCTGCGAGCACAGACTGAGGAGCCTTTCTTGTCCTCCCGAGAAGGCCGGTGCCCGGCCTCGCCTCACCCAGCGTCCTGTGGTCCTACAGGCCCCCCTCTGCCCTGGACTTCGGCTCCTTGCCTTTCTCTTTCAGACTCTTCCTCTGGCTCTGTTCCACCCAGTTCAGTTCTTGGGCCTGAGATCTGTTGTCCTAACCCCAGGGTGTGCGTGGGTTGGATGGAGCCCTCAGTCTCAGTCATCACGTAAACCCTTTGATGTCAGTAAAGCCCTGGGAGCAGCAGCTGAGCGCTGGGACATCCCTGCTCACCTCGCGGGGAAGTGGCCTCAGCCACTCACAGGGAACCGCAGTGACTGACCATAGCCACTTAATGCACACGCAGAGCAGAGGCACTGGCGGTTTTGCAACCATCATTAAAATCTCTTTCCTGACCTTTGCTTTCTAGGTGATTGAAAACTCAGCCTCAAAACAAAAAATTCACTAGTTATGGTAAGCTGTTTTCCTGTTTCTTCATTGTTTGTGGTGGCGCTGAGGGGACTCAGGCAGAGGAGTTATTCTGTGGTTCTGCCTGTGGGCTGGGCCCATAGGAATGGGCAGAGCCATGGAGAGGCCCCGGCAGGTTCCCAGCCAGCCCAGACCCAGGCCACGTGCTTGGGGACAGACCTAGACCCTCCACCTCGTCACCTTTGCATTACTGGCTGGGAAGACCCGCATCCCTCATGCAGGTGGAGTTGCCCTGTTCCCTTGCCCCTCACTGGGAAAAGCCAACCTGGCTCACAGCAGCCGAGCCCAGGGGCCTTTGATAAACATCTGGGAAGGGAGAGGCCCGGTGCCCAGCACAGGCACCTCAGGAGAGCAGAGCCTTGCTCCCTCCCCGTCCCATCCTGGCCCCTGTGCTGCTGTTTGCGCCCCGAAGTCGCACTGAGCTGGAGCCGGCACCCACCCAGCACCCACTGTACAAAACCGTGGGAAGGTGGCCGAGTGGCAGATCAGGACCTCAGAGCTGCAGGGCTGTGTTGGGTCAATTCTCACAGGGGTCCTGGGAGAGTCACTGGTTTTATACCTGACCCCTGTGGACCTAAAGGGGACAGCGAATCATTTTTCCCTTGAAAGGAAACTTTGTCCAAATGTGTCTGTCACATGTAGTCAGCAAGAGGAATTTAAAATGAATTTCCAAGTGAAGAGTCTGTGGATTAACTGGCCGTTAATTAACAGGCTTTATCAATGTGTCCTCAAGGGAGAGGCCCAACCTTAAGGAAGGAGCTAAACTTCCCAAGTGAGGGGCTGTGAGGACGGAGGTGGAGGAGGCAGCTGGGGGCTCGCGGCGGCGGGGCCCAGCAGATGGCGCCTCCCTGGCTGAGCCGCTCGCACCGCCAGTTCCCTCACTTCCACCCAGGAAGGCAGAGTGACCTCCTCAGGGAAGAGCTTCCCCAGCCTTCTGGAGCAGTTGGCAGGGCGTCCAGAATAAGCCCTAGGCACCGCCGCCGCCTGCCTCCAACTCACTAACCCGGCGCCTCTTGTCTTTCAGATTCAACGCGTTCAACAGAAGCCATCCCCAGCCCAGCTTAAATTATAAAGATAGAAAATAACTCTGTTCCAATCTGCGTGGTGCTTCTTTAGTAAATACTGTACAGATTTTACCATGGAGAACTTTTTTTTTAGTTTTTACCTTTTCTTAATTACCCTTATTCCGAATGGACGAACACTTTCTACCACTGCTGACCATTGTAAAATACCGTGTATATAAATCCCATTGAAATAATGCCCTGGAATAGAACATCTCAAATGCTGCTTAATTACAGACTCAGGTCGATTACTTGTATTTCATGTAATGTTCCTCCAAGTTAGACATCTGGTGCAAGACCAACCGGGAGACCATGGAATTGTCAAAAGTACAAACTGACAGTGTGTATATTTAATTTAAAGACTTATTTAAAAACTCACAAGCTCTCACCTAGACTTTGGAGAGCAGTCTGTTTTCTGTAATGTCTGATACTAGAAACTAATTTGCTTATTTTAGTTGTATTCAAGATTTGAAGATGTATTTTATAGACAAGTTCTGTTTTTGAACTTTGTGGAACTGTTCCAATCAATTTCCCAGTTATGATGAGTATTTACATTATGAATGTATAACCCAGACATGATTTGTAAAGCCGACAGTATGTTTCTATTACACAACACTTTTTGATACAGCGTCTCTTGTCTTCACTGATACTGGAGTCTCCGTTGTCTGCTTGGTCCCTTCGAGTTTCTAGTTACAGACACAATCATACTGTGATTTTATTTTTAATATGGATATGCTATCAAACTGTGATACACTTATAATTCACTGGTCCTGCATCAGGAGATGGAGTGGGGAAAACTGTATTTAATACAGTTTGTATCTGAATAATCTGTATGGTTTATACAGTTTGTGTTGTTCAGAGATGTTTAAAGTTTGATCTTTGTTTTTTTAAAGATTAAAAAAGCACTTGCCCCACTGTAAATATACAGCATGTAAAATTTCTATAGTATATAAATGGCAGCAAATCACACACTTGGCGTCTTTTTACTGCTGTTTTCCCCATTTGCTTCCAGACTCCTTCCTGTCATCTGAATTCACTTTCTTAAAACCTTCAAGTGCTCCTGCTGAAGTCAGTACCTTCGGCCAGGCCATCCCACCTGGGACGGGCAAAGGAAAACTGGAGGGGTGTTTGCTGGACCCAACAATATCTGTTGGAAAGAACCAAGTCTCAGACAGGCTTGTTTTAACAATACATGTGATTTTTATTTAGTGAACACAGTATTTGCAAGAGCACTGACAGCCATCCACCCTCCAATCTTACTGTTCACTTTACAACCAAATATCGAGAGAGAGAGAGAGGCTGTTTCTTCATGCGAGCCATGGCAGTATATACATTGAATAACAAACACTCCAGAAATCAATAGATGTACATTATTTACATATTACTGTATTTTCCGCAAATAGAAATATTTTCTAAGAAAAAAAAAGTCAATTTGTGGTTTCTGGTCTACCACAGACCTAACTTCTCGGCAAAGCACATCTATGTAGATAGCTGCATTTGTAACTTTAAAAGTAGGCATTGCTTTCTATGAAGCACTAAGTGCTGCTCCATCTATAAACAGCTCCTAGTTTCACTCAGTTTGGTACCACATTAAACTGCCCCAAAATGTTCTGTGACCCCAAAGACACTGCTGCTTATCTGGGTCCAGGGCCAGTCCAACTAAACTCAAATGTGAACCAGGGCCCAGCAAGACAGGCTGGAAGGGCTGTGGCAGCCGCCGCCTCCCCGCTGGGCTCCCGTCGCTGCCTCCTGGCCTCTGTCTCTGGACGAAAGTGTCTTTGGCCAGAGTTGGGACTAACAATTCGAGCCCTGTGCTCAGACATCGGGGCGGGGAGGAGGAGGATCGTGATTGTGACAGGGCCTGCCCAGGGTGAGGGACAAAAACAGATGTCCTGCTTCAGGGCCGTCCTGGTGGCGGCTGGCCCTGTGCAGTCATGACCCAGAGAGTTTTCTGGACCAGGCCTGCCTCAAGGCTCAGCAGGCATGATGGCTGCACGGCCTTTATGCTAATACTGTCATTACACAGCCTGGAGCTAGGCGATTTCCTGTAACACTCTGACCACAAAGTACCTGGAGTCTAACTCAGCACCACAGCCTCTGCGCGGCTCCCGGGTGCCCACCACCCGGTGAAGCTCATTCCCAGATGACAGCAGCGGAGGAGCTTGATCTGGAGACTCCTTCCTGCCGCGGCTCCCAACACCCAAAACAGAAAGCTCCGCATCCCCAGGTCACACCTGGGTTGGTCAGAAGGAAACGGCTCGTCTGAGCACGACATGCTGACAAAGCTGGCTGTGGCCAGTCCTGGGTGCGGGGCCAGCCTGAGGGGTGGGCACCGCTGGGGCTGGCCGTCAGTGTGTGGTCTGTGGGGGGATCCAGGCAGCGTTTATTTTCATGGAAGACTGGAGGCCAGAATTGCATATCTACCAGCCAGGTTTCAAGAACGCTGACTTGCCTTTCTCAGAACTAAAATTTCCAATTTGAGGTATCAGTAACAAAGCCTAAGAGCTTGGGAATGAAAGTCTGATGCAGGACGGGGGCTTCTGGCCTCCGACCCCTCTGCAGTCTAGTGCGACTTAAAGCTACATCAAGGTCAGCCGCAGGGAGGCGGAGGGCCCGCAGCCGCTCGGCCTCCACTTCAAGGCAACTCAAAGGAACAGTCTCCGCTGCTGAGAAGGAAGCCTAGGTGCACAGTCTGAGGTTTGGTCTCTGGACTGGGCATTTTGCGCAGGAGTACAGATGCCCTCCAGAGGGTGCAGATTCAAGGTGTGCCTGTGCAGGTGGGGCGGGAAGAGGAAGTCCGTGGAGGAAACGCCAGCCACCAGCCCAACAGCCCCGTGTGCAACAGGGTCCTGGGGATGCAAATCTCCCGACAGAGCAGCGCCTGCTACCGGCCTGCGTCGGCCCAAGCACGCAATGCCCCCGTCCAGCCCTGTGCCCTCTCTGGAGGTGGGGCCCAGATTCACCCTTGCTTGAGTGAAGCACCGGGCACCTGCTATCCTTACATCCACAGCAACCTGACGACCTCCCAGGCGGGCGTGGAGCTTCGCCAGTTCCACCACCGGTGTCTATCTGGGGTTCTCAGCTCCCCAGACACCCTACGTGCCAGGCCTCTGCACCCCAGGGCCTGTTCTTCCCTCCTCGTAGGGAGGGCACCTGTCTCAGGACATGGCACGCTACATGGGGTGAGGCTGTTTCTAGTTACTTCTGTGTCTATTCATTAAGAAATCTGGTCAAATTAGAAGGTCTGTAAAATAAGCATTCATTTTGCCACAGGTTTTAAATAGCGATAAGTATGGTCAAAAGCCGGTCCACATGGACTCCGCTGACCTGTATGCAACGCTGCCGTGCGTGTGTCTGAACAAAACATGAGCAGTTTCACGTGATTCAGCATATGGACCATCTGTGTCCAGGGAAAAGCTGTTTCCTAGGAGTTAGCAGTTACAGGCTAAACACCCCAAACCATTAACTGTTATCACTTTAACGGTTTGCTTAAAGTACCTGTGGGGCCAAAAAGCCTGGGTTGAAGGGAGGCCACATGGGAGTCACCCTGGAGCCCCCAAGTGCCATGGCCATCCCTCCCCGAGCCCGTCCAGAGCCCACCTGCTGCCCCCGGGGCTTGCCTGACAGCCTGACAGGGCAGGGCTGCACGTGGCCCCCCGTGCCGGTGTCCCCCAGCCCTCCCCTTGGGTGCTGCGTCTAGATGGATATTTTTTCAGTGCACAGTATATACTTGTGTCCAGGAGTTAACTTTATAGCTGCCATTCTAAAAATACTACTGTTAGAAAGTATCTTTTGTTATAATTTCAGAATATAAAAAGGCATATAAAAGCTATAATCCTATATATCTGAGAAAAAATTCTGAATAAAAAACTGGTAGCTTTTCCTTTCCTGTTTTGCTATAAAACAGTGGCTTTCTAGAACGGTTAACACTGCCCCGAGTGAACGCGTTTGGCATGGTACGAATGAGGCTCCCATCTGTGGAATCCGTCCGGTGTCTGCTGTGGAGAGAGCGGAAGCTGCTGTCCTGGCTTCTCCCCCCAGGGCCGCCGGGGACGGTCGCAGGAAGGAATACTTCTGGACACGCGCAGCCGACCATGACCCCAGCCACGGCACAAGGCCTCGAGGATCAGTCTGGGCCACAGTACGCTCTGAAGCAGCAGCTTGCACTGCAGGGCGACCACCTCCCAGGACCCCAGCCGCGGCACGAGGCCTCGGGGATGCCATCTGGGCCACGGTACACTCTGGAGAAGCAGCTTGCACCGCAGGGCGACCGCCTCCCTGCCACGCCTTCCGCGGAGGGGCGGCCCGCGGTGTCTTTCTGCTGGGGTTGGGTCTTTTACCTGGGTCTTGTAGCCAGGAAAGCTATTTTTTATTGGCAATCCTTCGTTTCCTCGTTGCCAACATGTCATAGAAGGGATCCCTGCTGATACTGGCTCTGGTGAAAGAAGGAAAACATGCAGGTTAGGTCGTGGGTGACACACAGACCTTCCCTTCCCCACCAGCCCCAGAGGCTCCTCGGACAGGACCGCAGGCTCAGATCTGAGCACTGGGTTTCTGGAGGCAGAGGGTCCGCTCTTGCACACGGAAGCATCCACGTTCCAGACATCCTCCGCCCTCCAACCAGCATGAGAAGACAGGCCTGGCCCAGCCCCCGAACCCCGCTCACTTGATGGATTTCATCCACTCCTCCTTCTCCTCCGGGCTCGGGGCTGAGATCCGGTACACCACGTGGTTCCCCTCTACCACGCGGCCGTCCGCCTCCGTCTTACAGGCCTTGATGACCTGCCCTTTGTGGCTGGGATTGTAGAGCTCAAAACAGTTCTGGTGGAGAAAGAGAGGGGAGGCCGTCACAGGGGCTGGGGGCCAGGTTCCCTGCAGGCAGTGAGGATGGCTCCCAGGTGGCTGGCAAGAGAGAAGGTTCAGGAGGGAGCTTACGGGTTTCCGGGGGTCCTCCACCTCCCTGATGCTGAGGTTTTCCAACGGGATGATTCCCCTGGGCTCCTTATCCTACAAGAGAGAAGTACACGGGCGCTCACTGTGGGCCACCAGCCTGGGGGTCCCTCGGCCCCAGGGCAGCTCCGTGACTGCCGGGAGGCGACCAGGAGGCCCAACCTTACTTACTGTTGTGTATTCAAAGTAATAGAGGCAGTTATCAGTCAGGATGAACCACCTGCGCTTCCAGGTCTTCACGCGTCCTCCTAGAAGCAGAAGGGCCCCGTGAGTGTGTGCTCCGTGCACAGGGAGCCCGCGGGTCCAAGAGGGGGCCCTGGACCTGCACAGACCACTGCGTTTTCAGAAAGGCTGCCAGGCGCCAGGCTCGGGTTTAGGTGCCCTTCGGCGTTCCCACCGCGGGGCCCCACATGCACCCACCCCGCCCACACCGGTGCCCCTCCACGGCACCGAGGGGCCCCCTGATGACACGACCGCACTCCAATTCGCTTCCTGGGAGTTAGTGGGATGGATGGCGTCATTTCCCCACATGAGATGGCAGCATGATGAAGTCAGGACGGCTCGCCGGGCTCTGTCCAGGGCCTGACCCACCATGTCAGGTGGCTGTCACGTTACAGAGGCCCTTGGGCAGCCCTGGGATCCCCCAAACTCAATCACCCCTGGGCCCAGGGAATCGTGAGACTGAATTAATTCTGTAACAAGATCTGGAGCGCACGCGCGTACCCCTATCTGTACCTGCCCTCCTCTCACTAAGGGAAGGACGTCTCTGATCCTTAAACACTGAGCAGACACAAACTGACTTCAGCTGCTAGCCTTGCCTGTGTTTGTTTTTTAAATAATTCAAAGAAAGGCACGCGCGGGGCAATGAACTCAGTGCTCCCTGGGGTACTAGGCCGCTCTGCCCCACGCCTCCCCAGCGCCGTGCAGCTCACCCCGCTTTCTCTGTGACAGGCTGGCAGGGGAGCGGCCTCCCTGTGTGGGGGCCAGCACCGGCGCTGAGGCCTGGCGGCAAGATGCTGTGAGAAGGGCTCTGCGGATCACCCGAAAGGTTTCCCTTTCGGGGCCTGGTGTGCAGAGACCCTGGGTGAGGAGGAACCAGCTGCAGGTGGCAGGAAGCCTGGCTCAGCCGTACTGGCGGCCGGAAGGGGTCTCCGCAGCCCCTCTGGGATCCTCCGGCCCCTGCCTCACTCAGCACTGCCATCCTCCACTGATGCCTAAGGCAGCCTGCAATGTGCTTGCCACCGCCAGCCTGGGACAGAAGCCCAGTCTCCAGCTGTTCCTCGCCTCCCCACAGGCCCCAGTCTCATCAGTGTCCCACCAGCCCACCTGTTAAATAAAGGGTCTGTCTAGACCCTGGTCTGGGCAAATCTGCCCCCCAAGCTTCCTGCTGCATCTCCCCAGCCCTCAAACCTTGCCCCCAACATCTCTCCTGAGCCCTGGCGGGGCTTCCACTCCCCGACGCCTGCAAGCTGCTCCGTCTGGAACCCGCTGCCCCAACTGTGTGGGGCCGCCTCACTGGTCCCCTGAACACCCAGCCAGGCCCCAGCAAGGCCCAAAGCCCTTGTTGCCCTCGTGTCCCTGTCACCACAGGCTCCATGCTCCATGCAAGCCCTCGGCCTTCACCTTCCCCACCTCCGTTGCAGCATACCAGGGAGGCCTAAGTCCACAGGGGAGGGCAGGAGACCCTGGGGGCAACCCCGCCTTGTCCCTCAGTCCTCCAGTGAGCAGGGAGAGGCGTTTTATGTCCCCGAGACCCTGGGGACAGGGGGACAGTGCTGATTCCTTCCAGGCACTTGCTCCAGCTCGAGCTGCTGTGGCAGAATCAGCTGACAGCAACTCCACTACCCTGACATCGGTCGCTGTCACAGTCGCCTCTGCTTCCCACCAGAGACTCCAGAGCAGGCCCTGCTCCAGCTGCACTGGTGCCAGCTGCCAGCCCCCAAACAGCAGCCAGAGGCATCTTTTCAAAAGCGTGTGGCGATCGTGCCCCTCCCGGCCTGACGCCCCCGCAAAGGGTCCCACTGCACTCGGCTTTAGACCCAACTCCTTGAGCGGCTGCAGGGGCCGCCCTTCCTGGCTCCCCAGCTGTGGCCTTTCTCCCTGCCCAGCTATCTGAGTCTCCAGTTCTTGGGGAGCTCATCCAGGAGCCCCCAGGTTGTGTGCTTCTGTCCAGCACCTGCTCTGTTCCTCCATGCTCCCGGCATGGTGGACAGCGATGGGCCTGTATGTTCCACTAGCCTGTCCACCTGGCCCCCGCCTGGGAGGGGTCCGCCTGGGACGGGTCTGCCAGGCAGCCTCTCAGCACCACCCTCAGGTCCCCTGCTCACACCCCCCATGGACAGCCCCATCCCTGTCCAGTCCTCAGGGCCAGGGGATGGTTGCAGAGCAGGACTGCAGGCCCAGGGCAGTGGGTGGTGAGCTTGGTCTCAGAGCCCAGCAGGCTCTGCTCGTGCTTGCTTCTGGCCACGCCACACAGCATTCTCGCCTGCAGACAAGAGCCTGGTTTCTGGAACCTGCAGACGGGAGCCACTTTCTCTCTGCAAGTATCTATTTTCATTGCCGTGAGCAGGCAGGTGCGCACACGGATCCACACGCACAAACACAGCACGTGCACACACTTTCTGCATGATAGCTTGGATTGGACCACCTCCTGTGATTTTTTTTTGTGTGGTAATTGATTCAAGACTCAAAGTCTTAAGTTACCAACAATCGTAAGCCACGCCTGTGTACACAGCAGGGTTCCTACGCTCTGGCAAAGCATCCTGGCCTTTTTAAGACCACCTGCTCTAAAAGCCAATCTACAGTAAGAGTACAGCCAAGTCAGGTCGCACTCCCCGCTCAGCGCACGCCTGGAAGCATTCTAGATCCTGCACCCGTCTCGTCTGCCTCCAGCCAGGGCCCTGGCTCGCCAGCCTTTGGTCTCGAACTTTGCTTCTGAGAACACAGTAGGCACACAGGGTGCCTGGGTGGGAGAGGGCAAGGAAGCCAGCACCCTAGAGTGGCAGCCGCTCACCAGGCCGCCCACACTGAGGCCATGCCAGCTGCACCAGCCCCTCCAGGGCCCCCGCGCTTGGCACCCGGCGCCCAGCCAGCTCTTGGTTCCCGTGAGCGCTGTGTGCACTCATTTTGTGGCCTGTTTATCTGCCCAACCAGAAAACAGGTTAGATAACACGAGCTCTGCTGTGCCTTCATTTCATTCACGCATTTACATCTCCAGAGCCGACCCTTCCCTGGTGGCACAGGCCACATTAACTGCCAGGCAGGCTGACGGCGTCACTGTCCCTCGAGGGGACACTGGGGGGCAATGCAGGAACCAGAAGGGAGGCATCTAATCAAACGAACGTCCCACTTATCCCGTCCCCAGAGCGCATGCTGCTGTTTCCAGTTACATCCCCCACCCCCCGCCCTCACTCTAGAACCCTCACACGAAGTGATCTGATCTGGTCTCTCAGGCACCCAAGCCCAAGACCATGGTGCGAGGTTTTCAGGCAAATACCTAGAACTCCCCTAAACCTCGGCATAGCCAGAAAAAAGTCAAAGAGCAATGGCCAAGGTCGAAGACCCTAATGGGAAAGGTAGACCTGTGGGACTCACATCCCTTCCACCAGATGAGGAAGCCTGTGCCTGTCACACTGTGTCTCATCCTTCCTTGATAATTGTTATTTTATTTATTTATTTATTTTTTTGAGACAAGGTCTCCCTCTGTCGCCCAGGCAGGAGTGCAGTGGCACAGTCATGGCTCACTGGAGCCTCAACCTCCCGGGCTCAGGCGATCCTCCTGCCTCAGCCTCCCTAGTAGCTGGGACTACGGGCACACACCATCGTGCCAGGCCAATTTTTATTTTTTTGTAAAGACGGGGTTTCACTATATTGTCCAGGCTGGTCTCAAGCTCCTGGCCTAAGCAATCCTCCCGCCTCAGCCTCCCAAAGCAGTAGGATTACACACATGAGCCACTGCACCCGACTGATAAATTTATTTTAAATCACCAGGACACTCCACTCCAGGTCTTATGTGCTGCCCGGTGGCCGCCTGCTCTCAGAAGGGCTTGCGTGAGCCCAGCCATCGCATCTGGAAGGCTTCACTGTGGGCACACGGCAACCATCCCCGCCCCACAGGCAAAACACCCCTCCGCATCTCTAAAACCGCACGCGAGTGCCCTAAATCGCTCCAGGGGCCTTTACACAGCTCCCGAAATCCCTCCATGCGCTGCTGGGTTAGTATGGGGTGGAGGGTGATGCCGCAGGGACAGGGCTGGCTGGCTGCTTCTCTACTGCTGCAGACCCCTGGAGACACGGGATGGGGGCAAGCCGGCTCCCACACGGCATCCCCGAGTGCTCCAGGTCCCGGCCTCTCTCAGCCCCGCCCCTGGGGTGGGTGGAGCGTTCTCCGCACCGTGCACGGCGCGGCCCGCAAGTCCACAGATGGGTCGGATGAATGGCAGCCACACAGCGGAGCTCACACAGACCAACGTGGGGAGACCGAGAGGAATGAGCCGCTGGGGGGCGGGAAGCCACTGGGTACCTACCTCCTAAAGCAGGACAAGCAGGGACAGCCCGTCACAGAACAGAAAGGTGGGAGCCACAGGCAGAAGGAAAACAACAAGAAGGCACATTTAAACCACGCGTCAGAAATCACAGCCACACCAAACCGAGAGAGAGGCACACAGGTTCTGTGGATAACGCGCTCGCTTCTCGTGCAGGACGCTGCCCTGGCTGGCTCTGGATGCTAACTCAGCAGTGCTTTGGGACGGGCCGTGCAGCCCGGGCGTTCCTCTCTGCCGCGGACATGGCTCTGACGCCCCGGCTCAGAGGAGCAGCCGTGGGCCGTGCGGCTACCGAGAGCGGGCTCTGGCTTAACTGCGTTTCTTTTTAACGTCTCTGCCTGTGGCGGGGGCGTTCCTACATTCCCATGACGAGCTTGGGAGGAACCCGAGGGGCTGCTGCCGTGGGCCGAGGGGTCACGCCCGGGTCCCGTGGGCAGGCGGCTCACCCAGCTTCAGGAGCCAGCCCTCGCGGTCGGGGTTGAAGAAGGTGTGCGTCAGGTCGTTCCCGTCGTCCTCCGGGATCTTAAATGGCTCGTTCTTAATGCTCTCATACAAATTCTGCAGGGAGGAAAGAGCAGCAGCCAGTTCAGACTCACACAGAGGCCAGCGGCCGCCGCGCGGAAAGCGCAGCAGGACCAGGGCGGCAAGGAGACTCGGGAGGCGCGTCTGGAGTCCCAGGCGCTGCGGCCGCTCCCAGCGAAGAGATCCTGCAGACGGCAGCGGCCGCGGGCTGGGGAGCTCACCCTCAGCAGCTCCTCAGGGAGGTCCCCGCCCTCGTTGATGCCGCGGTTCATGGCGATGAACCGTTCTGCCGTGGGCTTGTCACGCACGTTGTGGTTGTGCAGGCTGGTGTTGAGCATGATGATGGCGAATGACAGCACGTAGCACGTGTCTGCAACGAGTCCGGGGTGCTGGGCTCAGCCAGAACCTCCAGTGGACAGTGGGACCCCGCGTGCTGGGGCCCGCCTGCAAGAGGTGCCCGGCCCACAGGTCGTCCTCGCTCAGGGAAGGCAGGTCCCCAGGAACACACGCTGGGCTTTGCCGGGACCGCCCCCTCCAGAGCTGGAGGCTGTGCCTGGCGAGGGGCCAGGCTGTGAGCGCTACACTGACCTGTGGACTGGAAGACCCCGGGGTTGCACAGGCAGTAGCGAGAAGCAAAAGCCTCCATCATGCGATCAATCTTCTGCGCCTCCCCCGGCAGCCTGAAGCTCCATAAGAATTGCCTGTGGAGACAGCAAAGCCGTGGGCAGCCGCATCAGAATCCACACCGCCTCAAGGCCAAGGGTGGCTTCTGCCCCGCTCAGGAAGGACGCTTTCCTCCCGGGCTGGGGTACAGCTCTGGCAGGGGCTTGGGGGTGCAGAGACAGAAAGGAGAAAACCCAGGACAGTCTCCTTCCATTCCATAACTCGAGACACGCTTACTGATGGCTCATCTTTTTATAACTACAACCGATTCAGCAGCGAGGCCAGTTGTCTCTGCCTAAAAAGTAAATATCCAGGATCCCAGCACTTCTCTGTCCCCATTGCCACCATCTCCTGCTGCTGCCAGGTGATCACCAGAGCCCTGCATGTCCCAAGCTGCCACCGGCCAGTCCTCACAGCATCAACAAGACCACGTCCTCCTCTCAGAACTCCCACACATAAGGCAGAGCCATAGTCCACAGGACGGTGTCCAAAGCCCCACCTACAGCACTGGGCACTGCGGCCAGAAGCTGCTGCTGCCTTGCTGGGGAGGCACACACCTGCCTCAGAGACCAGGCCCAGCAGACACTCCCAACCCTCAGGCATCCCCTCTGGCTGAGGTCTCCCTGGCTGACCTCCCTGTAATTGCAACCCCCAGCCCAGTCCCCCCACCCACCTCCTACCGCTTCCCTTCCTTGCTTTCCTCGGCTGGCTGTGGCTGCGTGGCACTGTCCCTGCTACCTGTCTGCCTTATCCACTGTCTGGTCGCCCAGGTGTGAGCCCCGGGGGCAGAGGCTGCAGTCCCCAAGGCCAGCTGTGGCCTCCCGCACCAGCTATTCAGCAATGTCTGATGCTGCCGTGGATTTAGCAGAAGGATCAGGACCAAGTTAGACCTCAAGGCTCCAATTAAGTCTCTGGGCTTTTAAAAATACTGATCCCACCAGCCATCGGGGGAGGATGCAGCCTGGCCCCCCCGGGGCTCCTCTTCCTCTGCATGTCCCTCACACAGGGCAGCTCCCCAAGGTCCTTCCTCTGCTCTCTCCTCCTGGGATTCCAGCCATGTCTGGCCCCACTCTCTACCAGGCCCCATCTTCTCCGCCAGGCCTGCACCAGCAGCCTTCAGACTCAACACGATCGCCCCTCCTCCACTCTCACCCCCTCCACCCCTCACTCCCCGTCTGTCCCACGTTCACCAGCAAAGCATGCACCTTCTCACCAGCCCATTACCATGGCCTCCCTGCCCACCCCACGGCAGTAAAGAGTCTCGAGTCAGCCCGCACACCTCTGCCCCACACAGGCTTGCCGTGTCCTTCAGGACAAAAGCTAACATTCTCAGGGCAGCTCCTCAGGCCACAGGACCTGCCTACATTCCCCCTCACCCTGTGCCTTCATCAGGCCCTCTACTGGGCTATGCCAGGCTCCCACTGCTGTGGGAATTAATAGGAGCCTCTCTGGCTGTGGCCAGAGACTGATGGACTAAAAGAAATGGAGTCACAGCAGCAAGGGCCGTGCCAGACGCCCCTCCCAGACTCGCCAGGCCTGTACCCTTCTCTGGATGTACAGCCTCCAGAAACGGAATCTGATAAGCCTGAACTGCGGCTGCAGGATTCTCAGATGTTGCTAACTCTCAGCGCACTGTTCAGCTCCAGGCTGTGCTGCGAGCACATCAGCAGGGTCCCACAGAAATGCTGCCAATGCTGCAGTCTGCGCCTGAGGTAAGGCCATGAGGAAACAGGCCACGTAAACGAGAACAAGGTATGAAGCAGAAGGTCTGAGAACATGACGAGATGCGGCCTGATTTTCTCAGCCCAAGGGCCAGCTGAGGCAGCTCCCACCAGAGGCCCTGCCTCCTCTCCCCCGGATGCTGCTGAGTACTGGCTCAGAGTCAAGGCCCAGAACAGATGAAGGCCCAGAAGAGAACAGCCGGGGCACCAAGGAAGGAGGCGAGACAATTTCCTGCTTGCAGAGCAGGAGGAAGAAAACGTGCAGGAAGGGCAGCTCGAGGGGCATCCAGGGAGTGTGTCCCGGACACCAAAATGGCGAGAAGACTACATCCTCTCTGGCACACTCAGGTATTCATGTGTTTGGTGCTTTAGGTCAAATCTGGAAGGAAGTAACCCCATGTAGCACCAATGCCACGCCATACAGAGCTCGGGAAGAAGGTACTCGAACTACTGCCACACAGCATTAAAAATAGAAGGAAACGGAATGGAAGGAGCACCAGCGGCCACAGTGAGGAAAACATGGCCCTTATCTTAAGCATGTGCCCCAGTTCCTATCTAGGGCTGCTCGATGTCACACGGCATTAGCTGGATCATTCGGAACAGGAGCCAGCATCTGTGAGACTCGCGTGGCACCAAGTTACCTAGAGTCAATTCACAGCCACTGCTGCCCAGGAAGCGGTCCTCTGGCCTTCCCCATCCACTCTACACCCAGCAAATGATCATACTTACCTTAAGGCTTGTACAAGGTTGAGATCAGCAAACTCATGGAGTTCAACAAAAGCTTGAAGAACTTTAATATTAAATTCATCCCTGGGAAAAAAATAAGCAAGCTTCAAACCTAATGTACATTATCCCAATTATTTTAAAAGATATGGCTTATGAATAATGTGGCTATGAACATTCAAGCACAAGTTTTTGCATGGCCATACTTTTTTAAAACATTTGTATTTTTTGCCGAGGCACGGCTCGCTATATTACCCAGGCTGGTCTGGAACTCCTGGGCTCAAGCAGTCCTCCCACACCTCCCTCGGCCTCCCAAAACACTGGGATTATAGGCATGAGCCACCACACCCGGCCACATTTTTATTTCTATTGAGTAAATACCTAAGAGTGAAATTACTGGGTTCCATGTTAAAGTTTATGTTTTACATTTTGAGGAACTGCCAGACTGATTTCCAAAGCATCATTTTATATACTTTTTATTTTTTTTTAAGCCAGAATTTCACTCTTGCTGCCCAGACTGGAGTGCATTGGCGCAATCTCGGCTCACCAAAATCTCTGCCTCCTGGATTCCAAGCAACTCTCCTGCCTCAGCCTCCTGAGTAGCTGGGATTACAGGTATGTGCCACTACACCCAGCTAACTTTTGTATTTTTAGTAGAGACAGGGTTTCTCCACGTTGGTCAGGCTGGTCTTGAACTCCTGACCTCAGGTGATCCACCCACCTCAGCCTCCCAAAGTGCTGGGATTACAGGTGTGAGCCACCGCACTAGGCCACATGATTTTATATCTTATCAGCAATAAGGGTTTCATTCCCTGCAGCCTTGCTGGCATTTGTTACATTTCTTTTTCATTACGGCCAGCCTAATGGGTGTGAAATGGTATCTCACTGTGGTTTCAATCTGTATCTCCTTGACGATCAATTGAGCATTTTTTCCTGTGCTTATTTGCCACTTGTATATCTTCTTTGCAGAAATGTCTATTCAGATCCTTTGCCATTTGATAACTGAGTAATTTTTGTTATTTCTGCTCTTATTTGGAAGAGTTATTTATGTAATATAGATATAAGTCCTCAGCAGATTATAAGGACTGATTATCAGCCCTGAGGACTTATATCTAGATTATATAAAGACAAATATATGAAGATATTCGCAAGTCATACTGATTTATTTGTATTTTTTGTAGAGCCAGGGCTCACTATGTTTCCCAGGATGGCCTGTGGATTGTCTTTTTACTTTTTTTTTTCCCTAAGACTAGTCAAGTGAAGCAGTGGGAGTGGCCAAGGAACCAAGGAATCTATAACTGGTGATTAGCTGTAAACACCACCATCCCTGGCCAGCCTTCACTTTCTCGATGTCTTCTGAAGCACAATATTCTGATGAAGTAGAGTCTACCTACCTTTTTCTTTTGTTATTTGTGCTTCTGGTGTCACATGTAAGAAATCCTAGCCTAATTTGAGATCACAGAGATTTGCCCCATGTTTTCTTCTAAGTGTTTTATCAGTTTTACTTCTTACATTTAGGTCTTTGATCCATTTTAATTTTTGTATCAGTAGGGTGTCCAATGTCATTCTTTTGCATGTGCATTTCCAGTTATCCCAGTACTATTTGTTGAAAAAGCTATTCTTTCACCTACTGAAACTGTCTTGGTACCTGGCTGAAAACTTATTTGACACTAATGTAAGGGTTTATTTCTGGATTCTCAACGCTATTCCATCATTTATATATGTGTATCCTTATGCCAGTTTTACATTGTCTTGATTATACACTTCAGTCTTTTTTTTTTTTTTTGAGACAGAGTCTCACTCTGTCACCCAAGCTGGAGTGCAACAACATGATTTTGACTCACTGCAACCTCTGCCTCCTGGGTTCAAGTGATTCTCCTGCCTCAGCCTCCCGAGTGGCTGGGATTACAGGCACCTGCCATCATGCCTGGCTAATTTTTGTATTTTTCTAGAGATGAGGTTTCACCATGTTGGCCAGGCTGGTCTTGAACTCCTGACCTCAGGTGATCTGCCCGCCTCAGGCTCCCAAAGTGCTGGGATTATAGGCGTGAGCCACCGTGCCTGGCCACTTTATTTTGTAATCAGGAAATAAATGTGAGTTCTGCAACTTTGTTCTTTTTTAATACTGCTGTGGTTATTTTGGGTCCCTTGAATTTTCCATAGTAATTTTAGGAGTGCAACTTCTGCAAAGAAGTCAGCTGGGATTTCAATAAGAAGTACAATAAATCTGTAAATCAATGTTGGAATATTGGCATCTTAGCAATAGTAAGCCCTCCAATCCATGAACATGGATGCTTTTCCATTTAGGTCTTCTCATTCTTTTTCAACAATGTTTTGTGGTTTTTAGAGTAAAAATGTTGCTTTTTTGTGAAATTTATCCTAAGTATCTTATTCCTTCTAATGCTATTATAAATGGAGCTGTTTTGAGTTTACTCATTGCTATTGTATAGAAATATAATTGAGTTTTTTTGTTGTTGTTTGTTTGTTTTTTTGGCCAGAGTCTCACTTTGTCGGCCAGGCCAGAGCGCAGTGGTGCAATCTCGGCTTACTGCAAGCTCCGCCTCCCAGGTTCACGTCATTCTCCTGCTTCAACCTCCAGAGTAGCTGGGACTCTAAGCGCCCGCCACCATGCCTGACTAACTTTTTGTGTTTTTAGTAGAGACGAAGTTTCACCATGTTAGCCAGGATGGTCTCGATTTCCTGACCTTGTGATCCCGCCTGCCTCAGCCTCCCAAAGTGCTGGGATTACAGGCGTGAGCCACCACGCCTGGCCAATTGAGTTTTGTATATTAATTGTATATCATGCAACCTTACTGAATGTACTACTTCTAATAGTTTTTAATGATTACTTAAGATTTTCTATATACATGATTGCATCATCTGAAAATAGAATTTAATTTCTTCCTTTCCAATTTGGATGTCTTTATTTTCTTGTCTAACCACCCTGGCAAGACGTGCCAGCACTGGGCTGAACAGCACTGCTAAGAGTAGACATCCTTGTCTTGTTCTTGATCTTAGGGAGAAAGCAGTCACTCTTTCACCGTTAAGTGGTGGGATTTTTTATAGGAATCCTCCATCATGTTGAACAAGTTCCTGGTCTGTCTTAGCTTTTTAAGTGTTTTTATTGTGAAGGAGTTTTGAGTTCTGTCAAATGCTCTTCCTATATTGTTGAGAAGATCATGTGGGTTTTGTCCTTTATTTGAATGATATGGTATATTACTTTAATTGACTTATATGTTGAACTAACCTTGCATTCATGGGGTAAGTCCCCTTGGTACAGAATCCTTTCTACATGTTGCTGACTATATATTACAGTCATAAGGATATGGTCTGCCATTTTCTAGCAGTGTCTTTGGTTGGGTATCAGGTAGTGCTGGCCTCAGAGAATGAGTTTTCCACTTTCCACTTTCAATCAAGTATTTTTTTTAAAAAAAGCTAAAAACCGAAACCTCCCGACTTTAGGGACTATTGGGCTTTTGTTTAAAAATACTTTCTTCTGGTCTTTGACAAAAGTCTGTTTTGGCATACTCAGGGCATGTGCTGCCTCAGCATTCCTGCCCTAACCTCTGCTAAGCCAGTAGCGGTCAGAAAGTAAATCTGACCTGCTGCTTTCCATTAAAAAAATTCACCTTCCACCTTTATTCATTCTGCAAGTAACATGAGACAGAAAACCACTGAGAAACCTGGCGTATTTCTGGGTAAAACAGAAGACGATTAAGATGCTTTCCAACCTAAGGAGAAAGGGGCAGCCGCACTGTCAGTTCTGTCATGGTTCCCTGAAAAACAGGATTCCAGAGGAGTCCCAGGATCCCAGAATACTCTAAGGCCTCTCTCCTCCCATGGACACGGGAGAAGAACCGATTGCACTGGGCCCACCTGGTATTGTGATGGGCACGTGGATGCCCATCGCCCGTGGCTGTATCATGCCTTTAGGCTGTGATGGCCCCGAAAGTGGAGTGTGACCTACGTCAAGCTGCAGGGCTGAGTGGCCCCAGGTAGGGCTGTGCCTCCTCCTGGAACTCACCTTTCACCCAGGTAGTCCCCAATGACGGTCTTATTTAGGCCTTCTCCTTTATAAAGGAACTGGGCGACGTCTTCTGGGGAACTCTGTAGCAGGTCATTTTCTATTAGAAACTGAATTCCCTGAAGAACATTAGAAAGGAAGCACCGGTTAGGAGTGTCACTCAAACTCATTTTTCAAAGACAGAAATACACTTAGTGTCATGATTTTACTGGTATGGACACAGCAAAAATAATACCAGAGACACCCATACAACTGCACAATCTGATTTTCCCAACTCCATACTACATTTTATCCATCAAAGAAACGCACATTCATTCCTCCTGGCAGTTAAACAAGTTAAAAGACAACAAATGGGTTATTGAACAAACCATTACAGATGGTTATTAGAAATTATAAAGGCAGGAGTAGTAATAATATTAGATTTTCCAAGCTTAGGAAGATGGTTTATTCTGTGTCTGCGAGGGACACTTTGTGGGTGGTGGCCACTGCCAGTCGGCCAACCTGGCCCCAGTCCCAGGGATGCAGCGAGCGGGTGGTGCCAGTCCCCGCTCCTGCCACCCCCTTCACTACAGAGGCAGTTTCCTGGCTGCCTTTAGCACTAGAAATGACCTGTGACCAGATCTGGCCAGACAGAAAGACAAGCCCGGAGAGAAAGTTTTTGATTTCCTGGTAAAAAGGGGCCCATGAGCCAGCACTGCTCTTCCTCCTCCTTTCTGCCTTGAACACGGATGTGATGACCAGAGCCACAGTGGCCATCTCACATGGGAAACCCTGAGATGGGTACAGGGACCACCTTCTTGTCACTTGGGAGCCACTCATTGCTACACAGCTGCTTGAGAAGATAAACCTCCACTGTGTAAGATACATTTTGTTGGATTTTCTGTTACCTGATACCAAAAACATATTAACTGACATGCTGTGCCACCAAGCTCGTCCAGTCAAAGCTTATGCCCACTCTGAGGGCTGCAGCACAGCTGACAATCTCAAAGGCAATGGGTGCCCCTGGCCTGAATCAGCTGAGCACTGTCTCATGAGAAGTCCCAGGAACCTATAATAGAAATTTTTACCTCTAACATAGCTTTGCAGCCAGTTTCAAAATATGTGTTGGCAAGGGTGGTAAGGGAATAGAGAATCAGAAATCAATTTGCCAGGAGGCCATTTCCACAAATTCAGAGAGGCTCTATCCAGCTAAGACTGTCAGTACCCAAGACCAGGGCTGCCTCATACCCTCACAGTCCATCCAGAAGATTTTCTATTTCTTTTACACACACGAACGTCCACAGCAGCCTTATTTCCAAAAACTGAAAACAGTCAAGAAGAGAACCAGTCAATACATTCTGGCATAATCACACGACGGAAGACTCTACAGCCATGGAATGGAATGAACACGCACAAGAACCAATCTCACAGACATGATATGGAGCAAAAGACGACACGGAAGAGGATTTCAATTCCATTCATAGGAGGTTTGAAAAAGGCAAAACTAACTTATGGTGATTAAGGACTGGCTACCCTGGGGAGTGAATTCCCTAAGATGAGGCACCAGCAAGGTGCCCTGTAATATTCTACAACTGTGGCTTGTTCTGGGTTGCAGTAATGTGAGTATATTAATTTATAAAGATGCTTCAAGCTGTACATTTAGAATTTGTGTACCATGATTTGTTATTCTCCAAAAAAATTAGCGAGTCTAACAATCCTAAATCAATTTTCATATGTATCTGGTAGGAGTTTAAGTGGGTACCCCCACAGGGGCACCATCTAAATTACAAGACACACACACACACTGTAGCAACACAGGTCTGGTCCTTCGAGAGGCCTAATGTAGCCCAAGTTCCCTGAAAACAGAGCCTGGGGCAGGAGACAGTGCTAGGGCTTTGCTATTGGCTCTAAGTGAGGAAAACAAGTGAGGCAGGTGGAGAAGCCAGGTGAGGCCATCAGCTGCAGGTGGGAGGGAGGCAGGACACCCTCAGGGATCACTAGTTGTCCTGTCATCTCTGGGGATGCAAGGCTGGGGGCCTGACCTTGCATGGTGAAGGCCCCTGCAACTGTCAGCTGAAGCCCAGGGAACTGAATGGGCCTGGGCATGAGGCTTCCATTAATTCCTCTGGAAGCTCAAGACCTGCCCTAAAATTCAGAACATACAAAAAACTAGGACATTTCTTGGAGAATGCTATTTGGGAGGTGGCAAAGAGACAAGCAGAGGAGGACACAGAGCTCTGCGTCCAATCACACTTGTCCTATGAGACAGAGGAGAAGGTGCAGAGAAGGCCACAAGACAATGGAGGCCGAGACCACAGTGAGGCGCCCCCAGCTGCGGAAAGCAGGAGGCCGGCAGCCGCCAGGAGCGAGGCGGGAAGGGATTCTCCCGCAGAGGCTAAGCAGGAATCCTGCCGACACCCTGATCTTGGACTTCTGGCCGCCTGAACTAAGCGAGAATAGATTTCTCTTGTTTTAAACCACCCAGTTTGTGGTCATTTGTCATGGTAGCCCTAGAACACTAATACACTAGATAAATACTCATAGAAGAAAGTGAATGTTCTAACAGTATTGGAAATTTTTAATATTTTAGAATACCATTTAGAAAGTCAAACAGCAGAAATGGGGGCAGTGGCACCATGTGACCCACTACACCTACTCTTACCTTTTTTTGTTTCTCTTCTAGGTGTGGGTCTCAATCCGAAGCTGGATTTTACTTATTTATTTAAATTAATATCCAAGTGTCTGTCTTGTCATTAATTTAGCCCAATCAAATCTACAGTGAGCACTGATTGGTTAGCACTTCCTCCTGACCCCTTATTTGGTGCTTTCTATTTCACATGCCTTTCCAGCCTTGTGTTGAACTGATCAAACTTTCTTTGATGTTTGTTAATAATTTTAAAATCCTATTTCTCTTTAGTGATTACTCTTAAAATTTTGACAAGTATTTAAACTTATTTGTATCTATCAACATCTAGGAAACCTTAGCTGTTACTTCCCTCCTTCCTTTCCCCCTTGCTACTTATATACTGACATAAATTTGGACTAAATTTCTCACTTTGACGTAAAAAGTTTTGCTTGTTTCTTTCCTTTTTGATCCTCTGTAATCATTTCTTGTTTTGAGGTGTCATACTCCAATTACACAATTCCTAGAGATCAGACAGAGAAGCCCTTGTGTGTCTGAACATGTCTTTCCTCACCTTCTCTCGTGAGTGACAGGACAGACAGAATTCGGGGTTTTAAATCATGTTTCCTCAGGCCTTGGAAAGTACTGCCTTCCCTCCTGTCTTTGATCCAGTGTCCCTGATAAGCTTGCTGTGCTCCTCATTTCTTCTTAGGTAATCTGATCTTTCCTTCCTGGAAAATTAAATGAATTTCTCTATCCACGAGTTTTACAACATTCCACTTGACACATCTAAGTGTGTAAGTCTTTTCAATTTTCATCCTGCTTGGCATTTGGTGGGGCCTTTGAATCTAAGGATTTTTCTTAGTTCTAAAATATTCCAAGATTTCTTTGAAATATTCCTCTCCTCCATTTTCCATTCTCTCCTTCTGAGACTTCTTTTAGATGAAATTTGGGCTGCTGGACCCAGCTCGCATGTTTTCTTGTAGTTCTCTGCAAAACTGAATAAAGAATTCTTAAACTCTCTTCTAACACACGTCCACTCTTCAGCCACGTCTTCTCCATATGCTCAAGTGACGACGTGACAGACACTCCCAGTTTTCATTTCCAAGGTTCTTTTTCACAATCCCCCATTTTTGTATCATGGATAAGAAACATCCTATCGTATCTTTTTTATGATATTTATAATATAGATAAATATTCTATGATAAAAAGTTGCCTTTTTTTTTTTTTTTTGGCTGCTGCTTCTGTTTTATTTATTTATTTTTGAGACACAGTTTTGCCCTCATCACCCAGGGAGGAGTGCCTTAGCACAATCTAGGCTCATTGCAACCTCCACCTCCCAGGTTCAAGTGATTCTCCTGCCTCAGGCTCCCGAGTAGCTGAGATTACAGGTGCCTGCCACCATACCCAGCTAATTTTTTTTCTATTTTTAGTAGAGATGGGGTTTCACCATGTTAGCCAAGCTGGTCTCAAACTTCTGACCTCAGGTAATCCACCCACCTCAGCCTCCCAAAGTACTGGGATTACAGACGTGAGCCACCACACCCAGCCTCCTGCTTCTTTTTTAAGAGACAGGGTCTCGTTCTGTTGCCCCGGCTAGAGTGCAGTGGTGTAATCGCAGCTCACTGAAGCCTCAAACTCCTGGGCTCAAGCGATCCTTCTGCCTTAGCCTCCCAGTAGTTGGACTACAGGCACATGCCACCATACCTGGCTTGATAAAGGATTTAAAAGACAAAGTCTTACTGTCACCCAGGCTAGAAAGCAGTGGTGCAATCACAGTTCACTGTAGCCTCAAACTCCTGCGCTCAAGTGATCCTCCCACCTTAGCCTCTCAAGTAGCTGGGATTACAGGTACATACCACTATGCCTGGCTGATTAAAAAAAAAAAAAGTTTGTAGAGATGAGGGTCTCGCTATCTTAGGCTGGTTTTGAACTCCTGAGCTCAAGCGATCCTCACGCCTAGGCCTTCCAAGACGTTGGGATTACAGGCATGAGCCGCCCTCCCCACCTCTACTGTTTCTATTACATCTGTTTCCTCCAGTCTTAGTTCTTCTGTTTGTAGGGTTTTGTGTCTCTTTCACGGTGCTGGTTTCCTCAAACGCTTGGTGGTGCTTGGTGGGTGTTCGTCTTTGTATTGAAGGGTCACTGCTGGCCTAACAGAACGCCACCTGCGTCTGGTTTTTGCTGCAGCTGCCTCCAGTGATCTGGCAGAGGAGGTCAGGCATCCAACGGCTGGTCTCTTGAGAGTGGCTATTTCTCCTTCTTGGTGCTGCTACCCACCAAGGACGCTGCTTGTTTTCATGGACTAAGTGTTCCCTCTTGCTTTTCCCACCTGGAGACACAATCACTGCTAGGCACAAGGTCAGGAAAGGGTGACCAGTCTCGATGTCCCTCCCACAGTCCTGTTCCCCGAATGTACCTCCTCTGCGCTCAGGGAACTCTGAAGCTGCTCTTGCTGCCCCTGGCAGTCCTTTCTTGTATGTTCTGTGGGCACTGTTTCCTTCTTCAGTGGATCCCATTTATCTTCTTCCAGGGATTCCTCAATTTCTAGTCCACTGAGTGAACCCCTGCTTGTCATATGATTTATATATTTTATTTAAGGCATTTCTAGGAAATCAGGAATAAAAGAGAGAGGCTGCAGAGCGTTTTCAGCTTCCGTGATCTAATCAAACCTTGCCTCTTACTCATTTATGAACTCAAGTGCTACTTCTAGAAATAATGCACCTGAACAAACCAAAGCTCCCTGTTTAAAGTGTCATCACTCTGAGACGTAGAAAACGCCATCCTAGCCGGAAGGAATGTATTTACTCTGACAATGTCTTCATGCTTCACAACGTTACAGGTTTAATAGGGGCGTGGGGAGGTAGATGTAATTCTGAGTTGTGTCTGAAGCATGTGACATCATCCATCGCAGCTGTGAATGAAATTCGTATGTTGAAGCTCAAACCCCCAATGTGATGGTATCTGGAGATGGGGTCTTTTGGAGGTAATCAGCGTTACATGAGGTCCTGGTGGGGGTCCTGGTCTGATGGTATTTGTGCCCTTATAAGAACAGCACCCTAGAGTCAGCAAGTTCTCCTTACTACCCAGCATGTGAGGATACAGCAAGAAGGTGGCTACCAGCAGGCCAAGAAGAGAGCCCTCACCAGACGCCAATCATGCTGGCACCCTCATCTTGGACTTCCAGCCTCCAGAACTGTAAGAAAATACATTTCCACTGTTTAAGCACCCCCTCCATGGTATTGTGTTAGGAAGGCTCAAGTAGACTTAAGACAAGTGCTATATCCAAGTCTACAAAACCAAGGAACTTTGATAATTTCTCCCAGCAAAAGGCTACATGCAGACTAAACGTGCCATCTGCTTTTATCAAGCAGCATAATTATAGATAAGTACAACCAGTAATCAAGATTCTTAAAATCTTGTAGGTGAAGAGGAACAAAAAATGAAGCTGGTGAGCAATTTGCCACAGCCCAGGCAAAGTAGGTTATGCCTAGTGTTCCATTATTGGAACACAAAGCATGTGGGGGCTGTTTACATCCTACTGCTCAAGGTCATCGCCAAGGTCTGACCAGAAATTCAAAAACCGGCAATCTCAGGCATAATAAATGGGTTAAATGCCAACTTCCCTGGCCGTGGTGAGCCAGTGCTACAGGGATGACCACTTAGGGCCACCTAGAAACCAACCCCAGGGGCTTCCACCCAGTGCAGCAGACAGCAGCAGTGACAGGCTGCCTTGGAGTCAGGTTCCCTCCTCAGGCCAGCGGTGAATTCCTTAGCTGTTCTGTGCCTCATTTTCCCCAACTGTGAAAGAGGAATTAAGACGGACCCTCCCTACCTCATAAGGTTACTATAGGAACTTAAGTGTATGAATTAAAGTGCTTCCTCATCATGGTTCTTGACAAACAGTGACTTCTCAATGTTGGCCCTTACTAGAAATCTGACATGGCTGGGTGCAGCGGCTCACGCCTGTAATCCCAGCACTTTGGGAGGCCGAGAAGGGTGGATCATGAGGTCAGGAGATGGAGACCATCCTGGCTAACACGGTGAAACCCCATCTCTACTAAAAATACAAAAAATTAGCTGGGCGTGGTGGCGGGCGCCTGTAGTCCCAGCTACTCGGGAGGCTGAGGCAGGAGAATGGTGTGAACCCGGGAGGCGGAGCTTGCTGTGAGCCAAGATCGCGCCACTGCACTCCAGCCTGGACGACACAGCAAGACTCCATCTTAAAAAAAAAAAAAAAAAAATCTGACACACGGTATATATAAAACAGGAAGACAGGCAAGAGCCTATCAGAGAGGGCTTCACAGGCATGAAGACAAGTTTACGCTCATGAAGCTGAACGCTGATACACAGTGGTGGCATCACTTTACTTATTTATTTTGAGAGAGAGTCTCTCACTCTTGTCGCCCAGGCTGCAGTGCAGTGACACAATCTCAGCTCATTGCAACCTGCCTCCCAGGTTCAAGTGATTCTCACGCCTCAGCCTCCCGAGTAGCTGGGACTACAGGCACCCGCCACCATGCCCGGTTAATTTTGTATTTTTAGTAGAGACAGGGTTTCACCATGTTGGCTGCGCTGGTCTCAAACTCCTGACCGCAGATGATCCGCCCAGCTGGGCCTCCTAAAGTGCCGGGATTATATGTGTGAGCCAGCACGCCAGGCCTCAGTAGCATCCCTTTACAAAGTAAGTATCTATCTGTATGTCTTTCATGAGATAAGCATTTGCCCATGAACTTACTGGAGTGCTGCTCTGTGCTGCACCACCTGGGTCCCCTTACAACATAAGGTCGTTTTGAGAACATCCACTTTCTTTTTTTTTTTTTTTTTTTTTTGAGACGGAGTCTTGCTCTGTCGTCCAGGCTGGAATGCAGTGGCCGGATCTCAGCTCACTGCAAGCTCCGCCTCCCAGGTTCACGCCATTCTCCTGCCTCAGCCTCCTGAGTAGCTGGGACTACAGGCGCCCGTCACCTCGCCCGGCTAGTTTTTTGTATTTTTTAGTAGAGATGGGGTTTCACCGTGTTAGCCAGGATGGTCTCGATCTCCTGACCTCGTGATCCACCCGTCTCGGCCTCCCAAAGTGCTGGGATTACAGGCTTGAGCCACCGCGCCCGGCCTCAGAACATCCACTTTCATAAAGAATCCTGAGATGCTTCCAATGTTTATTAAATCTGCTGATAAATCTAACTCCGGCCGGGCACAGTGGCTCAAGCCTGTAATCCCAGCACTTTGGGAGGCCGAGACGGGTGGATCACGAGATCAGGAGATCGAGACCAGCCTGGCTAACACGGTGAAACCCCGTCTCTACCAAAAAAATACAAAAAACTAGCCGGGTGAGGTGGCGGGCGCCTGTAGTCCCAGCTACTCAGGAGGCTGAGGCAGGAGAATGGCATAGACCCAGGAGGCGGAGCTTGCAGTGAGCTGAGATCCGGCCACTGCACTCCAGCCTGGGCGACAGAGCGAGACTCCGTCTCAACAACAACAACAACAACAAAAAGTCTAACTCCACAGTCCCAACTCCTTAAAGAAAAGCTGTTACCCAAAATATCAAATCATTTCCAAATTCACAAAATTGACAATTTTCATTCCATCGTGGAGATGACTGATGCCCCACGAGCAGAGAATGAGAAAGCAATAGGGCAGTTTTCACAGTGGCTAGAGCATATGCGCTAAACAAAACCCTCCTCTGGCTGCAGATGTCCGCGGCCTTAAGAAAATCCAGACATGGCCGGGCGCAGTGGCTCATGCCTGTAAACCCAGCACTTTTGGAGGCCGAGGTGGGCGGATCACCTGAGGTCAGGAGTTTGAGACCAGCCTGACCAATGTGGTGAAATTTGGACATGCCGTTCCTCTCCCAAACCCTGAAGACTCAGGTCTACCCTTCTTTCTCAAAACCAAAACGTCCACCAAAAATCTTCACAGATTCTGCCAAATCCTTTAGCTCAGTCTCAGAAACAAGCAGCTACATGTTTCAGGTTTCACTGTTTTCGGGTGTTTCCCTAGAAAATCCAATTTGAGGAAAGAGGAAGATGCTGGTTTAAATGTGGAGGATCCCTTGTTTTTTTTCACAGACACCTGCTTTTTAAGGCGAATGGAGAAATAACGTCCTCTTACGTGAACCACTTAACCCACCCAGATTATAAAGTCCACAACCTCTGGACACCCGGGTTCCACTCCCACCCCTGTTCCTTCCTAATCACGTGGTTCCTGGCTGTAGGGCCCAGCTCAAGTGGGAAGACGGGAATATGAGCCTCCACAGCAAGGGCACTGCCTGGAGCCAAGCCCGGCCTGCCCCGCGTTGTCCGAGCCGGGCCTGTGAGGCTGCCTCCTCACCCAGAAGCTCACTCGGCAAGAAAGGCCTTTCTGTCCAGGGTACCAGCCCTACTAGGCACTTCTGCTTCACCCCACTCGTGAACAGCCCCTTTTTGATCGAAATGTGCCTTCAACTCCCCGTCTTTTATGAGGTGACAGGACGGACCACCTCTGACCTCTGTCCAAAAGGGACATGGCAGTTCAAATCAATGGATGAGTCCATCTCCTGCAGGCCAGAAAAGGGAGAGCATTCTCTTACCTTTTTGGGATCCATGTTGAATTTCTTTCTTCCCATGGCTATCTGTTTGTTCCTCTGAGTCGTTTTGCTGTTGGTGTGGAATAATTTGAAAATCACTCACGCTGTTTTCATGGTGCAGCCGAGTCACGGCCCTCCAGTGCACTTTCCCCCACAACAACAGACTCAAGGAAGGGAAGCACAGGCCTGCACGGAGGGGCCTCCAGCCTCCACGGTGGCGGAGGGGTGGTGTGGCCGCCATTGCTCTTCACTTTTGATAACTTGAGACACTTCAGAAAAAGCTAATGATGCAAACCAGTGATTTTAATAAAGCACAGCTCCTTATGACGCAGGCAGGTAATTTCTGTGCGGGTCAACCCTGAAGTACCTGTGCTTATGCCTGAACCTATAAAGGTAGATGATGACTTATAGAGGAGGCGATGAGAAGTAACATCCAGGGAAATACCCCAGGACCCCTCCACGAGGAGCGGGGGGAGAGGAGAGGAATTAACAACCCCACAGGCTCCCCCCATCCCAACCACTCTCACCCCACTTTCTGCAAGTTTGACTAGAAGATGGAGGTAGAAAGAAACGAGTAAACAGCTTGAAGGTGTGGCCACAAATTGTTACCTCTCCTCTACGGAAGTTAGATTGTCGATCTCTGTCATCACTTCTGCAATTTCATATTTCAGCCTCTGTCAAAACAGAAGAATTTTGAGGTGAGGAGTGGGTCTTAACCTTCCTCCCCTGAGACGGAAATTTTAGTCCTCTTGTGGCAAGCTTCCCTGAGGTCTCATCTAAGCATCGCAGGGATGGAAAAACCAATACTATTATCAATACAGCTAGAGTTTCACAGTCAAAGCCACCACAACTTAGGAGAAAACAAAATTATTTGCTCACTTTTCATCAGATACCAGATTCAGAGGGGTCACTATGCAGATCCTAGGGTATCTGTATATAAAATCA